>NW_003852498.1:6892040-6918114 GCF_000181295.1 Otolemur garnettii
TTTTGAGTAGGCAAAAGCAGAGTTCAAGTTGTTTATCTGTGACCTTTCTAAGGCTTTCTTGGATGCCCATTTCATTAGCACTTGCTCCTAACCTATTCTGGCAATGATGTATAAAAATTATACCTGACTTGAAACTGTATAATCAGTTCCCTACATGCAGAGACTTTTACCTTCTGATCCCTTCACGTGTTGCAGTGCCATGTCAATATGCCTTCAAGGTCTGTTTCAGTTCTGAATTTGTTGAACATCTCCTTTGAATGCTGAATCCATGAAATGGAAAATTTTTCTCTTTGGCCATACTACATTCTTCAGTAGAGTTTTTCAATAGCCCCTTGTGAGCATTACTCTATTTCAAATGTCAGATTCCATGCTTGGTCCCTACTTACTAGTTGACTGATCTCAGGCAACTCATTTAATCTCTCTGAGCTTCAGTTTCCTCCTCTGTAAAATGGGATTAATAATAATCTTCCTGAGCTGCTTCACAACATTATTGTAAAGATCAAATGAGATCATGGTTGTAAAAGTGCTTAGTAAGCTGTAAAGCAGTATGCAAACACAAGGTGTTATTATTTCCCTTTTATTTGACATCATAAAGGATTGATTATTAATATGATGTGTGAGTATAAAGTAATAAGAATCATTTTTTGAAGTAACATGCTGGACTATAAGCATTCAAATAAGTGCAATCCTTTCAGTAGGCCTCGGAAGAAAGCCCAAATTAACTTCTACACTGTTATCCTTGATCAAAACACATCCTTAACTTCCTTTGCCTGAGATGTCACAGATATTCTCCTTTGGTGTCACATTTCCTTTCTTGTTCTCCTACTTCACCTTTTCCTCCTACTCTCCTCTTTTTCTTCAACCTCCTTCTCATAGGAACTGCAGGGGATAGAGGCAATGGTAGGTAGAGAGATCTCAGGGAATGGGACTGCGAAAGATAAGACTAGTATACATGTCCAAATTGAAATCAGCTGCTGGGAAAGTCTTCTGAGGTTCATTTCAGCAAGAAGACTGTTTTGAACACATTTATATGATGCTTACTGAGGTCTACCTTTAGAGTACAGGTAAATACACTGTAAGTAGGAATTATTGGAAAGTGAATTTCACCCTCTGCTGATGTCTCTCTGTTGAGTCTCATCAAAGAATATTTAGAGAATTGCAGAAGCTATCCTGGACTGAGTTCTGGTTCCGGCTCTGCCATAAAGAACTGAATGACTGAATGATGTTGGGCCTAGGGCTTAATTTCTTTATTCTCTAAATAAGAAAGTTGAAGAAGATAGTCCTTCAGGTCCCTTTCTTTCATCTTGAAAACACTAGGATTCCAACGGCCTTCTTCATCATAGTTTTATGGAAGTACAAGCTATTTCCTAGCTCTGCAATTTTGGGCAATTTATTTAATCTGTCTGAACCTCAGTTTCATCATCTACAAAATGGGGCACGTATCTACCATATTTGTCTTTTTGTAAGGACTAACGCATAAAATGCATGCAACAGCATTTGACACAGAGTAAATGCTCAATAAATATCAGATACCTTTCATTCTTTTCACTTTACTATTTTCATGGAAACAAGCACTCAAAGGCCCGGTTCGCAAGACCCTGAACCTAGGATTTCAGGCCCACAACTGCTCTGAGCAGTTTCTCTAGTTTGAATCTAGTTTCTCTCAAGCTGTTTATAGGCCATGTCACAGCTGACAACAAGGGATTCCCCTTGACTAAGTCTCTTCATTGTGGGAGAAATGACAATAGGAGACCTTTCCAAAAGCCTTTGACACCTAGAACGTTAACAACCCATACTGCAGCTGCCATAACTTCTACAGCCTAAGCCACTAAGGTGACCACAGTTACTACTGATCTTGAATGTAGCTGAAGAAGTTGTACAGAGACTATACCTATTTGGAAACAGAGTCACCACACCCTTCTAAATTGGTACACTAAAATCCACTCCAAGTGAAAGTCTTTTTCTATAAAAGTCACTCTCAGAAGTTTGTAAGAGGCACTTATTCCACCAGATCCACAGACATTAGGGCAGGGGCACAAGAAAAATAAAAAAGCAAGGAAATATGATTCTAAAAAAAATATATACTAACTCTCTAGTAACAGACCCCAGTGGAAGGCAATCAACAAATTTCAGAAAACAAAATCCAAAATGCAAATATTAAGGATAAGTATACAAATGTATATTCAACAAAATAATTCATGAAATGCATCAGAAATTCAGCCAAGAGATAGACATTATAAAAACGAACCTAACAGAAATCCTGCAGCTGAAGAATTCAATGACCCAAATGAAAATATAATAGAGCTTAAACAGTTGACTTGACCAAATAGAAGAATCTCCAAACTTGAGGGCAGATTGTTTGAAATTACCCAGAGAAGAAAAAAAAGAAATAAGAATTAAAGAATGTGAAAAAAAAAGCTACAAAACTTATAGGACACTATAAATTGAACTGTCCTTCAGAAATAAGGGAGATACAAAGTCTTTCCCAGACAACCAATGTTTAAATTATGGGAATTCTAAAAGAAAAAGAAAAGGGAAAAAGCATACAAAACCTACTTAGTGAAATATGGTCACCTCCCTCCAGTGATCACCTCCTTATGTTGACCTAATTTTCATAGACCAACCATATACCACATGTACATATCAGTACTTAGTTCCTTATGTTAACCACCTCTATATGTTTGCAAGTTTGTTATAGTCCCTTGGGTTGTCAACTTACAGCGGTTCTACTATAATATGCTGAAACACCAGTCTTAGAAGCTTTAGATCCAGGAAACTTAAAAGTCCCCAAATCGATTGAACCCAAAAATGTTCTCACAAAGGTACATGATAGTCAAATTGTCTAGAATCAAAAACAAAGAATTCTTGAAACAGCAAGAGAAAAGCATGAGGGAATCTCTATCTTGAGCATACAAGGGAATCTCTATTAGACTAGCAGTACGTTTCTTTGCAGAAAACTTAAAAGCCAGGAAATAAAAGGATAATATATTTAAAGTACTGAAAGAAAAAACTGTCAGCCAAAAATACTATACCCAGCAAATCTATCCTTCAGAAATAAGGGAGATATAAAGTCTTTCCCAGACAAGCACAAACTGGGGGAATTCATCATTACCTATAGCCTGGCCTTACAAAAAATGCTCAAGAGAGTCCTACATCTGAAAGTTAAAAGATATAATTATTATCATGAAAATACACAACAAAAGTATAAGACTCACTGGTGGAGCAGATACGAAAAAGAAAAAGGAAAAAGAATCAAACCTTATCATTACAGAAAACTGCCAAACCACAATGATAAGCAAGAAGAGAGGAAGAAAGGAAGAAAGATATACAAAATAATGAGAAAACAAATAACAAAAATGACAAGAGTAACTCCTCATTTACCGATAATGAGGTAATCATAGTCTTGGATATAAACAGGTTTAATTTCTCATTTAAAAGAAAAACTGGCTAAATGGGTTAAAACAATTATAGCCAGGTGCAGTGGCTCACACCTGTAATTCTAGCACTTTGGGAGCCTAAGGCAAGAGGATCACTTGAGGCCAGGAATTTGAAGCCAGCCTGGGTAGCATGGTAAGACCCTGCCTCTACCAGAAAAAAAAAAAAAAAAATAGTTGGGTGTGGTGGCACATGCCTATAGTTTTAGCTACTCAGGAGGTTGAGGCAGGATAATTACATAAGCCTTGGAGTTTGAGGTTGCAGTGCACTCTGGCCAGGATAACAAAGTAAGAGCCTGTTTCAAAAAAAAACCCTTACTATGTGCTACCTACAAAAATGTACTTCATCTGTAAAAAAAAAAAGATGCAAATAGCTTGAATGTGAAGGTATGGAAAAAGATATTCTATGCAAATAGAAACCAAAAGTGAGGAAGACTAGTTATGCTTCTATCAGATAAAACAGATTTTAAGACAAAGAATGAAAAGAGAGGAGGAAAAGATCATCGTATAACGATAAAGGGACCAATTCAGCAAGATGATAAAATAATTGTTAATATATGTGCACCCAGATTAGATGGAAAGGGAGAGAGAGAGACTCTAATGCAACATTAGTTAGGGACTTCACCACCCACTCTCAGCATTAAACAGATCTTCTAGTCAGAAAATTGGCAAGGAAACATTGAAACTGCACTTTAACAGACATTTATAGAACATTTCATTTAACAGCTGCAGAATAAACTTTTTTTCCATCAATACATGAAACATTCTCCAGGATAGACCACATGTCAGATCCCCAAACAAGCCTTAACAAATTTAAAAGCATCATAATTACATCCAGTATCTTTTCTGACCACAATGAAATAAAACTACAAATCAATAACATGATGAACTTTGGAAACTGTACAAATACATCTAAATTAAACAACATGTTCCTGAGTGACTGATGTTTCAATGAAGAAATAAAGAATAAAATTTATAAAATTAAAAAAAAGAAAATAGAAACATAACATACCAAAACCTATGGGATACAGTAAAAGCAGCAATAAGAGGAAAGTTTGTAGCAATAAACACATAGATTTAAAAAATAGAAAGATTTCAAATAAATATCCCAAGGAGGCATCTCAAGGAACTAGAAAAGCAAAAACAAACTGAACACAAAATTAGAGGAAAAAAATAAAGCTCAGAGCAGAAATAAATAAAATTTAAAGTAAAAAGATACAAAATATTAAAAAAGTTGGGCTTTTGAAAAGATGAACAAAATCAACAAATCATTAGTTAGACTAGGAAAAATAAAATCAGAAATGAAAATGAGATATTGCTGATACCACAGAAATAGTCTCATTTGAGACTACGACAAACAATTATATGCCAACAAGTTAGAAAAACTAGCAGAAATGGATACATTTCTGTACTCGTATAACCCACCAAGATTGAATGAAGAAAAATAGAAAATGTGAACAAACCAATTATGAGCAACAAGATGAATCTAATAAAAAGTCTCCCATCAAAGAAAACCCAAAGACCTGATGACTTTATTATGGCGTTCCACCCAATATTCCAAGAAAAATTCACTGCCAGTTTCTCTCAATCTCTTCCAAAAAATTAAAAAGGAAAGAATTCTTCCAAACTCATGCTACAAGATTAGCATTACCTTGATTCCAAAGACACAACAACAACAACAACAAAGAGAAAACTATAAGCCAATATCCCTGATGAACATAAATGCAAAAATCTTCAACAATATTCTAGCTAACTAAATCCAGCAGCACATTAAAAAAAAAAACCATCCATCATGATCTAGTAAGATTTATCTCAGGGGTGCAAGGATGGTTAAACCTATGCAAATCAATAAACATAATACATCATATTAACAGAATGAAGGACAAAAACCATTTGCATCTCAATAGATTCAGAAAAAGCATTTGATAGAATTCAGCATCCTTTCATGATAAAACATCTCGAGTTAAATATAGAAGGAATATACCTCAACACAATTAAGGCTATATACATATGACTAACCCACAGCCAACATCACACTGAATGGTTGTGGTTGCAGCCCAAAACATGAACCTTAATGTATGTAAATTAAAACTCAACCAAGAGGTCCAAAGATTTCAAGATAGAATGTAGTCTCTGACATAAGAATATGCAGTCATTGACCGAGCCCGGTTGCTCACGCCTATAATCTTAGCACTCTGAGAGGCCGAGGTGGGTGGATTGCTTGAGCAATCCACAGATTCTAGAGCAGCCTGAGCCACAGTGAGACCTCATCTGTATTAAAAATACAAAAAACTGAGGCAAGAGGATCACTTGAGTCCAAGAATTGGAGATTGCTGTGAGCTATGATGTCACGATGGCACTCTACCCAGGGTGACAGCATGACAGCGTGAAACTCTGTCTAAAAAAAAAGAATATTCAGTAATTCTTTACAAATACATAACATAACCACACTGAAGGTTCTGGGGAGAAAAAGATGTTCACCTACGTAACCTCAGAAAGTGGTGTTTCAACTATAAACTGTAAGATAACAGAGAACAGGAACTGGACACAAGCATTTCATTCTAGTTAGTGAAGTTGTTTCTCATGGGGACATGGTTTAACAATTCTGAAACTGCTGTACATGTTTACTGGAATTGAACAAATAAATGGACAGCAGATGGTGGGAACCAGGTTTCTCATGGTCAAAGAAGGATGTAACATAGACAAGGGAGGAAGGCCAGAATGAACCGTGTGGTAACATATTCAAGTTGGAGACACCAATATGAACTCACGTTTAACTTAGTATAGATACACATGAATAGGCATAGAAATAATTATGGATATGCGTATGTATGAGGATTAGTATACTACTCAGGTTGCCTAGCTCCATATGCTAAAAGGGCCCAGAGGAAATGATATTGCAGGAGTACTAAGCACACCTATTGCTCAGATCTTTCCTTTTAAAACTGTTCTCCAGTAAAAGAAACCAGGGCTCCCTGGAGAGAAATGACTGATTCTCAGGCCAGGGAAGAGAACATACAGGGTAAAACTGGAACATGTTTTTAGTGCTAGGCAGTAAGGAAATGTTCAAAAAACAGAACAGAACAAAAGACACAAAAAACCAAAAGGGTGAAGAAGACATGTCAAAGGAACCTAGGAGCCAACCTAAAAGAGCTCCCAGTAACCAAAACTAGAACCATTTAAGCAATAAAATACATGACATAGTATTGGATTATGAGCAAAAGGTTAACATAAATAGCCATGAGTCCATACTGGTATAAATGAATGACTAAATAAATACATAAAGAACAGACAAATCTCTCATACAGAAAATTTCTCAGTAGTTTATGTAGATTCTCCTCCCTCAAGAGAAGAGAGTGGAGCTTAACTCCACACCAGTTGAAAGCGTTGTGCTTCCAAAAAGTAGAGTCTGAAAAGGCAAAAAAAGTAACTTTGTAATAAACCCAGAAAGCACTGCTTCACCAGGTAATCAAAGTTATCTCATCAGTGATAAGCCCTGATATGATACTGATCCTGATATGATATGCTGAAAATGGAACTTCACCTACGTGGTCTTGCTTCCAAAAACTCATAATATCCACCCAACCATTAAAAAAATCATATAAAATCAAAATTTAGAAACATTCTATAACATCTGACTGGTACTCCTTTGATGTCAAGTTCAAAAAATACGAGAAGAGTCAGAAACTGTCACAGCAAAGAGGAGAATTAAATGTATATGGGATCCTGAATGGAATTTGGGGACAGAAGAAAAAGACGTTAGGGGAAAAATTGGAAAATATGAATAGTTTCGTTAATGTATCAGTGCTGGTTCATTAGTTGTGACAGTGTTCACAACTAATTTGCAAATTGGGTTTGGGATATATGGGAACACTCTGGGCTACCCTTGCAACTTTTCCGTAAACATTCATTTATGTTTTAAAAGCATATTGAAGAAAAATATTAACCACATAGGATGGAACATAAGATAGCATTACAGAATGTTCCCGATTTCATATAAGTAACATGTGAATGTCTACCAGAAGGAAAAACCAAATATGTGTGTTTTTATACTCAGAGGTGTGCTATAGGTAACTTTTGTTTCTCCTTTCTGCTTTTCTGTATTTTTCAATGCTGTATTTTACAACAGATGGACATACCCTTAAGTAATTAAAAAAGTCTACAAATAAATAAATAGGAAACCACTCCCCAGGGAAGTGAGAGAAAGGCAGTTGGGCTGCTCCTGGGGAAGCAGAGATGGCTCTTTCTCAGACTACCATCTCCGGCCTGACTCAGGGGACCTGGGGATAGACTGAGAAGACTGAATGACAGCTGAATCTCTGAGTCTCTGTGATAGTCATTCTCGAGTCACAGCAAGAGAACAGTCCCATCTTTCATTGTTCTAGATTAAGCCACTCAGTCAAGTCCACACAGCTGATGAGTGTGCAAAGCCATCCAGGCATGTTTTATCTGGGCTATGCAGTCATTTAAAGCCATTCAAATATGAACACCTTTGGGTTAGGCCTCTTTTTTGTTTTGATTATAAGAAGCTTAGTTCACAAAATATTTTTTTACTACCCAATCCATGGAGACATTTACTTAGGATGCTTGTTTAGGGGAAAGTAGCAGAGGTGAAGAATTGTGTATAGGCCTTGGAATTCTAAGATTAAATAAGGAAAAAACAACTCTTTTTAATTCAAACAGGGAAGAAAAGTTCTTGTTCCTTGTGAGTTAATTTCTCACTTTACCCAGGACCAACCGCTACGATGCATCCAGCAGCCTCTGTGTATGTCACAGTCTCTGTAAATGAAGCCCCTGGATTTGTTCCGTGCACAAACTGCACAGCCCTACAAAGCAACTCTGACCCTCCACTAGTATCATATTGTAAAAATAGTGTATTTTACAATGTTGCTTAATGTTCCATTTTAATAAGGTGTGATTTTGAGTCACATTTCAATTCAAAACCCCTCTCATCATCATTATGGCCTCAATATTTATTGAAGATTTACTCTGTTATCTCATTTGTTCCTTAAACTGACCCTAACCAAAAGTTCGAATGGTATTCTCACTTCACAAATGAGAAAATTGAGATTTGGAGCAGTTAATAACTTGCCAAAGTACATTATGGAGCAAGGATTTGAATCTAGGCAATAGGAACCCTTTCTGAGGGGCAGTGCATTTATGAAGGCATAGGAGTTCATTATTTCATTTTGTGTAAAAATAATTGCTTTTTGAATCTATAATACCCTTTTGGTTTTTCTGCATCAATAAATTACTACATATAATAATTACTACATAGTAATATTATCACTAATAACTTCATTCATATTCTTAGGTGAAAGCATATTATAACCCCTCATTTTTATGTTATGCTAAATTTTACTTCTCAAATTATATTACCTTCCTAGTGCTTTTTAATATGTGCAATAATTCAACATTTGTTGCACATACTTTTTTGTATGGTGGCTTGACAGAAGTCAGTGTTCAGAATTTTATATCATCATAGCTGTCTCTTTTGTCACGGGAGTAGATGTTAGATATTTTTTAAGTTATTAGGAATCTCACAAAACTCTGGTTATTTGGATACTAATTATATTAAAATCTATTAGCTAATCTTCCTACTTAATCTCCTCCTGCAATGGACAGCATAATCAAATGGATTTCCAAAGAGGACATATTGAGGCACAGATGGTTTTTTGGTCTCTCTCAGGGAAGTCAAGCACTTAGGGAAAACTGGAGAGTTATAGCATTCAAAAGGGAAAAAGAGTGGTGTCCAAGAAAGCAATGTCAAAGCTGTTGAATTTGGGCCTAAAGCATCAAACCAGATCAAAGTAAATACCATGGATTTCGCTGTTGGCTGCATTTCGGTCATCTTTGAATGTGCAGGACAGACGCTGCTGCCGAAGATATAGCTTTGCTTCCCAAGTTATCAAAATGAAGACCTTTGCTATCCTCAGTAAACACATCTTCCAGGAATGAGCTTAACATAGTCCATGACTTCTAATAATTCTCAGGTCTGCAACTCCAGTGAGATCTCTCTCCTAAAGTCAGACCTGTGTCTGGCTATTCAGAATATCCCTTCAAGTGAATGCTGTACTGGAACCCCAAATTCTTTCAGCTCTAAGCTGATTGTCACCATCTTTTTCCCCATCCACATAACAATAACAATAACGATAACCACAACCACAAGAAATCAATTCTGCCTCATTTAAGACCTGGGAAAAGCCATCACCCAAATCAGCCCCTTCCTTCAATCTGCACACATGGTTGATGACTAAATCTTAAAGATTTCGTTTCCTCAGCCTGTCTCGTCCATCTCCGCTTCTCACTCCCAGGATCATCTTGTGTGCTTGTCTTTCTCCCTGCACTGACTATGGGCCCCTTAACAACAGATAATATCTAATTTACAGCTGACACAATTCACCGGCCCCTAAGACCCATCACCCAGGCAGTCCTCAACAAATTGTTTGTTTCATTGAAAAGGAGAAATTGATGCATTGCTATAGAATTGACATTATGGAAAATATGTGCTTGTTTTGGTCATTTGAAGCCAAAGTGAAGTGATTTTGTTTCCTTTGGTTTTGACCTTCTCATCTAAAGTGTTAAAAGAAAAAAAAAAAAAAAACGAATAAAACTTTAAAAGACTTTGGAACTTTTTAGTTCATCAGAAAAATTCTTCCTTAAACTTTGTGATTACAGTAGAATCTCTGTAAGGTGACCACTCAAGGGACTGTAACAAACTGGTCAACGTATGGAGGTGGTCAACATATGGAAATCGGCCTGCTGAACTGATACGTAAACCTACTTTACTTCTCTATACAGCTTTTATCAGATAATGCCATGCAAAATTATATATAATCAAAACATAGTAAAATCATACATACGGTATCATACAAAATCAATACATTTACTGTTTCCTCATGGTTTAATTATTCTTTCTGGAGAGTCAGTCTTGGTCCATTTCTTATTTTTATTATAAATGCAAGTGGAGAATACACTCAAAGCACTGCAAAAAAAAAAAAAAAAACAAACTTCCAAATCAGCTCCTTCTAATTCTGCCATGGGAGATATACTGTCTCATGGAGCCAAAACATGCTCTTGGGTTGTGACAGATACAAATATCTTGAAACACTTCTGTTTTGTTTCTGGCTGAACTTCATTCCAAGAAGAACTGACCCAAAGGACAGCACCCAGAGTGTTAACTGATGGAATGGATGAAGTTGTTTCCACAGACAAACCATAGATTTATGTTTTGTAATGACCCACTGCAGGAACTGGGCTTGGTAGGGCCTTTTAAATGTTTTGATGATGTCTTGGTCAAGAGGTTGGATTTTTGAACTAGTGTTTGGAGGCAGAAAGTTCAGTAATATGTTTGAAAGATGATTTACTTGCAGATGGCCAGGACAGTTGCCTCCTGTGAGTAAAATAGACTATTTCTTCTTTATTTCTTGGTTGACACCCCTTACCCAGTCTTCCAACAGGGCACAAATCATCTAGGAGCATCTGTTTGATCTCCAAGTGGCAAGGAGTTTCTGAGGCTTCAGGTTCTTGAATGTACATGGCTTTGCCAATTTAGCAAACACCAAGGGCTTTAGTTTCTCTCCTGTTGAATGAGGACAAAGCAGAACTGTGAAACGTTCTTTGGAAAGTTTTCCACTCTTACATTTGTCACCCTTCATAATGAGGCTCTTGTCACAGTCATTGCCTTGAAAGGGAGTCTAGACTCATCAGCATTAAAGATGTCATCATCTTCGAATCTTCTGGTGAAGTCTGGGCATTTTTTGATAAACTCTTCTACAACTTCTACTGGAACTTCATTGAATTCACCCCACAAGACTTTCTGAGAGATCTCCTATCACAGTTAAAAGTGAGAGATCTCTTATCACAGTTTAAATTTCTTGAACTAACAACCTGATGCTTGGAAATCTACCACACCATCCTGTAAGAATTTTTCAGCAACTTCTTGGATCATCAGCCCAGATATTTGAGTATTAACTGCCCTCATTTGTTTGAACCAGCCTTCATTAACTTCATTGAGGGAAGGTGTCCTCCTTTTATGCCGTGATCATCCACTTTCCTTATATCTCTCCAAATATTCACGTTTATGTTGCTAACTGTGGTCTTGATAATACCAAAATGTCCCGTCATCTTTCTCTGGCTGGTGCTTTCAGGAAATGTAGAAGATAAACCTTTTCCTTCAATGTCAGCTCATTCAGTTCTTTCCTTGGGGCCATTATTTCTTGATTAATTCTAAAAATTTTCAGCAATTGTAGGATGTACCTACAATTCAGACCAGTCCTTCATGTTGAAAAAACTTCTACAATAGATGATGAGCAGTAGGACGTTAGGACTAATTCAGCATGTAATAATAAGAAAACATGAAAAAAGAACTTATACTGGGCCGGGTGTGGTGGTTCACACCTATAATCCCAGCACTTTGGAAGCCAAGGCAGGTGGATTGCCTGAGCTCACAGGTTCAAGACCAGCCTGAGCCAGAGCAAGACCTGGTCTCTATAAATAGCCAGGTGTTGTGGTAGACACCTATAGTCTCAGCTATTTGGGAGGCTGAGGCAAGATAATCACTTTAGCCCAGAATTTTGAGGTTGCTGTGAGCTATGACACTACAGCACTCTACCAAGGGTGACAAGGTGAGACTCTATTTCCAAAAAAAGAAAGAACTTATACTAAAGAAAAAATAACACAACTAAGAGGCAAAACCCACACTTTCCACTCCTTGGTATAGAGTGGACTCAACTGGTCGAGTTGTAGAGAGGAAATTAATATTGTGTGTCATAGTTCACATGGTCCAGATACAACTTACAGAGGTGATCAATATATAGAGGTCAGTCTTCCATTGAGTACATGTGGTGCACGTCTGGTCTATGAAATTAGGTCCTTAAGGTCATAGGTTGACCAGAGATTGTAATTTCTTAATAATGGATCAATCTTACCTTCTCTTTGCTAGATCAGTGCTTCTGGACCCAAAAAGCAAGAAAAACCCACTAGCTGTGGGTATAATGCCCGCAAAATTTTCTTGTTCTTTATCTTCTAAGTTGGTCAACAATCATAGGTTGACCAGAGATTGTAATTTCTTAATAATGGATCAATCTTACCTTCTCTTTGCTAGATTCAGTGCTTCTGGACCCAAAAAGCAAGAAAAACCCACTAGCTGTGGGTATAATGCCCGCAAAATTTTCTTGTTCTTTATCTTCTAAGTTCTCTTAAAGCACTTTCTTTAATCATATTTAGACTAAGAGTAGGAAATTTTTAGAAAACAAAAAATCTGAAATCTTTACTTCATTTGGAAATTCTTTTTTGCTTGGAAGTAGGCTGGCATGAAAGGAACAGTCCTCGTGGAAAACTGTGTTTTCTTTTGCTTCTCTTTGGGGAGGAATGGTTAAGAGCTGTGGTGGCAGACATGAAAGTAAGCCCAGCTCTTTACAATTGGCCTCCTTTGAAAGGTCTTGCCTTGACCTCTATTCCCCAGGAAGAGGAAGGTTGCTAAAAGGAACATCACAAGGTTCCATTGAATAAAATGTCTCACACTAAACCATGTATGATGACAACTACTGGGTGGAAAAATTTCCCCCAAATCAGGACTGGCTATCCGCCCTCCAAATTGCTTTGCTGGATGCCAAAAGGTTATCTGTAAGGAACTAGGAAAGGAAGTATATTTGAAAACATCACTAGAACTTGTATACAACATCTTAAGGGGTTTGATCCTTTTATGAACTGTTGACAGCTTTTTGCCATTGATGTCCATGTGAGAGTTACCAGCCAAGCAAAAGGAGGAAGCAAGGCCAGAGTGCTTGACCAAGAAACTGCTAAGAGCTGGTTAGATCACAAGACATGAGATGGCCAGGGAGAGGGGCTGGTTCTGAATCTCATGAAAAGCTTAGGCATCTGCATTAGCAGTTTCATCAGAACCTATGCTGGCCATCCAAATATTTCCCTTTGAGTGAGGCATTCTTTTCACTTCCAGTACCAACTTCATTTAAGGATCCCTGCAAATGGTAATTCCCAGAGCACTCAGAGAAGTATGTAGGCAATGAGGATTACTAGTAATCACCATGGTGCACCAAATCAGTAAATGCAGTTAATCAGGCTATCACCCAACAAACTCTTTTGAATTTCTTGATAGCCATGACAGTTGCTTAATTGGAATAGTAATTGTGTTTAATTGGGACACATTTAGTGCTACTCTGGCTGGGGTGTCTTTCCCCTGCTGCTGCTGGGTCTATCTGTCTGTACTGAGAATATCTGTCTCAGTGTTCCTGTGGAACGTCCTCGACACCAGCTGCCCTTCTACTGCTTCTCATGCTGGGAAGTGTTCTGAGTGGTGGCTGCTGCCTGAGACACCCTAACGCTGATATTAGATTAACAAGCCATGACTCAGAGGCCCTTAGCTTAAAAATTAATATTCCATATGCATATTCAAGACAGACTCTAGTATATAATAGATACTCATAAATCACTAATAATGCAAAATGATCCTCATCAGTATGGAAACATAATCTTTTCCCAAACCCTCTCATCCAGTACTCTGGCTCTTAATCTTGGTCTGTCTTTTTCCCCACCTCATTGCTTTCTTTTTATAGCCAGCTCACCTTTCTAACCCAGGCTTTATATTTTGCCTACAGATGAGCTCACAGCTCAGCCTCTATAAACACACAACTCTTCCTCACATCTCCCTCCTCAGCACCTTCCAGAAGCTAACCATGTGCCATCATGATTGTCTGGGCTTCCTGTCTGCTGGTGACCCTTCACATGAGTTCCCACAGACACTGATGTAAACACACAACCCCTTTTCACTGGTGTCTCTGATCACTATTTTCATCACGCAATGCCCTTCTGCCTGCCAAGCTGTATCATGGCAAGATGAGTCCATTTGTGCTGTAAGTTCCCAGCATCTTGTAGCAATCACTAGTTTTAACATCATATTGTAAAATTCATGTTAATACCATAGACAGCCAAACAGCACAGAGTTCTTATACAACTTTTCTGGAGGCTTACAGTCCTCAGACATTCACAATTTGGAGAAGAGGGCCATGAATCCTGCATTTCATGACCATGTTGCAACCACCTGACCACACTCAACAAGCCTAGGATTGCTTACAAAAGCCTGATTTCCTTCCAAAACAATCTGCTTGAAAAAAGAAAAAAAACTAATTATTTCTTTTGCTTCATTCAATAGGGCTCAAATTATGTTTGTTTTTTTTAATAAGTTTAACTCATTTTGGTATTAAATTGCTTGATCATTTCTTTTAAGTTAGTGAGGAGTTTCTGTGCTTTGAAGTACAGTTTTTTGTTGTTGTTGTTCTCCTTTAGGGTATGACAAACCATTACATTGTCTTGAGAATTGGGGATAAACTGGATCAGAGAGGCAGAACAAGTGGAGCTCAGGGACATGATTTCTAAATAACAATTCCCATGTGAATGCTCCTACAGTATTTCCCTTTTACTCATGTTTTTGTGTCAGTGTTTTTGTTGTGGTCTGGACTGGGGCAAAAAATGAAATAGTAGATCCAGATGTGAAATATGTCTTTTGAAACTGATGTAGGGGAGCCTGTGTGTGTGTGTGTGTGTGTGTGTGTGTGTGTGTAAAATCATCAAAGGCAACAGAGTCTGAAGATTTCTGTAGTTAAATACCCCAGATAAGGAAAAGTGGAGGGAGAATAACTCACGGCTGAAACCCACCCTATGAATTTAACAGCCAAACAGTTTCTTTCATAAAGTACATCTTCTCTGTTATACAGATAATGACTTTGGTAGATTTTCAGTTTTAAGTTATTGCATCATAGATTTTAATTTTTATAGTTTAAGAGAGAGAATGTCATGGTCCCCCAAAATCAAGACCTTTGGAGTCCACTGAACTGGGCTCAGGCCTGACATTAGATGTTGACCTTGAACAAGTAATTCCAACTTTCAGTTTCTCCACAAAGGGGAAACAACAAAATCTCTTTCTAAGGGTTATTGTGAGTATTAAATGAAATTATGTACCTAGCACAGAGTGCTGGGCCCACTTGGAATGTTCCAGAGCTGCAAAGCTGGAGGAAATCTCTGCTAGTCCACCCCATTCCTAGAGAGCACCCAAAGGCTGCCTTGGCGTCTTTCTATGTCCAAGTGCTCATTAGTGCCCCCTGCTGGTAAAGCAGGATATTTTGCAACTTTCAGATTGACCAGGGCTCATAACTAAACATCTCAACAACAAATCAGTGTATGCCCTTAATTAATTCCCTGTACTCCATGAATATTTATTTTTTTAAATTGTCAACTGACTGACTTGACTTCTTTGGGTGAGGTAGAAAACCCAAGTATAGTCTTGTACTAAATTGTAAACTTTATGGTGTATCATGTGTGATCTATCTCCAGAACTTAGCACGGTGCCCCAGACCTGGTAGCCAGTCAGTTCAATACTTTGTTGAATAGCTGAATTAATGAGCTTAGCCACAACCTAAGAAAATGGCTTGATTGATATTTCAAAGGGTTTCCCTGTGAAAGAATGAAGAATTCTCTGGAAAATTCACCTCTCCCTACTTTAATATGATTAGAGGAGACTGTTAAAGCCTTTGCTGCCTTCAGCATAACTTATTTTCCTACCTGGTGTCATTGGGTAGACCAGGGTTTCTATCTCTACTTTGAGGCAAGACATAGATTATAGCCCCTTTGGTTTTGAACCTTCTTTCCAAGCCCAAACATTGCTCCTCTGCTTCCTGACTCCTGTTGACTAAGGACTCCTTGCAAGAACAATACAAAGTAGAGTTCAGATGAGATTAATTCCATAATGATCACCATCAGAGAACATTCATTGAAACACTTAGCATAAAGCAGGACATTGATGACTTTCAGGCTACTGAGGAGCTGGAATGCTTTCTGTCCTGCACAAGTGAACCATGTCAGAGGGCATTGGCAAGAACCAATATTTTTTTAAATGTTCCCTACTGTACTACCAGCCAGGATGGGTGTAACTGAGTCCAAAGCCAGAAGAGCCGGAGGAAAAGGAAGGAAGCAGGGTGTGTTAGCCACATGACTAAAGTGATAGGGCATATGGTTCTTAAGCAGGAAAAGACGTGTAGGCCGGACAAAAATGTAAACACTGGTGGCGTTTAGAGTATTCGGGAAGGCTGGGAATAAAAAGCTCTGTGAGTCTACTGAGAAGAAAGGGTAGCTTTGATGTGGAGCACATTTTCAACTGTAGCAGGGTTGCCATCTCTTGTGGTTGCCAACAGAATATTTAAAGGGAAAATAAGAGGATGTTCTTTGCTTAGGGGTGGCCTGTAAGTGGAAGAATCCTAAGTATTTTTTAAGTTGAAGGATAAGAAACCAGTATGAAGACTTTAATGGAACCAATAAGCCCAGTCAGTAGCCACCAAATGCTGCCAGGCCATTTCAGCAACTGCTGGGCCTCCAGTTTCATAGCTGACCACCTCTGAGGCAGGGGGTGCAGTGAGGAGTCTGCAAGATGCCCCTTACCAGTCAAAACAAGGACTGCCAGGTGGACTTCCTTAGCCAATAGGTTATCCTCAACCTGGGTCTCAAACTGGGTCTTTATAGGCTCAGCAGGACAGATAAGCAGCTCCTGTAGATCTGACTGTCCCTCCAGAGAACTTGGGAAGAAGCTTGATTCTGAGGTTGGAAAGTACCTTGGCCCTTGGGAAGTCCCTTCTGGGGCTCACGTCACATCTGCTTGGGCAGGACTTCCCTATCCCCCTTCCCATATCTGGATTCTACCAAGCAAGGTTCAAAATATTTGGGAAAAATAAAAAATAAGAATACAATAATAAAATATAATAGAAATAAAAAACAATACAGCATAAAAACTATTTTCATAACACTTACATTGTATTAGGTATTATATGTGATCTGGAGATGATTTAGCATATACGGGAGGATGTGCATAGATTATATGTAACTACTAGGATGTTCCATAGCAGGGACTCAAGCATCTACAGACTTGGGTATATACAGAAAGTCCTGTAATCCATCCTCACGGATCCCAATGGGTGACTACATATTCAAGCCATGTGAATAAGAGAAGAAAGCCCAGCAGTCAGGCTCAGGGGGCCTGGGTTTTCTTGCAGCTTACCCTCTAACTAGCTTTGTGACCTTCGACTGAGCATTAGAAATTTCTGCACCTTTCTACCTCAGAGGGTGGAGCCAGGTAATTACCACAGACCCCAAACCTCCACAATTCTGTGATTTACAGTGAGGTCACAAGCTAAATCTCATTCTTGTTTCTGTATATAAACTTGGGCAAGTTTTTATTCCACCCAGGGCCTCAGTTTCCCCATCTGTAAAATGAGTAATCACACCAGTTTTACAGTCTTTTGAGAACTTATAGATGAAAGGTGTTACACAATATTAACTATTATCAAAGCCTGAAAGGCAATTATAGTAATTGAACTTTTCAACATATTTGAAAATGAGTCCCTGGGAGTTTTCACTTAAGTAAATGTTATTTGCTTTTTATCTTGTCACAGTTTTGTCCTGCTCATTCGAATCTATTCTGGTCAGTTTGAGTTGGTGTGCTTGTTCCCTTCACTTTTTCTTGTAAACTGCCCTCCCCATGGTGACCATCTTCTATAGAGGAGCTCATGGAGCAGGGTTTTGAGTCAGGACCCTGCATTTCATAGACCTGGATTCTAGCTCTGACTCTGCTTTTAACAGCCTGGTCTTCAAAAGACAAGATTAGGCCAAATCATTACAGTGGCAGGTAGTACCACCCAGTGCTAAAATATGACTTTAGGAAAGTGCCTGAATGCTTGAGATGATGCAGAAAAGGGTGTGTGACAAATGATATACATGGAGTGGTCAACCCTATCAATGCATCAGAGTTTAATTCATAATGACCAAAAGCATGGTGCTTAGAGTAACACGCTATGCAGGCCTTCGTACAGTGGCGTTAAGGTTTTAATCCCTAAAATCTTAGTGTGCTGCGGTGCTGACGATAATTGCGTAAATCAGATCCCAACAACGAGACCACACACTGTTCTTACTGTGGAAGCGGTAAGAGAGGAAGGACTTGAAATTGGGATTTATACATGTCAGTTTGCAGTTTGGATTCAGGTGTACGTGCATGTAAAGCAAATAAGTTGCTCTTAAAATGGAAAAGAACCTTGTTTATCTTTGAATGTCTGTGGTGGAGAGTAGCGCTAGTTGGTTTTCTCTCCCAGAGCCGTCTGCGCCCGTCTGAGGAGTTGCCCTGTGCTTTCAGCCACTCACTGGTTTTTGTGTCTTTTGCAAGTTCTGCCATGCACAGGCTTGGCTGTTTCCTTTGGGTTTTCTGGAGTTGTTCTTGCTAGTGAGGCAGAAAGACCTCTCTTCCCAGCTTACAGTTTTAGCCATAGATGGGAGTTTTTCTATGTGGTTTTCTGCCTCTGCCATTAGACAAATATCCTTACCTATGTATTCTCTCTGCCTACTGTGAGGCACCCAAAACACACATCCCCAGGGTCCCTGCTGTGGGGGTCTGGGCTGCTCCAGGTCGCACCTGTGCCATCACACAGAATTCATTGCTCAGTGATCTCTCCAGGTTGGCAGAACATCCCCCTGATGCCAGGTGGGGTTTTCAGAGGTGTTTCTCTTTCTTCCTACTCCCTTGCATGTGACAGTAGGACAAGGCCCTGATACCTCTAGTAGTAGGTCCTAACGTCAAATCCTACATGACAGAGGACACTTCCAAGCCCTGAATTTCTCTCCAGAAATTCTATCCAGAGACTTAAAGCAATTGCTTTGTTGTTTGTTTCCTTCTTGCTTATTTTCTTCTTGTGGAAAACCAAGATACTAAAGAAGGTCTCAGAAGTTCTTGTGCAGGAAGAGATTTCTTTGGTTTATTATTAAAGGTGTCCATCCCTTAACACTGAGTGCTCAAAAGCTGAGATCACCGTGTCTTTTAGCATTGACACAAATCTATCATTTGATTGTTCTATTTCAAGAGCTAAAGACCTGAGGATATTGGGAGTTGTTAGGCTGCTGGAATCATAAAAACATTTTTATTAAATTGGTTGAATTGGAAGGTAGAATATTCACGTGGAGGAATATGGAGAACTGCATTGGTTAGGACTCTTTGGTTGTAAGTGACAGAGACTCCAAACTGACAAGAAGTGATCTGTGCAACCTCCCATAACCAAATCACAGGAAGAATGGAGCTGACCTCAGGATGGGCCAGATCCAGGAACTTGTACAGGACCAGGATTCTTCCTTCTCCTTCCCTTCTCTCTACTGGGCTTGGCTTCTTGCTTCCTAGCTCTTTTTCATGTTAGGGAACATGAGATCAGGAAGGTCTGCTGCCACATCCTTATGGCTAAAAGGTCCAAAAGAAAAAGACAAATATCCCTGCCACCTTCTGTATGAAAAATCCTAGGGATAAAGAGTTTGGCCTTTGGGTTGGCCCTCATTGGTGTGCGTGCTCACCAGGGGCTTGTCCCTGTGATCAAGTGGACGGAGTGCTCATAGTGGCTGCCTTGCCAGAATCATGTGATGTACCTACAGTGGTGGTTGGGTTATGAGGAAGGAGGAACAGTTTGTCAAAGCGAGAATGGGGCCTGGCGCTGGTACCAAAAGGAAGAGGAAAGGGTTCTGGGCAGCTCCCCAAAATAGCCACACGGAGAAACAAGAATGGAACTTAGCTTAGGACCTTACAGCAAACTATAGAATCATGGAGGTCTGGACACTAAGAGTCCATCGTGGTTATCTGGTTCCACCTTTCCAGTGTGGAATCTGAAGTACACAAAGGTCTAATGATCCTATTAAGATCACAAAACTCAGATATCCACCAGGTACAGATGGTAGCAGGGGTGTTTATCTTTTTCTTTTGGACCTCTATCCACATAGGTCAAGGACAGCTTGCAGTGCTCCTTTACAGCCTGAGTTTAATTTCCAGCCAATTCTTCTAAAATTCATACTCGATAGATTGGAGTTTCTGCCAATGGCTAGTGTGGCATATATGTGAAGGACATGTGGCAGATAGCTTTCCTTGGACAGTTGTCCACTTGCCTCATTTGTAAAAAAAAAAAAAATTGCTATTGTCCAGAAGTAGAAATGACATAGCTACTAAAACTCTTGGAACCTCTAATTCAAAAACAATAGAAATGTAGGTTAACCATTTAGAAGATATAAGCTGAAGTATTGAACTCATGTAATAAAAAACTCTTTATTAGCACTGACATTACTTCAGTTATTCTTTGTGTGATATATAGTATAATTGAAAATCCAAGGTTCATAGTAGATAATTAAGCTTGCAAGTTGTATTTTCTGTGCAGTTTAGTTTTCTCCAAGATTATTTTTAACTTATGGACTCTTGTCTTCATGACTAGGTTTCGTATGATTTATTTGATTTTATCAAATAAGTTAAAATGCTGATATTTATGGTTTTGAGATCCTAGATGCCTTGTATTTCATAACAGAAATTTAGGCTTTATTATTGAAATATTTTGAGTCAAACAGAACTGACTTTAAATTCTAGATCTGTCACATTTTAGTTCTGTGTCCTTGGGCAGTATTGCCAAGCTCTCCCCCATAATATAGGCATAATAACAGCTATCCCTTAAAATCAATGGAGGACTCCATGAGATCAGATATGAAAAGTTCCCTTCCATGTATTCGACCTCAGTTGACTACTAGTTTCTTCCTCCTTTCTTCTGATCAGGACAAAAAGACTTGAGTTAAGTAAAGAACTATGTTTTTAGGAGTGTCCTGAATTTGTTTTTTTTTTCTTTTAATGTCCTGAATTTGTTCAAAATGAATCCACTGTCCATAAATATAAAGCTGTCATAAAACAATAAGGAAATAGTATGCAACGTCTAAAAATACTTTGAAAAAATACTAAGTTTGGGCAAATGCTGGTGCTGTTATAAGTACCATTATTATACTGTTGGAAAAAGGAAAAACAGGCAAGTAGGAATAAGCTGAAGCAGATTTCAGGCTGTAAATTATCCTGATTCCACAAGCAGAGAAACAGAATGTGGAAACATACAGGATGTGAAAAATCAGAATGGGTAACCATCCTATTTGTCATCATCGGTCAGAGTAACCTCCTGAGTCTATCATGGCCCAAATGATTCTGATGATAATAAAATGTTCCTGGGGGTACCTGAGGGACGCTCAGGTAAGGCTGTCAGATTGGCAGATGGAAACAGGCCTGCAGAGTGCAGAAGAGCCTGGTTCAGGGCTCGCCCGCTGCAGTCACTAATGGAAGCCATCCCTGAAACCAGTCACTGCATGGGATATAATCAGCATTCATGAAGCCGGAAATAACTGTTATTGATTACTGTCTAAGGCCTCAGGCTGGAGAAGGTCTTTGCATCTGCAAAGTGGATTGTAAATACATCCTTTTATGATCCTGAAACACAGGAACAAGTAGGGAGCAATGATAGACCCTTTGCCCTTTAGTCTGAAGTTAAATAACAGTTCTAGAAAGAAGAAGGCTTTACATCCTAGGTCAGCATGGCAAACGAGGGGAAGATTTTCTTGAAACTAATAGAATATCAAATATGAGAAGGCTGTTTATAGTAATGTCAGGGATTGTGCTGGGGACACAAGGCAGGGAGAAGGGAAGAGAGGGAAATGTGAGGCTTCCTCCTCACTTATTCTGCGTACGCATCACTTGTATTCAGTCATTCATGGCCAGAGAGCAGAGATTTCATCCAAATTGGGCTGCCCTCACCTTTTAGTGCCACTTTACTTGAAGCAGTTAATGTGTTTATGGATGATGTCTCATTATAGCCTTTTAAGTAGCATTCCAGACCCCCTCCATCAGCTGGGTAATAACACACCTGTTGGCCTGACTCACGCGGCACCCGCCCTCTCGGTCCGGCGTCACGGGCTGCTCTTCAAAGGACCTCCATGGCCATCTGCCTTCATGCTGATATCTTTGTGCCATAAAACATGGTGGTGTCTTAGGCTCCTGCTCCCCTCCCCATGTCCCACCCAGCCTACTTCATTTGCAGCTCTCAGGACCATGGGGCAGATGTTCCTTCTGCCTTTGTCCCGTTGGCCCAGCCAGTGGCAGAGGAGGGTGAGGGCCCTGCTGGAGTCAGTGCCACCACCCTGTTTAGAAATTTTAATGTGTGAGAATGATGTGGCCCAGAGGGTTGGGAACGGACGGTAAAGGGTGCCTCAGGGTCCTGTGCTGATCCTGGGAATCTTCTCACTTTGGCCAGAATCCAGCCCTGCTGAGTAATAGCCGGATATTATTAGCAGTTACAGGAGGCTGTGTGAAGGGGTGTGAATGAAACTGGAGGCTCCATCCAGATCCTGGTCAACAAGCATCACTTCACGTCTAGAAACATGTCAGGTGGCCAAAATAAAGTCGCTTTGGAAACTGCAGATCCTTTTTCCCATAGCAGAATGTTAGGGGTCCTGGGGAAACAAACGAATGCAAGTTTGCATCTATGACAGTTAGATAAATCCTGTAAATATGAGTAATTGGATAACTAAACTACTGCTGGAATAGAAGTCGCCTGGTGAGATTACTAGTTTTGAAGTACTACTTTCGTATCCTCATCAACACTTGACAAATCTCTAGTTCAGTTCTGTAAAATCACAGACGCTGCTGAGAACCACACTTTGCCTAATGCCTTTTGGTCCTGACGCATACATCTACCTGCCCAAGACACAGTTGTGTGTGTGTGTGTGTGTGTGTGTTCCAAGAGGCTTTCATATACCACACCCACAGTGTGTCCAACCTTTTTCTCTTCTCTGTTAAACACTGGAAGAATAAGAGTCGTCTTGGGCCATACATGACATACACAAACACTAACAAAAGCTGATGAACAGCAACAAAAAGATCTGTGAATACTTTTCATGATATCTGACACCACAGATAAGCCAAACAGTCCTCAAATAATCTGCATGTGGCCCCAGGCCTGCAGATTGGACACCCCTGCTTCCATTATCTCATCTACTTGTAGGCAACTTCTGATGATTAGGCCAAGTCTATTACAACTACTGTTACTATTATTGTTTTAGTGCTTATCACGATACATCAGAAATTTTACCGTTCATTTTCACATTCTTGTTTGCAAGAAACCCTTTTATTCAGGAGTACCTAAAGCATAGGAACATGTTGAAGCAGAATTTATCTTAAATATCGATAGCATTATTAGAATGATCTGGAGATGAGATGATTTTTATTTTCTTTTGTCTTTCTATGTGTTCCAAATACTTCTACAGGATGAATAATTTCTATTTGTTGACTGCTTTCTCTAGGTTAGACTCTGTGCAGTGTTTTATGCTCATCCTTACATAATATCTTCACAATAGCCCCCTATGAGAACCTCACTTTACACATAAAGAAGCTAAAACTTAAAGTGTTAAAATAATTTGCCCCCAAACTCATAAATGGTGGGATCAGAATTCAAACCAGTGTAAATCTTATGCAAGAACTTGGGTCATTAACCTCTGTGCTAAATTTCACTTCTTTCATAATCAGAAACACACACATGTACACTTTTTATTCTTAAACAAATCCCATTATTGCATTTAGCATATAACTTGCAGGACAAATATTAAATGTACTCTCAAATGTCCAGGCACATGTATGAAAGTCACAGTCTAACACTTGATTAAGAAAAAAATATGATTTACTTAAATGGAAGCTCACCCACCATTTTTAATTAGCTTTAAAATGTTATTTGATCATGATGTCCACTTCTATGAAATTTAGAAATGCATTAGAAAAAGAGAATTAGGAAATAGGCATAGAAATTATTTGAATAACAAAAAATAAATCTTTGCTTTTTTTGTTTTGGTTTTTTGCCTGAAGAAGAAAAGTCTACAGGAAAATTAAACCACAGTTCTGAAATAAAGGAAGAACTATGGTGTGGTTAGTGGGAGCAGCTATGTTCCAATCTCAGACTACATCTGGAATATTCTGTTCAGTGCTGGGGACATTTCCGGAGAGACTTTGATCAACTGGAGTGCATTAGATATGGGTGAACACGGTGCAGCACACCTAGAAACCACAACGTAAGAATTCCAGTTGCAGAAATTCTGGTTGCTCTAGGAAAAAGGCATAAAGGAGACAAAAGATCCGGATCCAAAGCCATGAAGATCTGTCATACTGAAGAGGGAGGTGAGATTTGTTCTATATCATGCCAGAGAGTAGAACTAAGACCAAGGAGGTCAGATGTTAGCTCAATATAAAAAGAAATTCAGGGCTGAATAGAATACGGTTTAAGTGAACTAATGAAGGGCCCTGGGACTGGTCAAACAGAAACAAAAATGTCTGATTATTTTTTATTGTAGTGGGACTTATTTATAAGTTAGATCAGGACTTATTTATAAGTTAGATCAGTGTTTTTCAACCTTTTTTTTATCTTATGGCACACTTGAACCTATAGTTAAACTTCTGCGGTCCACTTAAATTATGTTGATTTTAAAAAGAGTATAAAAGGGGTGGCACCTGGGGCTCCAGGAGCAGGGTGCCAGCCCCATATGCTGGAGGTGGTGGGTTCAAACCCGACCCTGGCCAAAAACTGCAAGAAAAAAGTTAACAAAAGAATATAGCTGTGCTTTGAACTTCTTTCAAAAACAATTTGATTAAAGATCTTTAAACATTTTTTGGCACACCACAGCACACTGGTTGACGATCACTGTCTTGGATGGTAAAGTTTGCTTAGCTTTAAAGAAATGGGAAGCAACAACTTCTTTGGGGGAATAGTGTGAGGTTTGTTTGCTTTTTAAGTCAGAAAGCAGATACATCTTATGTACTTGTTTTGTTCTCTACTGCCACATGCATTTCTTTTTTTGTTCAATAAACGTGTCTCCCAAGTTATACGACATTTTGCTGCCCTCTGGAAATTTACTTTCAAGCATTGAACATTTCCCTTCTTCATTATTGTTTACTTAACACAATTCATTAAGAGAAAGTAGAGGAGGAAAGAAAAAGCCCACAACTCTGGGGAAATGAATGAGCTTTTTAGGCAAACTTAAACAGATAACAATAAAGACCTATTCTCTGTAAAAATTTTAACATCCTATGTGACCTCGAGTAAGTTGTTACTTAAGTTCTCTGCTTCTTCATTAGTAAAATAAGTATAATAACTCTTGCTTCATGGCTCATATGGGAATTAATGAGTTAATGTTTGCCTAGTTCTTTGAGGTCCTTGGATGAAAGGTGTTGTATAAATACTAGGTATCATTATTAACACTTAATAACCATATCTATACTGATGACACCAAGTGTACAAAGAAACAAAAGCTGTTACAGGCCACAGAAAAGCTTTAAAAGGCTGCTTCACAAGTGCCTATGAGGACATAAACTAGAATTACCAAGAGATCTTTGTGTTTTATTGTCAGCTGAAAAATTGCAGTCCTATGGATTCAAATTGATATTTAGCTTTAGATTCAAGGGATGGTTTTAAGAGCACTTTTTCTGTCTTCAAATGAGTTTCACTACTACTATTAAACTAGAGACAGTGAACATTGGAATCTTCAAATTACTTCATTTTTAATCTAATTATATTCTCAGTAGAACCTTCTCAATACACGTGCTAAACATGGTAGTTTTTTAATGCTCTTTTTCTCTTGTAAACAGCAGCCTCTATCCTTACAGAAGAAGAATACATAGACTGCTTTACTTCTCCCTTTCTTCTGGTGCTCACAGCTCATGGCTTCCACTTCCGGCCCAACTCTTCTTGTCGCTCCACTCTTTTTTTTTT
>NW_003852498.1:6918382-6923233 GCF_000181295.1 Otolemur garnettii
AAAAAAAAAAAGAGAGAGAGAGAGACAGGAATTGGTGGAAAATTGGAAAGATCAGGGTCCTTTTTTGATCCCAGATGACAAACTTAAAAGATAAACACTTAGGAAAAACAGGAAAAACAAATACAGAAAAAGGAGCAGAGATGAACAATTGCACAACTCAGAGTTGTCACCTCTGTTGCTGTTTCCTGATGACTGGTAGAAGAGCTCTTCAAAGAAAAAGCAAGTTACCCAACAGAAAAATGGGCAATAGTTATGAACAGGCATGTCACAAAAGAAACCTGACTGATCAGTAAATATGAAAAGATGCCTGGGGAAATGCAAATGAAACAGTAAAGTGATGCTATTTCATACTTTAGGCTGCTAAAGATTTTTATTGAGCAAATTATCAAATGTGAAGAAGAAAATCAAGCAATACTGTCAGTGAGTGTGTACATTGATACAGCTGCAGTAGAACCTCTGTACGTTGACCACCCAAGGGACTGTAACAAACTGGTCAACATACAGAGGTGGTCAGCGGAAGGAACTAGGCCTCTGTACTGATACATAGATGTGGTGTATGTCCAGTCTGTGAAAATTAGGTCAACTTAAGGAGGTGGTCAATGTAGAGAGGTGGTCAGCTATGGAGGCTCTTCTATATTTAGTAAAGTTGAAGATATGTACCCACTAAAGGTCAATCGTTTACTTCTAGACTTACACCATAGAGAAATTCTTGCACATTTGTATATGAACCTTCCTAATACCATTGTCTGTAATGATGAGAAATAATCTAAGTAATCCATCAAAGTGGTGGACGTAATCCATCAAAAGGAAGCAGATAAACTGTGTTGTATCACATAATGGAATACTACACACTGTACAGCAGTGATATTGAATTCGGGCTAGCTACAAGTATCATTCTGGATCATTCTGGATAGCTTTCAAAAAATATAATGTTCAGGACCCCTCCTCCCCCCCCAAAAAGAAAGCTGTGGAAGCACACAGGAAAAATATTGTTTACATAAAGTTTAAAAATACTCAAAAGATGATAACTGGCTGTTATTATTAGAGAAAAATTCAAACTCTTAATCTGCATGTGGAGTCCGAAACTGCATCTTGGCAGTTTCTCTTAAGTTAATATTTCAGCACTTCCTTAAAATTTTTGCCCCACTGGTGCCAAGTAATTACTACAATTGATATTTCTGTAGGATTCATTAGAAATGGGCTCCAGGGTCCTCGTGTCTCTCCAAGAAGTATTTGTTCTAATACAAAGCTGTCCAACAGAAATATAATGTGAGCCACATATATAATTTAAATTTTTCTAGTAACCACATTTAAAAACTGAACACATAAAATTAATTTCAATAACAGATTTTACTCAACTAAATCTATTTAAAATATTCAACATGTAATTAATAAAAATTAAGATATTTAAAGGTTTTTATACTAAGTCTTTAATAGCTGGTGTGTATTCCCCTCTATTTGGATGCTAAGTTTTTATTAGAAATACTGGATCTGTACTTAGAGTTCATAAAATTACAGGTGCAAATGTAAATTCACATTCCTGACTTGTTCCAAATATACTTAAAAATTTCCTAATAGCTGGAGTATTAGTTTTTAAATTTCAAGTTTGATTGAAATTTCATTTAAATTACATTTTAAGTTAATTAAAATTAAATAAAATTCAAAATTCAGTTTCTCACAAGATTTCAAATACGCACTAGCCACAGGAATATTAGACACACCAGGTCTAACCTGTAATACTAAGAAATTAATTATATCCACTTACCTTTCCTCTCTGAAATTCCTATTCTTATCTGATTGAATCAAACTAAAAATGTATAGAATGACCCAGCTGGACAAAGACAGCCCCATAGTGGTACCTGCAATGAAAGGCATGTGTCAACTAGCATGGTCAAGGCCATATGATGACAGGAATCTCCCGTGATTTATATGCTCAGACAATTATTTCTTAAACTTCTCAACTACCTGCTGCAGGCCTGGTCCCCCAGTATGCAAAGCTGGGGAGAATAATCCCAAGGTTCCCCACCCTGGGGTTGAGTCTGTGTGTCTAGGGTATCTGTTTTAAATTAAGCTTCCAAGGGATATAGTGTGAACCATTCAGCTCTACTAAAACACAGCCCCTCTCCAAATGTGGTGCTTGAGTGTCCTCTGGGACTCCTTGGTAATTTCTAGATTGGATAATGAAACCCAGGAATCTGAAGGAACTCATCTGAGAAGAAATATGAAGAGGCTTGCAGCAGAGAGAAAGCTGCAAGCTCAGAGATTATGATGAGAAAGTAGCACTGAAGGTGAGTAGGACATGGGAGTTTTCAAACCGAAAGGGAGCCCTGTAAAATTTAGTTATATGCCACGGGGTCAGTTTGCAGGAAAAAGTGGTAATCAATAGAATAGGTCGTTTTAACCGAAAGTCAAACTGATGACAACCTGAAATGAAACAGATCTGTACTCTCTTCCCAACTTTGCCATTTGGAGTTGAAAGCACTCATCGGGATGCCTTGTTAGGAAACGACAACCAGACAGTCAGTGGTCACACAGGGAGTGACATTTGATTTGTAAATGAAAGGCTATCAGACAGTATTCTACAGTATCCTCAGATTTTCATTATGCTTAATACCAGCTTATGCACACGACACACCCATTCACACACACTCACAGATCCGTAGAAAGGGAGTAGAATGCTTCCTTAAAAAAATGACAGCAACAAAGCCTTTGAAACTATTGATAATTAATAAGCCAGGCAGAAGCAATTAATATGTGTAGAGATGGGGCGCCTACTGTTCTCCAAGCCATAGCTCATTTAAAATACTCACCCTGCAATTTATGAGCGATATTTAATACCTCAGTGACCATAAACCTCAATGTTTTATTACCACTGCTTAGCATACCTTTGATGTGCTGCCCAGCGCTACACAATCCAAAACAAATTACTTTCAGGAAGCTGGATATTATATAAATGCAGGAAAGTCATAAATAATGCACAGGAGGAACATTTTCTGTGGGTTCTGACTTGCCACAATGGGTCTCTGTGAGTCGGCCTTCGCAGGCATCTCCCTGCGCCCAGATGGGGCAGGAGGGAGGTCCATCTGAGGAGTACTCCTCCACGGGGTGGGAATGCCCACTTCCAGGCCCTGACTGACACCACTTATTAAACCTATAGCAGAGGCAGATGTAAATCAAATGAGGGCCTTTCAGGAAGCTATGATCTTCTTAATGAGCTACAGATGTCTAAGGAACAGACCTTCATTCATGCTTTCAGTGGGCTCTTCACCGTCCTCTTCCCTGCCATCGCATGGGCCTGGCTTGACTTCCTTTCCCACTCTCAGCAGCAGCTTTTCGAAGCTCCACAGTCTCTTCGAGACCCTGAATCCCCACACCTGCTGTCTTGGATGAGATAATCTCCCACCTCATCAAAGAAATCCGGTGAGAACCCCTCCACCTTCCCTCCTTTAAATATGCAACATTCTCCTCCCACCTCCGCCCCCACCAGCCATTCTTACTGACTTTGCTTTACCTTGAGGCAGACAATCCTTTATAAAGGTGAATTACCTGTGTCCTTGAGCATGTGCCCGCCCCTCTCCTTTGATCTATAAATCATCCCCAGACGTTTAGCCCTCTCCTCTCCACTGCATCCTATGATACATAAAACAAGGAAGCAAACTGAATTCTTCCTCATAGCCATATAATAACCTTATTTCTGAAGATAACCTTTGTCCTCTCTGCCAGCTCACCCTCGTTGTCAAGCAGATTCTGTCCTCAACAACTAAGAATCTTCTGGTGGTTTCCCACATCCCATGACCTCCTTCTGGGCTTCATCTTATGAGACCTTGTCTGAGACTGGATATTGTTGTTCCTCCCTACCCCCTACTTGAAATTTTCACCTCCCAACCTTGAAATCTGACTCTTGTTTAGGATTTCTTTTCTCTAGTCTCTTTTACTGGCTCTGCTTCCCCTGTCCAACCCTGTACACTCTTTGGGATGATCCCATTCTCTTCAGGCTTCACCCATCATCCAGACACCAGTGACTCCCAGTCCTGTCTCTGAAGCTCAATTCCCTGAGCTGTACCAGTCTCCCACTGGACAACTCCACCCAGTGTCCCCTGGTCAGCTTTCCAAAATATGAGCTACAATAAAGGATAGAATATTTGCTCTGTGCCAAAATATACCTCCACAAACCATGTGCTCATTGTAAAGAGGAAAATATATCTTATATTTATATTTATATTTATATTTATATTTTTTGAGACAGAGTCCCACTCTGTCACCCTGGGTAGAGTGACATGGCATCATCGTAGCTCACAGCAGCCTCAAACTCTTGGGGTCAAGTGATCCTCCTGTCTCAGCCTCCAGAGTAGCTGAGACTACAGGCACCTGCTTAGATAGGGTCCTACTCTTGCTAAAGCTGATCTTGAACTCCTGAGCTCAAGATATCCACCTGCCTTGGCCTCCCAGAGTGCTAGAATTACAGGTGTGAGCAACTGTGCACAGCTCAGGAAAATGTATCTTTCCAATGGAAAGATATGATGGCCACCACCTTAACCAAGTAATCGAACGAATTTTCACTAATTGTGGGACAACCTGACATTTTGTACCTGCTGATGGGGTGAAATAGAAAGTACATGGCATTATCTATAAATTTTTCTAACCAAAAAATGTTTAACCTGAATGTAATTGCATGTCTTTAGCCTCAACTTACTGTTTGCCTAAAATACAGGAGATAGAGAAACCAATTAGAGGTTACCACAAGGCAGCAATAAGGCCAGATTGGGCCTGCTGTCCTTGAAAAAAAGTAAGAGTTATTATCATTTTAAAAATGGAGAATGTTCTAGGATAAAAGAACTAAAGAGAGAAAAC
>NW_003852498.1:6923453-6943251 GCF_000181295.1 Otolemur garnettii
GCATGCTGAAGTATTTAGGGATGAATTTTTATGATACCTGAAACTTACTTTCAAATGTTTCTGCAAATACAGAGATCTGTATGTGTGTATATAAATCAAATTGGCAAAGTAGTAATAATTTTTAAATTTAAGGGTGGTAAGTGTAGGTGTGTTCAATATACTTTCATCCAATATTTTCACATTTAAAAATTTTCATAATAAAAATTAGAAAAAGAATTTTAAACATATAAAAACTTATAAATATAAATTAAAAGCGTTTCTTCAGCTTCCCACCTGCCCCTGCTTTTCTATTCATTATTCACCAGGTAGATCAAGTTAAAAATTGTGACACCATCTGTAACTTCTCCCTTTCTCCTCAGATCGTCTGTCTCCTTCCATCCCATCAGCTGGCCTCTTTCCTCTGTGTCATGAGTCTCCATACCACCCCCACCACAGCGGCTGCACTGCACTCATAGGGCCTCTATTATGAGTCACCGGAATTCCAGCCTCCTGGGCTCAAGTTTTTCCACCGTTAGTCCATTCTCCCCAGTCACTCTTCAGATTAAACTTTTCTCCCACTGCCTGCAAAATAAGATACAATTCCCCGAAACACAAATATTAAAAGAAAACACTGAAATGGAATCTGGAAGTAAAGACAAAAAAGTCAAATTGACATCTAGAGATTCCCACAGGATTTTGACATCAAAACTCAACTTCTGATCCCCAGGCTGCCTCACTCCAGCCCTCACCCTTGCTCTGGGATAGCAGAGAACATGGGCTGAGGCAGAAGTGTGGTGTCCTTATGGAAACTTGAGTTGTCTGCCTGGAAAAAGAGTCCGTGTATGGATCAGCAAAGTACCATTTTTAAGGCCTATAAAGGAGAGAGACCCTTTTAACTGCCATGGCCCTGACTTCAGATGCTCACTGGAAGACTCATTTTATTGACGCCATTGAGTGGTGTATAACACTCTGTCCATAAAGCTAAGGGAAGCAAACATTGTTATACATTGTTAATGTGATTATAATCTGGTATATTCCCTAGGGAGGGAAGTTTGGCAACTAAACTAAATGAGTATTACTTCAGAAAATTTGTCCCACAGATATACTTGCTGCTGTAGTTTGAATGTGTCCCCTCCAAAATTCAAGTGTCGCTAGTAAGATAGTATTATAAACTGGGGCTTCTGAGATGGGGCACGATGGCTGTAATCCTAGCACTCTGTGAGGTCAAGGCAGGAGCATTGCCTGAGCACTGGAGTTCAAGATTAGCCTCAGCAAAACGAGACCCTGTCTCAACTAAAAATAGAAAAATTAGCTAGGCATAGTGAGTCATGCGTGTAGTCCCCTCTACTTGGGAGGCTGTAGCAGGAGGATTGCTTGAGCCCAGGAGTTTGAGGTTTCTGTGAGCTAGTCTGATACCATGGCACCCTAGCCCAGGCAATAGAGCAAGACTCTGTCTCGGGGGGAGCAAAAAAAAATTGAGCTTTTAAGAGGTGACTAGGTTGCCAGAGCTCTTAACTCATAATGAGATTAGATGTCCTGATAGTTTCTTGATAGAAGAAATTGGTTCTCTTGCTCTTCTGCCTTTCACCGTTTGAAGACACAACTGGAAGGTCCTCACCAGATTCTGGTGTTTTGATTTTGGACTTCCCAACCTCCAGACCTATGAGAAATAAATTTCTGTTTCAGGTCAGGCACAGTGGCTCACGCCTGTAATCCTAGCATTCTGGGAGGCTGAAGTGGGTGGACTGCTACAGCACATGAGCTCATGAGCTCATGAGCAAAATCAAGACCCCATCTCTACTAAAAATAGAAAAACTGAGGCAAAAGGATCCCTTGAGCCCAAGAGTTGGAAGTTGCCGTGAGCTATGATGCCCCAGCACTCTACCCAGGGCAACAGCTTGAGACTCTGTCTCAAAACCCATAAATAAACAATAAACAAATAAATAAATTTCTGTTTTATATAAAGTACTTAGTCTCAGGTATTCTGCTATAGCAGTGCAAAATAGACTAAGACATTTGCACATATGCAAAATGGTGTATGACGTATATAATCCTGACACATTTTTGTTGAAGCATTGTTTTGATTGGAAACTATTGAAATAAACCAGGAGACTAGTCAAATAAATTATGGCTCATCCACCAAAAGGAACACTATCAGTCAGTATAAAGAATGGTAAAGATCTCTGTGTACAAGTATCTATAAGGTGCTCTGTGACATGAAAAGTGAAGGTGCAGGACCATGTGTACAGTGAGTGCTCTAAGCCTATGTTAAAATGTGAGAAAATAGAGAACAGGTACTCAAGAATGAAAAAGTCAAAAATAAGGCAGCAATGGTAAGTGTAAAAAACGCTGCCCACATCTAACGTTACAACAACACAAGGAAGATCTGGCGTTCACAGAACCTGGGAACTTGAGGCGATGCTGCATGGAGCTGGGACTTAGATCTTTGAGGCGGCACCACCACCTGGCTGACACTGGTGTCTGTGGCAGTGGCAGTGGCAGTGGGAGATCATCTTAGTCTGTTTTGTGTTGCTATAGCATAGTGACTTTCTTTTTAATTTCAGATTAATATGAGGGTACAAATGTCCAGGGTACATTGTTTTCATTTCTAAGGTAAAGTTCAAGTTGTAGCTAAGCCCTTCACCCGGAAGGGGTGCTGAACACCCTCACATTAGTCCAGGGATTTTCAACCAGGGTGCTGTGAAAATTTTTAAAGATCATTTATTAAATTATTTTTGAAAGACGTACAAAGCATGGTAAATATGCTTTTTTTTTCTTTTTGGATCAACATAATTTAAGTGTGCCATGGAAGTTTAATTATAGGTTCAAGTGTGCTTGAGATAAAAAACAAGAAAGGGTTGATAAACACTGGATAGCAGAATACCACAGACTGGGTAAATTTCTACAGAAATGAAATGTATTTCTTATGGCGCTGGAGGCTAGGAAGTCCAAACTGAGGAGCCCGCCTTTGGTGAGGGCTTACTTGCCACCATCCCATGGCAAAGGCGGAAGGGCAAAACAGCACACACACGAGAGAGGCAGGGACTCTCTCCTACAGAGACCAACCCTCCTGCGAAAACAGCATTAGGCTAGTGATGAGGGCAGAGCCCTCACGGCCTAATCACCTTTTAAGGTCCCACCTGTCAACACTGTTGTACCGGGGATTACATTTTCAACACCTAAGCTTGGGAGGACACCATGAAACCACAGCAGATACAAAGACTAGTTCTGCGAGTGCAGGCACAGCTGGAGATGGGGACCAGTGGCCATGCACCCCCTGCAGCCTTCCAGTCATCCCCTAGAACTCTCTGTTGGCAGAATCTCTCAGAGAACCTGCTGACAAAGGGAATAATGTGTTTACCTGAATCCCAGTGTGGAGTCTCAGAGGATGGGTCTGAAGCTGAGAGGCAATGGCTTATTAACTAGCACAGTAGGTTCAGTAAGAATGGTCAATTGGGGCTCGGTGCCTGTGGCTCAAGCGGCTAAGGCGCCAGCCACATACACCTAAGGTGGCGGGTTCGAATCCCCAGTCCAGGCCCGCCAAACAACAATGATGGCTGCAACCAAAAAATGGCCATGCGTTGTGGCAGGCGCCTGTGGTCCCAGCTACTTGGGAGGCAGAGGCAGGAGACTCGCTTGAGCCCAGGAGTTGGAGGTTGCTGTGAGCGTTGATGCCATGGCACTCTACCCAGGGGGATAGCTTGAGGCTCCGTCTCAAAAAAAAAAAAAAAAAAAAGAATGGCCAATTGGGGCACAGGATTATCATGTGACTATTGGAATTGGTGCATTACAAATGACACTGGCCCTTCTACCATGCTCTGGAGTGGCCCTTTCCCACTGGGACTAACCCTGGCATGCAAAGGCTCAGATTCACACTGGTGGATTACATATTATTTATGGGCCACAGCACTCGTGGTGAATAATATGGTCAGCACTTTACAAATAACAAGTTGAGTAAGAAAAATAAGTACTTCTAAATACAGGGTCTCCTTCCTGCTCCCCTGCACCTGTCCCCGTTAGTCACTCTGTCAGACAATGGAGGGTTTATTGAACCAAACAAATAATTGGTTTCACCCACTCTCCCAGAAGCAGCCTGTGGACCACATTTGAGTTGCATGAGGTAGTGACCGTGTTGTAACTGGGCCTTGGCACACTCTTGGGGGAAATAAATCAGTAAATGAAGACCTGTTCCTTAATTCTGAAGCACCTGGCCTCAGGGAGGCTGACATATCAAAAGCCTGCCTGTCTCCACTCTCCAGTCTCATCTTTCTTGCATCCATCTCCAGAGGCCCGATCCTGGAGGACAGCTCTGGCTAATTCATATTATCTTCCTAAGTCAATAGCCATGGCTGAAAACAAGTAAAAAGGTGGTAGTACTTAGAGGAAATGCTTAGAGGAGTAGGTTTCACGTGTCTTAGGAAGGTAGAATCTCTCTATTACTACTTATTAAAACATGTTTGTTAAGCATGTGAATGCCTTGCCAGGCCCTGACCCTTAATGTCCTCTGTTATCATTAGAGGATAACAAACACCCCAGTCCCACACCCCCTCCTCCCTGTGACTTGGTGACTGAACAGAGGGCTAATTTAAGCCCTTGTCCTCTTATCTTAAGGCCACACTTCTCAGAGGAAAGTCTTAAAAATCAAAGATAAACTTATTTACACAATAGCCATGGGGCCAAATGAATAGTGAGCAGCCCCTGACTGAGTTTTATAAATAGACTAGAAATAATATCTTCAAAAAATAGATAAACAATAATAAATTAACCAAGACACAAACTTTGCCCTTCAAGTGGTTCAGGTGGAGACATAAACAACAGTTGTGCCCTCTTTAAGAAATCTCCTCCTAAAAAAATTCCAACTTAAAAAATAACCAAATCAGCAACTGATTATTTGCATTACAGGTGAATCTCTGCAAAATAACTATAAAGGATTCTTTCAGGGCTTGGTGCAGTGGCTCGCACCTGTAATCTCAGCACTTTCAGAGTCCAAGTGGGGGTTAGTGCTTGAGGCCAGGGGTTTGAGACCAGCTTACACAACATAGAGAGACCCCGTCTCTACAAAAAAGTCTTTGTAGAGATTTGACACCTGTAGTCCCAGCTATTCAGGAGGATGAGGCAGGAGGATTGTGAGCCCAGAAGTTCAAGGCCACAGTGAGCTATGATAACACCACTGCACTCTGGCCTGGGCAATAGAGCAAGACCTTGTCTCTAAAAAAGAAAAAAAAACACTTTCAGTTCTTTCTCCAGTAAGAATCACTTTCCCCAAATTTACTTTATACACACATTCTTAGAGTTAAGTCCATTTGTAAAGTGAAGGGCACACATACTTAATACAAAAAGCTTTTATTAACCAGTAAAGGCTGTCTAAATATCCTCACACTGAGACTTTATTTAGGTCTTGCTATTCTTAGGAATTCTCTGAATGACCACAGCTAGAGTGGACCGCATATATTGAACTTGAATAACTCCACTTACTACCTAGCATGTCTAAGAGAAACTGGATTGTTTCACTTTCAATTGCAGTGTTGCTTTGGGTGAGAATTAAAGTCATGTGAACTTATAAAAGATTGAAATCACTTTTAAAGAAACCCCTCATTTTCACTTGCACGTTCTCTTTTCCTTGTATTATTTTTATATGAAGATGTATGTCTTGAGACGTTACCACAGACTTCTTTGACCTTTGTCCAAACCCACAGGCCTCAATACTGGCCTAAAAACCTAGTAAAATTAGGTAGCCATAGTAGATGTCTAAAGCTTTCAGTTTCCACCAGGCTGGAAATAGCATCAAGAAGAAAGCTTTTGTGTTGTATGGTTTTTTACCAGCCCGAAGTCACTCTTTAATAGGTTAAGTTTTGAAAAAGCCACAATTAAAAATGTTAACTATATAGATGAGACTTTCAGAAATTGGAGTAGGGCTTGGATTAGGTTAAAGATTTGGGTTATCTTTTATTACACTTGAAACAATTCCCCTGTCCCCAATGAATAATAGAATTCATCTAATAGTTTAAGTGGCTTCATGCCAGTATTTGTTGGTGTTAAACAGCTGGGGAGACCAGCTTCTTTTACTCCATGGAAGTGCTCGGTAGGATGGTCAGGAGTCTCTCACTGCTGTCTGCTGTGACAGGGGCAGACAAACGTCTATTTCAAATTGTTTTAAAAGAACCTTCTCTTCAGTTACAATTTCCGTATTTGTTTCTCTTTCTCTCTTTCCCTCTGTATATATGTGTAGTGTGTTTATTTGTGTGTGGAGAGGCGACTATATTACCTACATTTAATAACATTTAATTTCCTGAGAGGTAATATTGAAGGTAGTGTGTGAGTGGAAATCTGATAATTTAGAAGTAAGAAATTCTCTCTTCTAATAGCCAGGTGGGCCCTGTCCAAGTTTGAGGAGACATTTAGACCACCCAAAAGCAACCATCATGCTAGGGTATTTTGAATATGAATGGAAAGTCAATGTTAGTTTTCCCATGGTTTGAACTAAGCATGACACACAACAATCATAGAGTCCAGCGAGAGTACAGGAGCTTTAAGAAATTTGTTCTGATGACATTAAAACTCAATGATACACATATCAAGCTCAGTTCCCATATGGACAATTACAAATTCGGCTTCTCTTATGTCAAGTCTAATAGCACAGAATGTTGGAAAAGTCTTCCATTCTCTCAGCGTGGGCAAAACCAGCCAACATCCAGCAAGGCAAACCTCTCTGCCATGGGGCAGCTGTCCACAGCTGGGTGACAGCATTTGTCCTGATCTGTTTATTACTTCATGAGTATGAATCTTCCTCAACTGCCTATTTTTCCACTTATAGCCTACATGAGCTATTAACTCCTCCAATGTCGAAACCATGTCCTTCCCTTGTCCCTGCCTCAATACAATAGAACCTATTAAAAAAAAACAGTAGACCAAATGAAAGCCCAAGTAATATTTGACTGAAATGAACCAGAGTATCAATAAATTGTGAAGGCACAAATTAGGGGATTGAGGCAAACTTGAGACTATAACTAAAGAACCTAAAATGTGTTCTCCTTTTGTAAAACCATGTACACGCGTATTGACTAGAGTGGGTTTCTCATGGGGTTCAGCCAGTTAATAGGGGTTCTGGGACAGAAGTCCGATACTCAAAGACCTACAGAAGCAACCTGAATGAATGGAAAGAGTCTGGATGGGAACTGGAGTAAAGGGGGCATCACACGCTTTGTCTAAAGGTGTGAGGGTTACTTCACTCCGGGCTACTTTGCCAAGGAGAACACAGCAGCAGTGTTGTTAACAGGTGTTCTGGAGAAGCCAACTTTTAAATTTTCATAGCTAAATTTAAAAAAAATTAAACTCTTGGTAAGCCAAACAGAAGTCTTCTATGGGCTGCCTGTTTGCAGTGTTGGTTCTATGGATGAAACACCTTGGGGCACAGAGGAGATAAGCAGTTTGTCATGGTGGAGATATAAGGCCAGAGTGACTGGTTAGACCCTAAGACTGTTAGGATCCTTTCCGACTCTGACACTCTCATCTAGGACTGATGGCCCCAGGATAGGTCCTGTCTGCTGATGGCTACCAATCCTAGTCCTTCTGGCTGTGTTCTCAGAGTACTGCTCAAGTGCCTCAATCTATCCGTTGGTTTTCAGTTCAAGCATTTCTTATTGGTCTCAAAGAAAACCCATGAGAAGTTAAAATCAAACCAAATGTTTTTGATATTTATCAAATTCCAGAGCAACTTCTTAGTCTTCCATAGAAGAAATCAGAAAATTGTAGGTATGGGCTTTCAACAATGGAAATTATTTACCCAAACTGATTTTCCTCTGCTTATCAGTGCATGGCTGACGACTGTTTACAGTGACTGCAGTCACAAACTCAGTACTGGCGTGGGCCTCCGAGGTGGGACTTTGCAAAGCAGCAGACCCCAAACCTCTCACAGACACCTAGAACCAAATTCATTCCGAAGAACAACATCAGGAAAAGGTGTTTCTGGAATCAAAGAACCGAGACAGAAGGCCATGAACGGGAGGAAGCTGTGACTCATCATCTCTTTTACGCCAGAGCTCTCTTTCTCAGTGAACCACCCACGAATCCTCTGTTATTCAGTCTCCCTGGCTCTGGCCTAGGATGGAGGAAACCATCTCTCTCTTCACCATCACAGGCCACATGTGGTTCTTCTATCTGAACATGGGCAGACAGTCAGCATGGGGTTCAGGGAAGAGTTGTGAGCAGCTTCCCAGAGGTTTTCCAACTGATTTTTCAGGCTGATTCTGAGACCCCTTTACGCCCAGGCCACTTTCTGTAAAGGCACCCTAATTCACCCATTGAGAAATGTGCTGCTCCTTCATTTCCCCAGAGAAGGGGAAATGTTGTTGCTCTTGCTGTTCTTGTTTTTATTTTTAACTGACTTTGTGATCCTGAGTTGCAAAATGGTATTTAATCCTTTTATTCTTTTATTAAATAAATAAAATACATTGGGTACTGGGAATACAGTTGAGCTAAACTAACCCGGTACAATCCTTGCCCTCCAAGAGCTGGCACTGAGTGGCTGAAACGGTGTCATTTGCAGTGTCTCAGAAGATAACATGGAAAACTTCTGAGTTGAGGACTTCAGGGGAAGATTTTATGTTCCCAAGAGCAAAGAAAAACACCTCGTGCCATATGACAGTGCAAGCGTCTAGATCTCTGTGGGCTTCTCTGAGGATGTGAGCCTTTAAGCGACACATAGGAGTTGTTGAAATGCTGGGAAGGCAAAGAGACTGAGACTCCATAAGCGTCTACGTGGGAGGTGAGGGACTGGGTGTAATAAGAATCTGGCAAAGCCAGGTAAATTGTTTTTTGAATTGATTCAAATTTTTATAGTGAGCCCTTCTGTGAAACATTTCATGACTTCTTCGTGGTAATTAGTTTCAGGGAATATTGCCAAATGGCAAATTTTTTCCTTCTTCAAGCCCCTTTCCAAGCACTCGTGGGAATGTTTGAAATACGAGATAAGCACTCTTAACCCAAAGTTTTATTAAAAAGTTTAATTAACACGAATGCCAAATGACACATTCTTGGCCATTAAGTAGGTAGACTACATGTAAATCCATGAACGACTGCTCAGCTGCAAGGCTCACTTCCCTCAGCAACCATGGAAGCTGTATTTCTCTTCCTTAGCAGGTATGAGAGCCCTGGGGATGCAGTCAAGCTCCCAGAGTCTCGGGGCTCCACTGCGTGCACTGAAGCTTCATGTGGTTGTGATTCCCTCTCAACTCGTTCCTGTCAAACCCTCCCTCCTCTCTGTCAAACCTGTACCACCCTGAGAGGTCCTCAGGCTTTTGATCTCCAACACGCTGCTCTTTGGGAGGCCACACGACACACAGGAAGTCTTTCACCTGTTTAACCTAAGACATTCACCTTTACTAAATGTTGTCTCAAACTTCCAGAACGTGAAACATCCCTGGACTTTTTTTTCTAGCACAGTCCTCCACTAGAACCTTAGTTCTTCAAGGGCAGGAACCATGTGCTACTTTTTTTTTTTTTTTTTTTTGGAGACAGTCTCACTATGTCACCCTTGGTAGAATGCTGTGGCATCATAGCTCACAGCAACCTCCAACTCTTGGGCTTAAGCGATTCTCTTGCCTCAGCTTCCCAAGTAGCTAGGACTGCAGTGCCCGCCACAATGCCAGGCTATTTTTTTTTTTCAATTGTAGTTGTCATTGTCGTTTGGCAGGCCTGGGCTGGATTTGAACCCGCCAGCTCCAATGTATGTGGGTGGCACCCCAGGCGCTGATACAGGCCTGAGCCCTATGTGCTACTTTGTATCTATATCATCTAACACCATCTGGCTCACAGTAGAGGCTCAGTTGTTTGCAGAAAGAAGAAAGGGAGTCAGTGTCATGTTTCCCATCTTCTCTTTGTTATTTTTTTTTTTAATGTTATGGAGAGAATCATCTTTTCTCATTATGTCCTCTGAGGGTCCCTGTGTTCCCTCAGCCCTCTACTCTTTAGACAATTCCTTATATCACTATCACATAAAATATGCATACAAATATATGTTAGCTGCTTAACCTACAATATGCAGAGTTATTGAAGGAAAGGCCTAAAACGATTGTCTGGAGTTTCAGGAGACAGTAAAATTGCTGAGCAGGTCCACCTCCACCTTGCTCAGTGATCAGAAGAGAACATGAACATATTTACAAACACTAGCAGAGGGAAATAGAGAACGTGAATAACTACGAAGGAAGCTGTAGTAAAAGGGGAAAGTAGAAAGAAAAGAAATCAACTGAGCTCGCAGTAACTGCATCAGTTATCTCTTGCCATGGAAGTGCCGCCCGGAGAAGAGCAGTGGCTTTTCTTTTTGCCAGAAGTCTCTGGCTCTGCTAGGTTGTTTTGCTGATCTTGGCTGGAATTGGCTGAGAGTGGCTGGATTCACTCCTGTGTCTGTGGTCCACTGGAGCGGCAGCTGAGGGCTGGCTGCTCTCCGATGGCTTCAGCCTCTGCGGGGCTCGGCTCCGTGTCTTCCTTCACCCTCTAGCAGGCTAGCCAAGACTTGTTTTTATGGAGGTAGCAAACATGGGAGAGAGCAAAAGAGAGGGTGAGAGAGAGAGCAAAGAAGTGTGAACAACCCTCAGGAGCCCAAAGTGGCACCCTGCACTTTCACCTCATTCTATTGTGCACGGCAGGTTTCCAGACCAACGCAGATGCAAGGAGTGAGACAAACACTCCGGGTCTTGATGGGCACTGGTGAATTCTACCAAACATGAAGGCAGCAATTGTGCTGATACTCTACAATCTCTCTCAGAAAGTAGAAGTAGGGAGAATACTTCCTAACTTTTCTATGAGGCCAGTATTATCTTAATTTCACAACCACATTACCAACAAAGAAATCTACAGATCACACCTGTAATCCCAGCACTTAGGAGGCGGAGATAGGTGGATCACCTGAGCTTACAGGTTCAAAACCAGCCTGAGCCAGAGCAAGGCCTTGTCTCTAAAAATAGCTGGGTGTTGTGGCAGGCATCTGTAGTCTGCCCCACTTGGGAGGCTGAGGCAAGAGAATCACTTAAGCCCAGGAGTTTGAGGTTGCTGTGAGCTATGACACCATGGCACTCTACCAAGGGCGAGAAGTGAGACTCTGTCTCAAAAAAAAAAAAAAAAGAAAGCTACAGATCACTATCTGTCATGTATATAGATATAAAAATCCTCAACAAAATATTAGCAGATTGAATCCAACAATATATAAAAAGTATTATACATCATGATCAAGTGGGACTTATCAAGGCTGATTCCTCATTCAAAAATTAATGTCTCCTATTACATCAGCATTTTTCTTTTAAAAAAGAAAAATCACATGATCATATGACTTCTAGAAGAGAACATAGGAAAAAACCTAGATGACTTTGGGCATATGAAGATGAGTTTTTAGATCCAACCCAAAGACATTATTCGTGAGAGAAAGAATTGATAAGCCAGGTTTCATTAAAATTAAAAACTTCTGCTTAGTGAAAAACAATGTCAAGAGAACAAAAAGACAAGCCACAGACAAGGAGAAAATATTTGCAAAAGACACATCCTTCCAAAACATATAAAGAACTCTTAAAACTCAACAAGAAGAAAACAAACAACCCAATTAAAAAAAATGGGCCAAGCCCACCTTAACAGATACCTTACCAAAAAAGACATGCAGATGGAAAATAAGCATATGAAGAGATGGTTCACATCCTGTCATCAGGGAAACCTAATTAAGACCACAGCAAGACACTGCTGCAGACTAGAATGGCTAAAACCCAAGCACTGCCAATGCCCAATGCTAACAAGGATATGGAGCAAAGAAACACTCATTTATTGAGGGTGAAAATTCAAAATGGTACAACCACTTTGGCAGTTGTTTGTTTGTTTGTTTTTATTTCAGGTTAACGTGAGGGTACAAACAACCAGATCTCAATATTTGAGTTTGTTCCTCTTACAGTTCTGCCGGGCACCCAAAAGATGTGCCATTCACCCCTGCCTTGTGCCCATTAAGTGGGAGCACCCAAAACCTCCCTCATCCCTCCTGCCTCATCCCCCCAACTTGAATTGAATTTTTCCTCCTATGTGGGCATGAATTAGATCATCTACTGGCTTCATATTAGTATTGAGTACATTGGCTATTTGGCAATTTTTTTTAAAACTAAAACTTTTATTATACAACTCAGCAATCATGGTATTTACCTAAAGGAGTTGAAAACTCATGTCCACAGAAAAACCTGCACACAAATGTTTATAGCAATTTTATTCATAATTGCTCAAACTTAGAAGCACCAAAATATATTTTAATATGTGAAGGGATAAGGGAGCAGGAGGGGAAGGGTAAATTCACACCTCATGGGTACAATGGATGGTGTCTGGGTAAGGGATATACCTATAACTTTGACTCAAACTGTATGAAAGCAATTCATGTAACCAAGACATTTGTGTACCCATAATATTCTGAAATTTTTAAAAGAAAATAAATAAGTACATTTAGCAAATTTATTTATTTAATAAAGAAAGTAAATAAATTGACAAATGTCTAAATTACATTTAGGGACATCTGGACAGTGGAATATTATTAGGTGTTAGAAAGAATTACACTATCAATTTAATCTAAGTGGAAGAAGCCAATCTGAAAGGACAACCCACTGTGTGATTAGAGCTATATGACATTCTGGGGACGGTAACAGGATCAATAATTGCCATGGGTTTGGGGGTGGGTGATGAATAGGCAGGGCGTGGGGGAATTTTAGGGTAGTGCAAATATTCTGTCAGATATGGTGAATACATGTTGTTACACATCTGTCCACATCCAAAGAATGTATAATTCCAAGAAAAAGCCCTAATGCAAATTCTGGACTTTGGGTATTCATGAAATGTCCATGTAAGTTTATCAATCATTACAAATGTACCACTCTGGTGGGGGATATTGATAATGGGCAAGGCCATCTACATATGGGGACAGAGCATATATGGGAAGTCTCTGTAGCTTCCACTTTATTTTGCTGTAAACCTAAAACTGACCCCCCCATAATAACATTTTATTTTTTTTTAAAAAAAGAAAGAAACAGTAACACCTTTAAGCAACTTGATAACACAGTGAGTGTTCCCACAACTTCCTTGGTGAAAACTGGACCAACACCCACCAAGTGCTTACAACAGAAAACTGCTCCCTCCTGTGTGCCAGCAGAATGGATTATACACAACCAGCAGCCGGCACACTTAATTATGTTGTACTTTTCTCTGAAGTCACTCCCACCTCAGCATTTCTGGAAGAGATCCAGACCAGTGCTTATCTTGTTTGTTCTTTACTGATGACCTTCCATGATGGGTTAGCAGTTTAATGAAATCATAAGGTTAAAACAGAATTCTCCTTGTCTTTGAAGTCTGTGTTTCAGATGTTTCTCTCCTGTTCAAGAAGCGAAGGGCCACCTGGGGTAAAAAAAAAAAAAAAAAACAGGGGACAAGATGGATGCAAATTGCTCCTGCCATGAAGAGAGTCCAAGGCGAGATCCCAGGGCAGGCATGCTCTCAAATGTGTACCTACTTACATCTTCCACTAGTTACCTGGAGGTTCATTTGACTCCACAAACATAACCAGTGTACTTGAAGACACTAATTTGGTTTTTCACTGGAGGACTGGGAAAAATCCATTTTCACAGCATTAAAACCTGCAAGAGACTAGAAGAGATTATGTGGGTCATTATGTTGCCTCTAGGCAAGTCCTCCTGAAACCTTCTGCCTTAGATGAAATTGCCTCTGCTGAAGGGCCAAAGGAATTATTGAGGGTCCTGAAGGCAGCCCTGTGGGAGAGCTATTCCTTTGGTCTAAATAAAACCGCTCCTGCTATTCTCCAATAAAAAATATTCTTTTTTCTTTGTTCTGTCCCTGATAGAAAGAGTATCATAGTCTCCATAAAAGAAGATGTCCTCCATAAAAGAAATTGCCCATTGTATTAATGTTTTAATATTTTCTCATTGTTCTCTTACCAGCATATCCTCATAGCTATAATTTTCTATTAGCAGTTTAATGGAGCTCTTTCAAAATTTGCTTCAAGTACTCTGTTAACTTTCACCACCAAAGGACCATTTGACCATTTTTGGACTATTTTGAAGTCCAAATCCAGACTTTAAGGGCACCTTGCATGTAAGAAGTAGGTAGCGTTGCAAGACATTCTTCCAGCACTGATTTTTTTGAGTAAAGAATAAAATCTTTCACCTTACTATTAGTGGTGGGCCAATGGGCAAATAGTCCATGAGCGAGACTGCCAGAGCCTTTAAATTCACATAAACGTAAAGATGATGGATATCAGGTCTTTTCTAGTAAGTTTTATTAGGAGACGGTACACACATGTTGAAAGAGCACAAAAATAGCATTCATCATTCTTTGAGTCCACTCGAGCTCTTTCAAACATCCCTCCTATGTTTTAAGAATTTCCTACAACCTCTTACTTCCACAGTATTGAAAGAAGTGCTCCTTTACAACAATCCTTGCAGGTGGCCACAATCTTCACAATGTGCATTGTATGCATTGGTGAAATTTCCACTTTGAAAGGAGCAGCTTGAGTGAAAAGGGCATTTAGCAAAGTTGGTGATGGAGGCTGCTGTGGGGGTCGGCATAGGTGCTAACAGAGCTTCCAGGAATCTAGCTCAAAGCCCTCGGTGTGAACTGTCCCATCTGTCCCCTCCAATGTCATCAACAAGGGCTTCATAGAAGCAATCCCATGGCATGGTTTGGGCACTCCTTCTAGCTGCCACCTATAGCTTAATAAGTCTGTTTTCTGCTTAGCCTAGCTTGAGTGAGTCCTGTTGTTTGCATCCGGAAAGACTGACTGATAGAATGTTGTTTCAGTAGTATTATTGTGCTGTGGACTTGCTTTGATTCTGCTAATACTCGATGGACTTTTCTTCCTGTTGAAAATTCCTACCCCGCTCTTCAAAAATACCACAGCCATTCCCCATGGAGACAAACCCATGGGATCTGGGTATTGATGTGGCCCTTTTAAAAATTATAAATAATTCTCTCTGATACATTGCTTTCTGAGTTCAGAGGATTAACACAACAGAGAAAGAACAAAAATAAATCCAAGTTTTTAATATTAAGTTAGATTGCCTGACCTAAATTAGAGATAGGGCTCCCATAGGTCCTCTGTAAGTTGAAAAGAGAGAGGATTTGGTGGCAATAGGATGTGTAGCAGAAAAGCTGACACCTCCAAAAGTTCTAGCACAACAGCGGTTTTCAGCCTTGGTTGGCAATGGACGCACTGGGGAAATTTTGAATACAGATGCCTGGGTCCACACTTAGGAACTCTGCTCTAATGGGTCTGGCCACCTCTATGTTTTTTACGTTTTGCAGACTAATTCTAAGACCATGGTTGAGTTTTCTGTATGAGTGTGAATTCAGGTTGTACACCCAAGTTATGATTCTTTGGGTAAAATTAATCTATTTGCCACACTCTTGTATAGATGTGTTTCTGTTTATGCAATGGAAATATATATACATGAGAATATGCCTAGAATAACATGTGAACTGCCACTGGCAATGGAAAAAATCAGCAATGGCCCATTCAGTTAGCACCCACCTTAGTCTAAGAGCCCTGCTCACTTGATTGTTCTGTTAGGCTCACCAAGAGGGTCATTCCATATGTTGCTGGATTCATCTGGCTCAGATATTGTCTCCTCAATAGTATCTGCAGTTCCTTTAACAAAGGACTTTATAAAATAAGAGGATTAGTTTATAAGTGATGCTACTCTGTGGAATGCATTTGATGCTTCTTTGTAAACAATTAACGTAAAAACACATACCCAGGAGAAATAATTTAGGTCAGGTGTGGTGGCTCACACCTGTAATCCTAGCACTCTGGGAGTTTCAAGGTGGGTGGATTGCTTAAGCTCACAGGTTTGAGACCAACCTTAGCCAGAGCGAGACCTCATCTCTAAAAATAGCTGAGCATTGGGGTGGGCGCCTATAGTCCTAGCTACTTGGGAGGCTGAGGAAAGAGAATCACTTGTGTCCAAGAGTTGGAGGTTGCTGTGAGCTATGATGCCATAGCACTCTACCAAGGGTGACAAACTCTCTGTCTCAAAAAAAAAAAAAAATGAAATAAATAATAATAATTTAAATTAGCTGTCAGCATGAACCAGAACAGTAATGACTTGCGGAGAAAATAGAGACATTGGGTTGGCTTAAAGTCTCACTCAGGAAGCCAGCAGGCTCTATTCCAGGCAAATAGGTGGTTTCCGAGCAGCAGGGGGATTGCATGGGAATGGAAAACCAAAAGTAAAAAATGGCCCAGATAGAGGTTGTTCTCATGGCAAAGCAAGAGAAGTCAGGAGACTGGACTCGGACAGTAAATGAGTAAATGAATTAATATAAACACAGGAACAGCAGTGAATGCAAAAGTGAAAAGCAAGTAACTAAAACAAGACAGGCTGGGCTGGATAGATCAAGTACAAGACAAGAACTAAGAAGAGTGGACATTTGTAAGGAGGGGAAACGTAAAAGGATGAGTTTCAGCTGACTAAAACTGTTAGATAGTTAGGAAGCTGGCTCTTTTAGAGTACAAGGTCAAGGGTGAGGCCCCCAGGCTCCCATCATGGGTGCTGCCCACCTTAATCCTGTCTCAAGCAATTGCTCACACCTGGGGAGGAGGGAACACCCTACCCATCTACAAATCAGACTTAGTGTGCCAAATGCAAAAGGATGCAGGGGACTCTTTAGCCCACCAGCCAAGCAGCATGGGTACAATACAGTTGAAACTAGCCTGATGGCTAATTATCATGTCATTAGTTTAAATCTCCGTTGTGGTTCATACCCTCCCAATGGACTTTCAGAGAGGGTCATGGGAGGTTCGTATGTGTAGTAAGACTCTGGTTCCAAAGTGAACTCTGACCCAGGAAGTGAGCCCAATCCAGACAGTATAAAACAGAACAAGGTCTTTAGTGGGGGGCCCTGTTCATTGTCTTCAGTGAATGGATCTTGCTCTATAACCTGTATTTTGCTCTTGTTCTGTAAACCTATTTTTATCTTCCTCAATAAAGCTTATTTCACACTTGCCTTACTTTGGGGTGTTTGGTCATTCTTTGGCCAAAAGCACTCCAAGAACCGAGAATGCAGTAACTGCCTGAGAACCCAACAAAGCTCCAAAGCTGTGTAGCCTGAGAGGATGGGGCTGCCTGCCCAGCTCTTCCTGAAATCCTTTCCCTCAGGGACAGCTTCTGGCACCTCTTCCTGACAGCACTGGTGAGATGCTTCACCAAGACCCTCCTAGGCTGGGTCCAGGTTCTCTGCATAATTGTCTGGCTCTTTTTGTCATCTTCTTCCTGGCCTTGTCCACTCTGCATTCTTGTTGCAATCCACACTGACACCCAGTCCCCCACTTCTAGCACCAGAGAAGACCCAGAACTTGCAGGGCACTCTCGGCCTCTCCGTCAGCAATTGCTGAAAAGTTTGATTTTTTGTGCTTTCAAAACATAGCTTCAGCTATGCGTATTCCCATTTGGTATTTCAGAAATCAGAGAAATGGAGCTTCTATAGAAGTTACTAAGGAAATGTACAAAGCATACAAAAAAACTACAGATTTTTATTAAATGGCCTGAAAGAAAACCTGAATAGAGACTGGCCTAGTAGAGAAGATATCATATGGTAAAGATGAATTCATAGAGACAAATAGATTTATGAAACAGAAGTGAAAATCTAGAAACAGATTCAGGTACAGAGGGAAACTTCATATAGGATAAATGTGGCATTTCTAATCAGTGCCAAAAAGATTACTTGAAGTGTTAGGACAATTGGTTATCCAGTTACAGACAAGTAGTTAGAGCCCTTCTTTAAGCTCAGATCAGCCATTGTGGCCAAAGAGAGGACTGTTCTGGACTAGCAGCAAGGTCACTGTGTGCTGGCACCAGTCTGCATTGTGCTAACGCCTGCCATTGAAATGAGAGAAGAAAAGGGGTGAGATTAACCTGAGATAGAGGCTTCCGCTGCTTGTGGTACCAAGAACTGGGCTTGCCAAACATGGCCTCAGAATACTGCTCAGAAGAAATGCACACCTGACCTAGGAAACTGGCGATCTTCCCATTACGGACATTTTTAACGTACCTGGAAATGTTGGTTTAATTTGTTTTTAAGCCTTCTTAATGATTTCTGGAAAAATACTATATATATCAGGAATAGCCAGCTTACTGCCTACAGGTCAAATTTAGCCCTCAGACTATTTTTGCAAGTAAATTTCCTTGCAATTCAGGCATGCTCGTTTTTTACCTATTGTCTAAGGCTACTGTTGCATTAAAACAGCAGTACTGAGTAATTTTGAAGGAGCTCAGAAAATTTCATCCCAAAATATGACTCTTTGGTATAAAGAATATTTTGAATTAAAGGCCATTCAAGATCAAAAAGCACTGGAGACGGTTTTCCCTCTATCTGCATAAACCAGAGTGATTGATCAAAAGATCAAAGGGGCATTTGACTTCCCTTCCTCTCCTTGTTATCTCAATATATTGCAGGGAGGAGGATGGACAATGCAACCAGACCTGGCCCAAATCATTTAAATATAATACCTGTCTCTTAAGTTAATTTAATTTGCAAAGAGAATCATTTTTAAGTCAATCTGTTTTCCTCCTCCATTTATCCTTCCTAGCCCCACTGGTTCTCCCTAAACAGAGTTACCTGGACTCCTCATCTTCTCTTATCCCTCAAAAGGACAGGTATAAAAATATTTGAACTTCACTGGGATCCTGGGTAATTTCTATGAATCTCCCCGTGTGCATGGTAAACCTTTCTCTTATTAATCTGCCTTAATTGCAAGGTAAGCTTTCAGTGAACTTTCAGAGGAAAGGGGAAGCTTACCTTTACCTCTATACAAGGAAAGCCTATGGCTTACAAAACCAAAAATATTACTGTATATCTCTTTATTAAAAAAAGTTTCCTGGCCACTGATAGAGACCGAAACTGTCAAGCACTAGCAGAAAAGTAGGATAGCCAAATGGAAATAGCTCTGAGTTGGAAAAAAGAGCAGAACTGATCTGATCTTTAGAACGAGATCTAGGCATATCAAATAATGCATTAGCCAACTTGGCTTGCAAACTTGGCTTTTACCTCCCCAGGCCCCAGTTTCTTAATTTCCAGTAATGGCATTGGAATACAGTTCTTTTGACATCCAAAGACTATAATTCCAGAATGGCATCAAATGAGATAAAAAGCAGAAATCTACGGGAAATTCACTACGGCTATTACATTTCATGTTAAAGGATGTATCTTCCTATTTTCAAAGAACAGAACTGTTTTGTAAGGCTTATTGTGAAGAAAGGATAAAAATTTAGAAGGCAGAAATTCTCAAATCTGAGTACCAATAAGAAATAAAATTGCACTTAACATCTTTCAAGGCTTCTATTTTAACTCTTCGCACACATCAGTAATTTGACTCTTTGCCATGGAGAGACAATTGCATGTATTTGCATTTTTTTTCTGTGTGTGAGAATTTAATTTTTTACAACCCGCTGTGTTTTTCAGGCCCTTTAACTAATAGGCTTTTATCACCTTATGATTGCCTAATTTTCTCTTAATTGCTTTATGACAATACAATTTATTTTGATCACTCCCACCCCATGGTTTTACTTTCTAATGAAGGACTTTATGAATTTAGGTGTACTACTGCCATGCATCAGCTTAATTTTTCAATCCCTCTTCTTCCTCATAAATGGAGGAGTAAAATTAGAGCAAGGCAGAAGGGCCCTAGGATGCCCGGGCTTTCCTGTGGGGGGAGGTATCTGCACATGGGATGCCCATGTCCCTGTCAAGCTTGGCCCATGTGCACATTTGCCATGGAAGCCTTTCTCATGACCTCCAT
>NW_003852498.1:6943620-6960924 GCF_000181295.1 Otolemur garnettii
AAAGTGCAATCTAATGACATGGGGGCACGTTGAACAGGATGAGGCCTCGTATCCCCTGAAACACAAAGCAGACAACAACCCACTGTTTTTGTTCCATTATTTTAATGATTTAATAAGAACCACCATTCACTGAGAGTTCACTTTGTGCCAGATATTTCATATACCATTTTATTCAATTTTTAAGTCGATTTAACAGAAGCTAAGATTTGTTCTCATTTTTTGATTTCATTGACAATTTAAAGTTGCATAAATGATATATAGGAGAGCTGGGGTTCATGACCAGCACATTTTGGCCCAAAGTCCTGCTCTTATGAGTGTCCCTGATCTTTCTTTAAAAGCACTTTCTCCTTTATTAGCTCATTTGATCCTATAGCCACCCTGAAAAGGCGGCACCTTGCTGTCCCTTTTTATAGAAAAGGACTGGGGAGCGCTCCTCTAGCTCCCAACCTTATAACCAATAGAGTCAGCCAAGGCAGGAATTGGGATCCCTGATCCAGCACTCTTTTGGTAAAAATGTTTTTCCTCAAACCTGTAACCAGACTGGAAAGTTCAGTTGGAAGCATGCTTGTGGATGAGCTGGAGCATCTGTGATTTCACAAGTCTCAGCCAATGAAGGGTAAGAGGTCCTGGAGTCCAATGAAGGGCAAGAGGTCTTTCTTCTTCTGGTTCCATGACTAATAATCAGCCCTATGGCCTTAGACAGTGGCTTAACCTCTTTAGGCCTCCTTATCCCCACCTATAAAATAATGGGGTTGAACTAGATGGTCCCTGTGGTTTTTCGTAGATCTGGGGAACCAGTGCAGATGAAAATGTCCCAGGTGGCCTGGAGACAAAAATTACATTTGTTTAGATCACATCATTATGCAGAGAAAGCACAGGGAAGAATTGTATTTAAATTTACAGTTGGAATGGTGCTGGGAACCATTGAGCCTACACTTGTAATTAGCTACTGAATTTAAGTCAGGTAGACAATTCAGGTGATTCAGGTCAATCTGAAGTTTAATGCAAGGATAAGAAGAGATAGCAGATGTCATTTTGGAAAAGAACCATACTGCTTTTAAAGTTAAAGGATTCTATTTAATTTGAATGAACGGAATAGTTATGTCAACTCCCCATTCTGCCCTATTTTGTAATGCCACAACATTACACCCAAAACTCCTATTCTCTTGTTCATGTTAGAATTTCATACATTTCTCATCACCACCATAACAACAGAGGATATGAGAGGTATGCTGATGAAGTCTATGGATCACTTTCTCAGCTGAGCCACCATTATAATTAACTGCTAACTTTATATTGAGCACTGACATGCCAATTGTTCCCCTTGCCTTGCTTCATCTAATACCAACAACAATCCTGAGAAGTCAATATTATTGGCACCCTTTTTATTAATGAGGTCATTAAAGCCTAAAACCTGAGAATTTGGGTAACCCTCTCCTGCTCACACAGGCCAGCTAACTGGATATGAACCCAGGGAGTAGGTCAGGGGAGCACGTGCTCTTGTGTGAGGGCATACTGTGCTTGCAGCTCTCGGGTGCCTGGGCCTCAGGGCCCTGGGAGCAGCATAGCAAAAGGCCGGTGCATGGTCCCTGGACTCCAGGAGCTTACCAAATGGCGGAGGGTGGGGACTGACTCAGATGGTTCTTAGCAGCATGTCTATGATGAAAGGGAAGCATAGGAGACGTGTCCTTTAGTTTGGGGAGGAAAAAGCAGTGAAAGTAGAAAACAGAGCTATGAAGCAGAAAATAAGAAAATACCCTGGCTGGTCCACAAGGTGGTGGGTGGGCAGTGGGAAGAAGCAGACAACAGCCGGAAGCTACACCACTGTGACCCCCGAGGTGCAGTTAGAGCACCCAGGAGTCTACCAGTGTGTCCGGTGCAATCCCTGAGTCTAGAGTGTGTGGGGGTGGAGCAGGAGGAAGGCTAAATTTGATGTAATACACAAAGTAAAAGAAGCATTGAGCACATTTTAGGACAATAATGGCAGTTGGCATTTGCTAAACCACCAGCAAGTGCTAGATGCTGTTCTAAGCCCAAGGTGGGTGTTAACAACCCTGTGCCTGAGGTGGCATTACAACCCTTAAGATGACATATGATAAACTGAAGCAAAGAGAAGTGACTTAACCACACTTCCCCACTGCTGAGTGACAGCGGGAGAGTTGAGATTTGAACCCAGGCAGTCTGAGTCACGGCCTTCCCTGCTGACTGCCACTTTCTCTAAAGTTTGCATTGAGAAACGTGCCCATCCAGCCTACAGACCCAGACTTTCTGGAAAACTAAGCAATTCGTTTTGTCAACACAGTACTTTAAATCTGTGATTTTGAAATCCCACTTACAAAACCGTCAGTCACATGACTGATGAACTTTTCTCTGATTTCATCACACACATGCACGTTCTCAAGCGCCAAGAGTCGCTTCCACTTTCACCCCTCCTGTTTAGTCAGAGTTAACGGAGGCAATTGTCATACTAGTGATAGGCTAGTGTAGAAGCAATAAAGTCACAGTTGCTGAAAAGAAGTGACACGTCTATTTCCTGTGGAATATATATCACTTAATATATTCTTCGTTTTTAAATCTGAGGTTGAAGAGCCGTGAAACACAATACCAAATGCAACATTAAAACAAAACCGTAATGGTCACTGCTTCCTAGACAATAGTGATACTCTTGTCAGTCAGAAACGATAAATAATGCAAAGAGAAAGCCTTGAGATTCTAACCCTTCCAGTCATATGTGCAAATCCGAAGCAGTAAAACAGGTCCCCTGGATGGCCCAGTGGAGCCAGGGGATAATGAGACTGGCTTGCAGCCACAGCTTTGGGTTACCCCAGTCCCCAAGCCCACAAGTCACCACAGCAGCTTCTCCACCTGCCTGGAGGCAACCTTCAATTTCAGAAGGGCACAGAATCAAACAGAAAGCAATTAGTGTGGCAGAACCTTGAAAAGAAACCAATAGCCAGGATCTAGAGTTTTCTGCAAAAAGCCAGGATTTCCTTATTTGCAGAAAGAAACAAGAACAGTTAAAAGTTTCAGATCATGTACAATTACTTTCAAGTCGGGTTTGGTGAAACATAAATAAATTTCATATCAGAGCCTTAGCTCAAGTCCAGTGCTATTTGTTTGTTTTAGAGAACACTGCTTTCATCTTCGTGGAGGATGTCATAAAAGCACATTTCAAAAATTACCATTGGCACCCAGTTTCCTATTTGATTACATTTTGGCACACAGCCCTGCCCTAATATAGAAGCCCCTATCTCATTCCCTCCCACTGGCAGATAATCGGATATACCACCTACCTTTTACCACTCCCACCCCCTATGCTGGAACAATCTTAAATCACAGAAGCCACAAGAAACAACTCAAATGATTTAAGAAAGTTGGTACTTTCCATTTTAATTTACCTCAGGCAAATTCATCAGGCCCCCTTGAAACAGTGACACGAAGAGTGCCATGAGTTAGAAGCACCAGATACCAAATTACAAGCTGAAAACTAAACGCCATAATTAACAAGATATACACTTTAATCTAAAACAAGTCAAAAATCTTGCTGGATAAAGAAAAAAGTAAAGGAAAACTCCATAATTGTAATAAATTGGTGTACAGTGGATAGGTTTCCCACCTGTCATACAAGAAAGATAGTTGGGATTCTGGGATACCTAATCAAGTACTGGACAATTAACAGTTAACTCTGAGTAAATAAAGGTCTCACCATAATGAACACACAAGTTGATTGTACACTTGAACCTCAGAGACACACACGTCAGTGGCACCCACACCACAACAATCTCAAATGGATTCTTACAAACAAGATCAAATCTTCATCTTATGTTCTCGTTGGGGCAATGCTTATGTCCTCTTTGGCAGCCTTCTAGAATTTACATAAACGTATTGTCACACTAACAGACTTGAGGGCTTTTCTTTGTGTTGGTAAAGATTGGCAGCTACGGTGGGGGGAAGAAAAGTGAGGGAGGGAGTTACAGAGAGAAACAGAAAGAAAGAGACACGCAGAACCATTCTCTGATGATTTTAAAAGCTTTTGCCAGGATCAGGGCAATATGAAAAGAGAAAAATAGACCCATAGGCAAAGGGCGTTGTGATCATAAAATGAACGTGTCAAGGTTAAAGTATTCCTCTAATCCCAGGCTGCAGGAGGAAAGCCACTGCTAATAAAGTCCTTCCGTGCGGTTTTATTCTCTGCCTTGCTCTTGACAAATGGAAACAGAAGTGCAGTCTTGAGACCAATTACAAATCACTCTTCTGATTCCTTTAATCCCTTTGTTTCCATTTCTGATCAAAATTAAGATTTTTTTTTAAACGGCAAAGAAAAGAACTTATAAAGAATCTAAATCTTCAGCTAAAAAGAAAGGCCTTGGCTGGCGTTGTTTTTCTCCCCCCACCCCCAACCTTTTAAGCCACTTACTGACACTGTCCACATCTGCTGCATGACGCTGGGAAGCATTTGCCACCTGGTAAAGTCAAGGCCGTTGATGTGAACACAGTAATTTTGCATTTTCCACGTGATGGATGAGGTCACTACATGACCCATTACCTAAAAGCAAGGCCTTGTTCAAATATCTGCTCAACCAAAAACAAAATCAGAGGAAACCATCCATTACTATTATAATCTCCAGTGATAAAGGTGGTAATGATATGATGTGACACAACTAACATCCACACAGCACTTCTTATGTGCTGGACACGCTATCCTTATTCTCATAGCAGCCCTGTAAGGGAAGTGCTATGTGGTACTTCTCCAGGGAAAACAAACTTGGAGATGACTTGCCAAACATCATAGAGCCAGAAACCTTGGGCAAAGTATTGTAAAGCTTGAAATTTCAAGTGCTGCCTGAACACCTTTGAGCCTCAGGGTCCCAAAGGCATAATCATGAAACTCCCCTCCCCTACTAGATATGCCCCCTCCCACCTATCAAATGACCCAGCAGGAAAGGCTGCCCACCTGGCTAGCTCCCCTGTTAGCTGGGCCAGCAGCAGCCACCTGGTCCTCAACCTCCCGGGTTTTTCCTCCCTGCCAGCTTTTGAACTTATTCAAACAAGCCAATGTCTTTCCACAGGAACCAAGGGATAGCTCACCCTATTGTTACTACAAATGCTGCCTCTCACAGCCTCTTCTGGTTCATTCTGTTCCCAAGCGTGGTCCCTGTGTGGCCCTGTATGCTGGGAGCGCTTTCCTCCACTGGACAGTGAGTGCTGGTGTCTAATAAAGTGCTGTTGACTTAATCTGCCTAGTGCTGAGTGTCGTGTGTGAGGCCATCTCGGGCCATCTCTTTCTGTCTAGGGTGGAAGTTCCCATTTTCACCAGACAAGTGACTAGGAGGCAGTCAGAACAGGTGAGCACCTTGAATCCCAGTGACTGTAACCACTATGGTTACGATTTCTGATTTCTCTTTGAAATCTGCCAGGAAAAAAACAGGGAGGCTCTCGCCCAGCAAACGTGGCCTTTCTTTTTTTTAAGTGTTTTCTCTCCGACACCCTTACCGCACTGCCAGAGTGATGATGTTTCAGGGACAGAGTAAAGAGGCCCATAGCAGTGCCTTTGGAGGGTGCTCAGTGCTGGTGTGATGAGACCTGGGGCCGTTGAAATGGCAGCTGCATCATGAAGCCAGGTGCTGTTTTCAAGTAAATAAGGTCATTTCTTTGGGCACATGTATCACCAACCTGGAGAAAGAATGTAGTGAAATGATCTCACGGGTGGGCCTTAAGATCTCACCCATGCGGATGACCTGAAGGTTTAAGCAGCTCACTTGAACCCGGATGTGTCCTAGACTGAAGCTATGCAGAGCCAAGACTTAGAGAGTCACATAGTGAAAAGAAGGTGATTTAGGTTCAAATGTCAGCTTGAGCATTCACTAGCTAAGGGAATTTGGCAGCTACTTAATGTTTCTGAGCCTCAGTTGCTTCATCTCTAAGGTAGATTTACAAGGCTGTTGTACAGATCAAGTGGGAGAGTGAATGTCAGTGACGACACCATAAAAGGAGGACTCAGGAGGTCCCCTTCCCTTCCCTGTTAGTTTCACTCTCAGCTCTTCCCAAGGCTTTGTCCCCAGGTGATAGAGACCAGGCAGCAAATCCATGTTAAGATACGAAAGTGGCCACAAGTTCTAAGATTCAGACATATTCAAAGTTTAGAGAGACAAGTCCTCTCCCCGTCATAAGTTTTGGCCAATGTCTATGTTATAATACCTCTTCTCTAAAATGAAATTTTGGGGGACATAGAAGTGTTTTTGTGGTGATGTATTTTTTGGTGGTTATTTCATTTGTGTTTTAGCAGGTTCTACTTGTGTTGGTTAGTTTGGGAGAGGGATTATTTGTTTTCAGTAGGGGACCAGCAAGGAGTCTCATAATAGCATATCGATAGGCTATTTGCATACCTTAACATGTTGTGTTTTTTAAATAGCTGTGTAACCTTGAGAAAAATCCCATCTTTCCTGGTCCTCAGTTTTCTCCATTATTGGGTTAGATAGGCTATAAATTCAATGCCAGATTTTTATTACTATTATTATTGTAATTATCTCTGTAAAGAATGCTTCTCTACAGGGTTACAATGGGAATTTAAATTACAGTCCTGTGTCATTTCCCAATGGGGATACATTCTGAGAAATGTGTCAGGCAATTTCATTGCGTAAACATCATACAGTGTATTTACACAACATAGATGATGGTGCCTACCACATCCCTAGCCTGTGCAGCTCCAAACCTGAACAGTACTGACTAATGGAGGCCATTGTAACACAACAACATTCGGGAATCTAAACATAGAAAATGCAATGCATTGTGCTACAATGTCACTAGATGATAGGAATGTTTGTAGCTCCATTGTATTAAGGGACCACCTTGGTATATGCAGTCTGTCACTATCTAAGTGTCATTATATAGTACATGACTGTATTTGATTTCTAAGTGTTAGGATTTCTGACCATGCTTCAACTTTTCCCCTCAGTTACTTGTTGGTTCCCACAGGTAAAAAGCTCCCCACTCACTCCCATTCTTCACCTCTGTGGAGCCTTCAACCTGCCTTAATTCTGAGCTGACAATACATTTGCTTAATCTCTCATTGTGCCTAGATTTTTAATGAAGATTGCAATCACTTTAGAAGGATATTCTAATTGCCCACCTTCTCTTAATAGCTGTAGAGATGTTTTAAGTATTTGAAGACCATCCAAAGTTTCCTGGCATTCTTAGGGACTCCGCAATCTGTCTCTCTCTCTGCTGCTTTGGGATAATGTTGGCTGTCCTGCTGACCCATCCCAGCATGCTTAGAGCAGCCAAGTCTCCCTTGTCAAGGTAGGATCAGGCCATTTCCTCATAATAGGGTAAGGCTCAAAAAGAAGAGCATGGTGAGATAAAGACCTCTGAGACAACCCTGGAGCAGAAAGTACTGTCTTCCTTCCATGTTTCTCTGAATATTTCTTTTGACCTCACCTGGGGGAAATAAGGATTGTTTCCTTCAAACAGGGTGCTCTCTGGAGTTCTGGCCTCTCCTTCATTCTCCTCCAATCAGGTCCCTTCAGCATTGCACCCACTGAATTAGAACACACAAGCTGTTCAGATGTACAAACTGCTTATGCCTAACGCAAGGGAATCCAAAAGTACAGGTGACATAGTGATTCTGTGAGTTACAAGCACAAAGCCTTACATTACTCAATTAGCTTGGCACTGCTTTAAAGACTTCGATTCCACTCAACAAACATTAAACAGTCTCTTCCTTGCTCTCCCTGCCTCCCTCTCCCAGTTGTTGTCCCTCGCCTATCTCAAACCCCAGTCCTTTGTATTCATTATCCTGTCTTTATTCTTGCTATGATGTTTAGTCTTTCATCCAAGCTTATATTTTCTTTCCTGTAAAAAGGTCATATTCTGCTCACTTGACACATCAGTCCACTTAGCTTCTGAGCAAACTTTCTGGAAGACACCATGGGTCCTAACTCTCCCTTCTGAAATTTGCCCATGAGTCTCTCACTTGTTAGGATTTCTAATAGTCTAGTTGTTTCTGTTGAGCTCTATCTCAGTCTTAGTCATCCAAGGTCTTCCCAGCCCACTTTTTTTTTTCTTTCTTATCCCATGGTCTTCAGAAAAGCCCCCAGTTCAGTTTCCATCCTTACCCTCTGTGTGACCTTCTATATCTATCTTGTAAGTTATTAACTAGTGAGTTATTAACTAGTAAGTTATTAACTAGCATTTACTGGTCCCATCCAACCCTGGCATGTTCCAGTAAAGTTGTACATCTGACAGTCATTACAGACTTAGACCTTCACAGATCCCAGGTCTCACTATTCCAGGTCCCCTGAGGACTTCTGTGGAAGTAATAGTTGAAGTAGTTTTACTATGGAGTTTGTAAGAGAGGACTATGAAAACGTCTAAATTTGACTTGTAAAATTTAAGAGAGTGAGAAAAATACATAAACATGTTATAATTGTATCTGGGGTGAGGTGAAATTATCCATATGATGTTTTTCCTTCTTATTCCTTCCCCCCCCCCACACCAATATCCATGTGTATCACTTTCCAGTTAAGAAAAAAGAGAAGAAAAAGCACTGTTTATAAAGTAAGATTAAAGATCACCTATTTATGCTATGGGGGAGAAACTGGGATTTGGGGGTTGCTATTGTTTTCTTGACCTATTATCTCTTTACCTTCCTTAATCTTCTCATTCATTCATTTTTCCTTTCCTTTATTTGCCCATTTTCTGTTATTTTTTTGAATGTCTATGGCTCATTCAGTCAATGTTCACTGAATATTTAAATGCTTCTTTCCATTTCCTGGACTGTCTCAGAGATGGGTTAGGGTCATATGACTATGAATAGAAATAGCATGTCACAATCAAATTGAGGTACTTAAAAGCCAGAGTGCTCTTGTGCTAGTCAGAGTTCTCTAGGGAAATAGAACCAATAGCATATATTTGTATACATGTATATCCAGGACAGCTGATTGTGTAAGTCTCAGTCTGAGTGAGTCCAAAGGCCTTGGATTCAGAGGGAGGTGCCAGGCTGATATAAGGACTGGTCCGAACACCTAAGAACAAGAATGTCCAAGGATAGAAGATGGATATCTCAGCTCAGAGAAAGAGAAAGTTCAACCTTCCTCTGCTTTTTTGTTTTATTTGGGCCCTCAATAAATTGGAAGATGCCCACTTATGGTGGGAAGGCCACCAGCTTTACTCAATTCACCAATACAAATATTACCTTCTCCTGGAAACACTCATAGAAACACCCAGAAGTAATGTTTTACCAGATACCTGGTCTTCCCTTAGACCAGTCAGGTGGACACATAAAATTAACTATCAGAGCCCTCTCCATATCTCTTATCCAACAACCTTAGAAGCTACGTGTGAAGAAAGCAGAATGATGAAGTGCCAAAAATTTGAATTCCTGAGTTTCTGGAAGGAAGAGAGTCTCTGACAATTGGCCTTGAACTTTATATAAGAAAAAACTTTCAATGTATCAAGCCTCTGAGACTTGGGAGTTTATTTGTTAGCATAGTCTATCCTAACCTGACTAAGTCAACCTTGAACTATATCTATCTCCATACTTCCTATGTCACTGTCTTCAGAATGTAAAGGTGTAAAGTATAAATATACTATGTAAAGTATATTTTGCTTAAAAAATAAATAAAATTGTAATGCTAATACCTTGACAAGATATAAAATTCTACTGCTACCCTTTCTCCTTCCCACATTTCTCTCATTTCTTCTCTATTTAAATTGATATGAAGGCTTGCTTTTCTGAGTTAAGTCAGTCAACCAAGATGCAGATGTTAGCTGTGCAAACATAACCAGTATGTATCCAACTCTGAAGTACTGGCTGTAGGTAAAAACATAACAAAAATCCTTTAAGTCAAATCCCTCCACCCACCTGTAACCCAGGGTCCTCATACACCTTGGAGTAACATTTCCTTAGCCCCACTCAACTGAGAATCATCCTGGTTGAAGACTGTGAAATGTAGATTCAGCTCCAGCATGTACAACTGCAAGTGTCCATGTGTGTCAGGTAGACTAGTGATAGCAGATGACAAAACTTTGTAGTCATACCTATTCCTTGTCTACTCCTGCCCCATCCTATTCTATATACCCGAATGTATTCCATTGAAATTACCTTAAATTAATTGAATTTCGTAAGAATCTCAGTAGAAAATCTCAGTAGATTGGTATCTAATCTTGGTAGGTAATTGAATTTCAAGAGAATCTCAGTAGAGAATCTTGGTAGATTGGGATCTAATCTTGGTAGTTAGATTCCAATGATGCTTAGTTTTCCTGCTCATTTTTTTTCCTATTCATATTTTTAAGCCATATTTTTATCACATATACATAATTTACATATGCATTCTAAGACTAAATTTAAGTTTCTTTGAGTAAAAGAATATATGAACATGGATCTCACTAAATTGACCACTGATCTTGCAAAATTATTTGCTGCAATGTTTCAGGATTTATGTGCCATTGGCAGATAATGCCTGTCACCTTGGAACATAACATCGGTACACACACTCTGAGTTAATAATGCTTTACTTGCCTTTGATCAGTCATAATAAGTTATATCATACAATTAAATGCTTATCACTGGAAGAGAGCAGAGCAAAATGACAGAATAGGACATGCCAGCAATTATCTCGCCACAGAAACATCAATTTGAACAACTATCCATGCAAAAAAATATCTTCACAGAAGCTGAGAAAACTAGATGAGAGATCACAATACCTGGTTATAGCATAATAATGAAAAAGGCTCATTGAAGCAAGTAGGAAAAACAATGTTTTTTTCATTACCACTGTCACCCCCACCCCAACCCCAGGCAACACACTGAGGAAAGACATACTCCTGATTTGAAGGAAAGAGAAGGAAATAAGCATAAGACTTTGCTGTGGTTCCCAAGACTGGGCCACCACAGTTTTAAAACCCATCAATAAGCAGATTTCCCAGCCCCTGAATCTAGAGAATCCAGGTCAATATCCATAGCCAATATCTTGACTTACCCTGTGCCAGAAGAGAGCCCAGAGTCCCTGAAAAATGAACTTGATCTCCGACCTGCATCACTACCACCAACTATAATAGCCTTGGGATTCAGAAAAAGCAGAGTGGTAAGCAGGCCTCATAAGCCAGGGACTTTGGGTGTACCCCAATTCTTCATCACCCTCAGTGGCTTTGGGGTTCCAGATCAGCACTGTACCAACCATGAAGGTTCTCGGCTTAGGGTATCTCCTAGCACTGAGTTGGCTACAGTGCCACACGTTTAGGGAATATGCCAGACAACCTGCCTAGAATCTGAATAGACTTACTGTTGAAGGGCATCCCTGGACAAAACCAGAATGAAATACATATCTGCTTCTTCAATACACAGACATGGACACACAACCATGAGGATCAAGAACAATCAAGGAAACATAACCTGTCCCTGAAAGACAAAATAAAGTACAAATTAGAAACCCTAAAGAGATGCAGATATATGAACCTCCCAACAAAAAATCCAAGATAACTGTTTTATGGAAGTTCAGCAAACTTAAAAAATATATATTCAATGAAATAAAGAAAGTAATAGGTGACAAGAATAAGAAATTGAGCAGAGAGAATAATATAATAATAAAATCAAGGAAAAATGTTGGAGATGAAGAAGTAGTGAACAAAATGAAAATAAAATGAAATAGAGAACATCAGCAAGAGAATTTATCAAGCAGAAGAAAAATTTGTTAACCTGAGGATAAGTTATTTGAAGATATACATAAGTTATTTGAAGATATACAGTCAGGACAGAAAAAAAAGAAAGAAAAAGAATGAAGAAAGCTTATGAAATTTATGCGACAACATAAAAACAGTAAATGGTAGAGTTGTTGGAATTCAAGAGGAAGTAGAAAAAGACAAAGAGGCATAAAAACTGCTTAAAGAAATAAGAAAAATTTCTAAACCTAGAGAAAGATGTAAATAACCAAGTACAAGAGAGTTAAAGATCACCAATCAGATTCAACCCAGATAAGACTGCCCCAAAGCATATTATAATTAAACTGTCAAAGATCAAAAACAAAGTGAGGCTCATGAAAGCAGAGGAAGAGGAAGAGGAAAGAGCAAGAGGAAAGAAAGAAAGAATACATTAAAAAGTTCTAATATGCTTCATAACAGACTTCTCAGCAGAAACTTTACATGCCAGGAGGGAATGGAATAGTATATTCAAAGTGCGAAAAGGGAGGGAAAAAAGAAAAAAAACCTGTCAACCAAGAATATTGTACCCAGCACATTCATCCTTTAACCATAAAGGAGAGATAAGGACTTTCCCTAACAAACAAAATCTTAGGGAGTTGATCGCTACAAGACCTGTCATAAAGAAATGCTGAATGTTCTTCTGAGCAAAGTATCACAAGAATGGAGGAAAAAGTATCCAATGTACACACCCCTATTATGAAACTAATTTATACCTTTTATATGAAAGCTATAACCAAATAGCCTAAGAATATGGGGAGGGGAGAGGGAGAAGGGAGGGGGGAATGGGTGGAGGGTTTGGAGGGATCACTTCTGAGGTTTATCTTATAGGGGTGCAAGTGAATCTTTCTAAGAGTAGAATGTGAACGTTTTAAAACAATATCTGAGAAAATAACATGAAGGCTGTGTTGACCAGTTTGATGGAAGTATTTCAGATTGCATGTGAAAACCCTACACTGTACCCCAGAAGTGCATTAATGTACATAGTTACCATTCAATAAAAAAATAAAAAATAAAAAATAAAAAAAGAAATGCTGAAGGGAGTTCCTCAATCTGAAAGAAAAGAGCACTAATGAGTAAAACAAAAACATCTGAAAGCACAAAACTCACAATAAAAGTAGCATATAGTCAAAAGTAGACTACTCTAATCTTGTACTGGTGATATGTAAATCACCAGTATCTTTAGTATGAAGGTTAAAGACAAAACTATTAAAAGTGATAGTAAGTACAATAATTTGCTCAGAGATATGCAGCACAAAATAAATTGTGACATCAAAAGTACATACTGTATGAGAAGAATGGAGTAACAGTGTAGAGTATTGTGAGGTTTTGTGATCAGAATTAAGTTGTATTGGCTTAAAATAACCTATTATAACTACATTATGTTACACTTTTTCTAAACCTCACAGTAACTACAAAGCAAAAACCTACTAAAGGTAAACAAAAAATAAAAAGCAATAAATCAAAATGTATTACTGAAGAAACTCATCTAGCCACAAAGAAAGACAATAAGAAAGGAAGCAATGAGGAAAAGATCTACAAAAACAACTAAAAAACATTTAACAAATGTCCTTATGTGTCAGTAATTACCTTGAGTATAAATGGATTAAATTCTCTAATCAGAAAACATAGTGACTAAATGGACTTAAAGAACAATACCTGACTCTGTACTATCTACAAAAGACTCACCTGAACAGGAAGGACATACACATAGACTGAAAGTAAAGAGACGGAAAAATATATTCCACACAAATGGAAACAAACAAACAAACAAAGAAAATAGGGAGTGGTGCCTGTGGCTCAAGGAGTAGGGCGCCAGCCCCACATACCAGGGGTGACAGGTTCAAGCCTGGCCCTGGCCAAAACTAAAGAAAAAAAAATAGGAGTAGCTATGCATATACAGACAAAATATATTTTATGTATTTTATTTTTTTAATTGAATGGTAACTATGTACATTAATGCACTTCTGGGGTACAGTGTGGGGTTTTCACACACAATCCAAAACACTTCCATCAAACTGGTTAACATAGCCTTCATGTCATTTTCTTAGTTATTGTTTTAAAACGTTCACATTCTACTCTCAGAAAGATTCACTTGTACCCTTGTAAGATAAACCTCAGAAGTGACCCCTCCAATCCCCCAACAAAATATATTTTAAGTCAAAAATTGTAAAAAAGAAAAAAAAAGACAAAGAAGATAACTATATGATAATACAGGGATTAATTCAGCAAGAGGATATAAGAATTGTAAATATATATATATGCACCCAATTTTTGAGTACCTAAATATATAAAACATATTAACAGACCTAAAAGTCTATCAATAGAATAATATATTGTTTATATATTAAAATAAAGTATTAGGAGACTTCAACATCCCACTTTGAGCAATAGACAGATCATCTAGACATAAAATCAACAGAGAAATATTGGACGTAAAATACCCTCTAACCAAAAGGACCTAACAGATATATACAGAACATTCCATCCAACAGCTGCAGAATATATATTCTTTTCAACTGCATAGAACATTCTCTAAGATAAATCATATATTAGGCTGTAAGACAAATTTTAATAATTTAAAATTGAAATCATACCAAATATCTTTTATGATCACAAGGGTATATAACTAGAAATCAATAACAACAGGAACTTTGGAAAAATCACAAATATATGGAAATTAAACAACAGGCTCCCTAAAAACCAATGGGTCAATAAAATAAAGGAGAAAGTAAAAAAAATTTGAGATAAGGAAAATGGAACACAATATACCAAAACCTATGGGATACAGCAAAATCAGTACCAACAGGGAAGCTTAGAGCATAAACACATCAAAAAAGAAGGAACTGAAACAACCTAATATTTCACCTCAAGGAACTAGAAAAATAAGAGCAAACTAAGCTCAAAATTAGTGGAAGGAAGGAAATGCTAAAGATCAAAGCAGAACCAAATGAAGTAGAGAATAGAAAAATAATAGAAAGATCAACAAAACGAAGAGTTGGTCTTTGAAAAGATAAACAGATTAACAAACCTTTAGCTAGACTAGAAAGGAGAGATAGAGAGAAGAAACATACCTCGACACAATAAAAACCATCGATGACAAATCCACAGTGAATTTAGTGAATGGCGAACAGGTGAAAGCTTTTCCTCTAAGATCTGAGGAAAACAAGGAAGGCCAACAACATGAATGAACCTAGAGGACATAATATTAAATGAAATAAGCCAGGAACAGAAAGATAAATACTGCAGGTTCTCAATCATATGTCCATCTAAAAATGTTGAGCTCATAGAATGAGTAGAAGGGTGGTCAGGAGAGACTGAGAGGATTAGGAGGAGGGTTGGGGAGTTGTTGGTCAAGGATATACACATAGTTACAGTTAGAAAGGAAGAATAAAATCAAGAGATCTATTGTATAACATATTGACTGTAATAAATGATATTTTGCATTCTGAAAAAATGCTAAAGAGAGTGGATGTTAAGTGTTCTCTCTATGAAAATGATAACTATGTGAAATGATGTATTTGTTAATTAGGTGGATGTAACCATTTCACAATTTGTATGTATTTCAGAACATTATGATGTATGTAATAAGCACATGAAAATTAACATCATTTAAAAAGTAAGCAAATTCATATTACTGTTCAATTAAAGAGTCATATTTTCTGTTTTACCTGATCCCATCCAATTTCCAGCATGATTTCCCTTGAAGCTCAAGAGAGAAATAATTTATGATTACTAAGGTATGGCCAACTATCCATGAGCTACTCCTTGAAGATATTTTTCTCTAATCAAAAGTTACTTGAACTCTTCCCTCATGTACTGTATTTGACTTTTGTTACAAGACTTTCTAATTTCTTTTATATTTGGTCAATAAGCTTTCCTCTACTTTTCCCTTTAAGGTGTGTTACTTTCTGTAGAAACAAGAATACCACTAAATTGGGAAAAGCTTAGAAATATCCAGCACAAAATGCAATACACAGTGAATTCCTGTAATGCTTTGAAATATATTTCCTTGTTTGGTTTGGGAAATCAAAGTCTCTCTCAGAAGGTTATTGTCACTATGCCTCTAATATAAATTTATTTGACAAAATATACACTCACATTTGAACCTTCTTCTAAACTATTTTATATGATACTGATAAAATACTTCCTGAGAGAGAAAACCTTTCCTTAAATTTTGCTACAATGCTTATTTTGAAAAAGGCTAGCTGAATTAAAGGCATTGTTCATTAACTAGAGCAAAGTGCAACTGCTGGTTTTCTGGCCTCACATGTTTTTGTTTTATTAACCTGAAAATTTTTTTCTAGAACATTCGCTGAGGTTGGCTCTAAGGAGCAACAAATCAGAGGCTATCAGAAATGAGAGTGACTAGAAAACGGACAAGAGAACACAAAGATGTCTTGACTGTGTTTCTCCAGGGTTTCTCAGCAAAGTGGAATTGATGCTTTCCACTCAATCTTTAGTGGGATGAGAGGTCCCAAAGCTCTGACTCAGGATGTCTCTGGGTCCCAGTAAACTCCCTTCGCTAACTTGAAGGAGAGGACCCTGTATTATTCTAAATGATTATTTATGTGCAACCTGTTTGTATTGCTGATTGCTAAGGAAAGTTATAATTTATTCTTTCATCTGTCAAATATCTACCAAGTCCTTACGACACACCAGGTACTGTTTTACATGTTGGGATACAGCAATGAATAAAAGAGGTCAAAAGGAGCACTCATGTATATACGTGAGTAAAATCAGTAAAACAAAATCGATGTGTTAGATAGTAATAATTGCTATGCATAAAAATAAAGAAGGGAACGTGTTAAAGAGTAGTACAGGAAAGAATGTAACTTTAGACAGGAAGGTCAGCGTATTTATGTCCACTGTGTTACATACTACTGAGCTAAAATGTTGCCAGGGTTTCTATCTAGAAGAACCTCTATAAACATAGTTAGCTGGAGTTCACCAAGCATACTACTGGACCACTTCTTATTGGTCGATGACTTTCTCTAGTTTTGAAGTTCTAATTTTTCTAGTGTTAATTACTGATAAAGTACAGATAAAGATATTTTCAGTCTTTATTTAATTTTCAATGTAATGTAGTTGTTCAATCACTTACTCGTTTTACAAATATTTATTGACTGGTGGCAGGTGTCAGTGAGGACGCTGTTTTCTTTGCATGTGAAAATAAGCATGACTCAAAATAGTTTAAAATAAAGACTCAAGTAACTGGAGAGTTCAGAGATGGGGCTAACTTCTGGCGGTGTTTCATCTAGTTGCTCAGCTTGTCAAGCATGGAGCCTGTTTTCTTGCCCTCTGTCTCTGTGCTCTGCTTTTGTTTCTGCATTCAAGATAGCTGCCAATAGTTCCCAGAAAGACTTTATTTGCTTCATAATTCCCAGAAAAATTCTGAGATGCATTTTGATTGAATCCCTCTGGTCGCATGCACACTTCCGAACCAGTACTGAGACCAGAAGAAGGAGGACAATAAAAGGCTTGGCCCAGGCTGTGTGTGTTATCCCTGAAATCAGTGTTATGGTCATCTTCTCTGCAACCACATGATCTACAAATGGAAAATGAGTACTACTGAAAAGGAAGAATTTGGCTCGGCGCCTATAGCTCAAC
>NW_003852498.1:6961919-6982520 GCF_000181295.1 Otolemur garnettii
GGCCTGGGCTGGATTTGAACCTGCCAGCTCAGGTGTATGTGGCTGACGCCTTAGCTGCTTGAGCCACAGGCGCTGAGCCCAAACCATTTATTCATGTTGCTCTTTTTATCCCTCTTGTTCATTTTTAAACCCAACCTAAAAATAATTTGGGATAGAGAATAAATATTTAGTAAATATATAAATAAGAATATGTGCTCGTGGTGTGTCTTCTTGTTCAGACTCTAAGGTACATGTGTGGTTAGCTCCACGGGACCTGGTTGCCCAAAGCCTATGTAGTGAGGACTTAAGAAAGCAATGGTCCTTCAAGATGCCACCTCTCTCAGCCTTGGACTAAAGCAGAAAAATCTTCTCTAGCTAGGAACACTTAACAGGGAGCTGACTCTAGATATGACACAGCAGATTCTACTAAAGGTTTTTTTTTTAATTTTTTTTTTTTTTTTTAGAAAGGCAGGAATTGAGGCTGGCCCATGCACCACACTGGGCCAGGACCAGCTGAGAAGCCTGTTTTGTACAGCCCTAAATCAGTCTCATTGGCCTTGTAGAGAAAAGCTTGATACTAAAGGGTGTAGCCAAAAGGGAACTAGGAAAACTCAGAAGAGGGATGACACTGAGGAGGGATGGCAGGCCAGAAACAGGCAAACAGCCACATCTAATCACTTACAGCAGAAGAGACAGAGAAATGGCAGGAAATGGCTGCAAACAGTGAAATCGGGGACATGAGACAGATCCTTAAAGAAAGTCCCAGGACATCCCAGGGAGCTGTGCTTTCCACATGCCCTCAGTGCCCGGGACAGAGATGTTGTCCTTGGTGGCCACACAACAAATAAGGACAGAATAACTTAGATGAATCAAACTATTAGTTTTATTGTTATTTAGAGAATGAACCTCAAAACCACAATTAGTTGCTCAACCTAAAAAAAAAAAAAAAAATTACCTCCTGTTACTCCATAAATAATCACCACCCATGTGAAACTAAACAGGAAATGAAAAAGCTCGGTTCATCCCTGGAGAGAGGCCACAGATTTGCATTGTCAGGGCTGCCGTTGCAACATGGATCACTGACTTATGGCCAGGTGCCCTGGTTGGTTACCATGCCCTCAGGGACAGAAAATAAGGTACAATACCTGCCTGCCATCTGACTTCTAGCACTTAACAAACTGAATGGAATCTATGTGGGAGGTAAACTGTTGCCTCTGAACAACTTCCAGCACCCTATCTGATGTCTGCTTTAGGCTTGTATCATGTTTTCAAAGCTGAACATTGTTTTAGTGGGACTCTGTTCTCACTAAGTCATGGGCTGACTTTTCCTCCTACAGATACACTCTTTGACTTTGATGTATCAGTGAATATATTTGTCTTGTGTGAAATACCATATAGATTTGATAAGTCTTCTTCCTTCCTATCTGCCTTCCAAATGATAACAGCAGTTACTCAGTATTGAGTATTTTCTGTGTGCCAGATCCCATCCTGAACTCTTTGCATGGATTATCTTATTTTATTCTCACCCTAGCTGTAAGAGCTAAGTGCTATGACCCTTGTTTTGCAAATGAGAGAACTGAACTTGAGAGTTTAAATGACTTGCTTAGTGTTGTGTCACTGAGAAATATTTGCTTTGAGGTCTTCGTAACCCCAAATCTGTAAGATCGGGAGTGTGGTGTACTTCTTAAAAGGCTGCCAACGTAGAATTACTGTTTATTCTAGTCCTAGTACATGGAGTTAGACTTTTCCCCCCCTGAGATGAGTGGGAGCTGTGTTGACTCACTTCCATCAATCATTCTACCTTGTATTAGTGTCACTGATATCCCAAAATGTCCTGTCTGAACTCTGTGCTCAGACAGCCAGGGCTTGAAAATTGAATCACGTCGGAGAGCCTGCTGGCCATGCAGTTTGCTGGATGAACTCTTCTCTGTTTAGAAACAGTCATTATACTTGGTTGATGACTTTGAGAACTTTGAGTGCCTTTTCTAATCCAGTCAGCTCTTGGCAAACTATTCTAACCACCCACCAATGGAATTCCTGGCTCCCAGAAATAGTTTAAGATGTCTAGAGAGTACAAGCTCCACAATAGATAGTGCCCTATGCTGTGTTAAACACTCTGACTCATGGAACAGTAAAATTCATGAACTTTGCTCTGGTGTTTCTTCTAGTTTTTCTTTCTCCCTATACTCAGGGGTATTAGACATTCACTTGAGACCAGGCAACCCCTTCCTTGTTATTTTATTGTTCAAGTATGTTTAATGTAACATTTATAATGATAATAAGACTACATATTTCCCTGGAATGTTATGCATACAACCAAAAATGATGAGGTAAATTATTGTGCAGAGTCATGAAAATACAGTCACAATATGTGGTTAAGAGAAAAAAAATAATGCAGAACAGTAAGTTAAGTTCCCACTTCTGAAAATGTTTTTCTATACATACGCGAATAGGGGAAAAAATAACCAAAAGAATTTGAAATGCTGTACAGAATTTTATGTGCTTCTCTACATAGTTTTTCTAAAGAATTATGCTCTGTAAAAAAAGTTATCATTTTAAAAAATGCTATATTTTTAATTATTATAGACACATAATAGTTGTGTACATTTATGGGGTACTTGTGATATTCTGATGCAAGCATATGATATGCAATGATCAAATCGAATCAGGGTAACTGGGATATCCATCACCTCAAGTGTTTATCATTCCTTTGTGTTAGAAACATCCAGTTCCACTCTTTGAGCTATTTTAAATCGTACAATAAATTATTGTTAACTGTAGTCACCCTATTGTGCTCCTCTATACTGGATCTTATTCCTTCTGTCTAACTGTATTTTTGTGCCCATTAACAATTCCCACTTTACACACCCCTGCCTGTTATCCTCCCCTGCCACTGTTATCCATCACCCTACTCTCTACCTTTATAAGTTCAGTTTTTTTTAGCTCCCACATATAAAGGAGAGTATGAAAAATTTGAAAAATCTCTCCACCTGGCTTATTTCACTTAACATTGTATCCTCCAGTTCCATCCATGTTGAAATGACAAGACTTCATTCTTTTTATGGCTGAATAATATTCCATTATAGATGTGTACGTTTTCTTTATCCATTGATGAGTACTTAGGTTGATTCCATAATTTGGCTATGTAGTACTTTGATAAATATGACAGTGCAGGTATCTCTTTGATACACTGATTTCCTTTATTTTGGATATATACTCAATAGTGGGATTGCTAGATCCTAGTTTTAGTTTTTTGAGAAATCTCTGAACTCTTCTCCATAGTAGCTGTACTAATGAACAGTCCTACTAAAAAATCAGTGGGGGTTCCCCTTTCTCCAAATCCTTGGAAGCATTTTGAATCACCCATTTTCTGAACAAAAGCCATTTTAACTGGGGTGACTGATGTCTCATTGTAGTTTGATCTGCCTTTCTCTTATGACTGATGATGTTGTGCATGTTTTCACATTCCTGTTGGTCATTTGTATGTATTCATTTGAGAAATGTCTATTTAGATCTTTTGTCCATTTTTTAGTTGAATTATTTGATTTTTTTCTATTAAGTTGTTTGAGCTCCTTATATATTCTGGTTACAAACCTCTTGCCAGATGGGTAGTTTGCAAATATTTTCTCCCATTCTGTGGGTTGTCTCTTTACTTTATTATGTCCTTTGCTGCACAGAAGCATTTTAGCTTGAAGTGACCTGATTTGTCCATTTGCTTTGTTACCTGTCCTTTTCAGGTATTATTCAAGAAATCTTTGCCTAGACCAGTGGTTCTCAACCTTCCTAATGCCGCGGTCCCTTAATACAGTTTCTGTGGGTTGTGACCCACAGGTTGAGAACCACTGGCCTAGACCAATGTCCTGGAGTATTTCTCCAATGTTTTCTTCTGGTAGTTTCATAGTTTCAGGAGTTAGATTTAAGTCTTTATACATTTTGATTTGATTTTTGTAGGTGGCAAGAGACAGGAGCTCATATTTATTTCTTTTAAGGATTTCATTTGCAATTTTGAACAAACACAGACCTCTGTGTTTGAATTTAGAACTACATTTGTAATCCAATAGCTTCTGGATATTGTCTTTACAGTGCATGACTTGTCAGAATTGAATTTTACTATTTTTTAAATTTGGTATCACCAATGTTTTTGGCCTTTTTGTAATTCTCAGAGACTCTATCAATCCTAAAAACCAAAAAGTCCCCAAAGAATCATTCAAAAGCTTCTTTCAGTGGCTGAACACTGTTCTTGAAGGATTTGGCTTCTGGTTACATGGCTGCTTAGGAGCACCAAGATTCCCCCCTGCATTACACAACTAAAGTCCAGAAATAAGATGGACCTGGAGTGACCAAGATCTCTGGGTAGAGTTGGAGTGGGGTAGGGGAGGAAGTGCAGAGACATTGGCACAGAAATGGGTACATAAATAAGTTGTGTTTTGAACTTTAAAGGTCTATGTGGGCTTATAGCAATCAGATCACATACATAGAGGCTAAAGTGATTTAGATTTTTTCAGACTGAAAGTAGACCAATAAATAACAAAGATCCAAAAAGTTTTCTTATGAAAACTTTGAACATTGTATATAGTAACTCAGTCTCTTTTAGGTAAGATGTAGAAAATCATTGGAATCTCTGGAAATCCACCATACATGAAAATAATACACGTTTTATAATTGACCTTTAATTTCATATCAGCACCTTATTAGTCTATTCAACAAATACTTCTTGAATACTTACCAAGGTCTAGGCTCTGTGCAAAGCAGTGAACAAAGCAGACAGGTCCTTATGATCATAAGGCTTATCGTCTAGACCTACACTGATTAATAAATCCCCTGTGGCTGCTGAACACTGAAGGTGAGGGTGGAACAAGTGGAAATGTGCTATACGTGTAAAATACACATTGAATTTCCAATACTTAGTACAAAAAATAAGTTAAATGTCTCATTAGTAATTGTTTGCATTGATTACATGTTGAGATGGTAATGTTTTGAACATACTAGATGAAAGAAAATATATTATTAAAATTAGTTTCACCTATTTTTCTTTAGTCTTTTAATGTATCTATTAGAAAATTTTAAATTACATATACACATACATTATATTTCCATTAGACAGCACTGATCTAGACCACGGATTTTCAAACGTCCCTGTACACAGAACTGTACGGGAAGCTTTAAAGAAACAGATTCCCAGGCTTCGCTTACCAGGTCTTATCTATCAATGTGGGATGGGGCTCTGGGGCTGACATTTTTTTTTTTTAATCTCACAACTAAGATAATAGGCAGCTGTTCCAGGAAGACACATATTTGCCCCAGCCATCTCAGAGATATCCATCTGTCTATCCATCCCCTCATAACCATCTTCTCTGTTTGTAGTGGTTTTAAAATGTATTTACAAATTGTATGATACTTCTTCCTTCAAGAAGCGGAGCTTAATTCCCCTTCTTCTTTTGGTGGATGGGTCTTAACGACTGCTTCTAACTAACAGAATGTGGCAGAAGTGATGGCATATGACTTCCAAGATGAGGTCATAAAAGCATGTGACTTCCTCTTGTCTCTCTCTTTCTTGCATAACATGGCCTGGGAAAAACCAGCTGCCATGTTGTGAGGCCATTCAAGCAGCCCTATGATCTACTGGGTAAGGTATTGAGGCTTCCTGTCCACAGCTAGTAGGAACTTGCCGACATGTATGTGAACCACACTGGAAAAAGATTGTCTAACCCCAGATGACTGCAGCCCTGCCCAACATCTTGACTGCAAATTCACATGAGAAATCCTAAGCCAAAACCATCTAGCTAAATCGATCTCTTATTTTTGACCCACAGAGACTAAATAAGAAAATAAATGTTTATTGTTTTAGATTGCTAAAGTTTAGGTAATTTTTAAGCAGCAATAAATACCTAACAGGCTGTGCCCCTGGGCCTGCCTGCTCCTCACCATTTCCTCACCAAGGTCACTTGCCTGGTAAACTGCGCCAGCAGCTCTGAGCCATTTGTGAGAGTGTGCCATAGCTCTTCTGTTCAGATGAGATTCAGTAACCGCAGACAATTGTGCATTTATGATGATCCTCCCACTGGATGGGCACCCAGAGAGGTGCCTTGGTGCTGACAGTCAACAATCACGCCTGGGAGTCTCACACTGGCTTGTAGCCTTGATGCTTCGCTAATGATAGCACAGCATAACCCTTGGTAAAAATACGCCATAACAATCTTCAGGGTCCTTTGACCTTTGCCACAAGCATAAAATTTGACAGGTCCCTTCCCTCCTTCCTAATCTGTTTTCATTCTCTTTGGCCTCCATCCTAAGACAAAGTTCACCTTTGAAACAGAGCTGCTTAGAAACACACGCATGCATATATCCATGCCGATTTCTGCTATCCCCAACCCAATCCTTCTCCCTCAGCCACTTTCCATTTCCTGCATATGTCCTCAGACCCACAGCTGCAGCTGCCTATGACTATTACTTTGCCCCTACTTCTGCTATTATATACACCCTAATTCCCCCTTTGCAGCTCCAAACACAGCCCCACCATCCATATCCCTATATTTCCCAGCACACAGTCCTCTGGAGGGACTAGTATAATGCCCACTCCTACGCAGCCTTTTCTCCCTGAAGGAGGCAATAAAGAAAATGTTATGCCAGTCTTGGTGGATTATAGAAAGAACTATTGTAGATTCATGTTCTTAGTTAAGAAATTCTGGTCTAGTTGGTTTGGCAGTAATACTAACAGAAAAGTAATAATGCTTCACTTCCTTTATTGGTGCTACTATTTTAAGTTAAATTTCTTCAACTTGAAATTCCTCAAAATTTATAAGGTAAGGAGTTAGTTTCAACTCACTGGATCCCCCCAACTGCTCTAAAATGAACACCCAAGTATCAACATTAATCAAATGCTTCATACTTTTTTCCAATGCCAAAGTGGAACAAAGATTACTTTATTCCTCAAGGTTTTTTCCCCATGTTTTTGCCTGGCTTGAAATCAGAGTCATGTTCTAAAAAGGAACGATTAAGTGCAGACTTCTGTTTTAACAGGATGTATTTAAGGCAGCCAGGAGCATTCTCCCAGTGTTAAGTTGAAAAGTCATGATCAGAAAGAAAAATTGATGACTTGTCTTGACATAGCTGTCACTTACTGTAACGAGAGGCCATCCATTTAAGAGTATAATACTTTAGCTTTGCATAAATGACTTCTCCTTTCTTTTTGATTCTATAAATACCGAGGTTCAAACACCAAAGGGTTTGCCTCTAAGGGTCTTGGTCTGAGTCTTCTACCATGCTGTCAGAGGATAACTCCTAGGGCTCCCCCCATGTTCCCCCTCATACTTTCCTAATATTCTTCTGGCTGTGCTCTCCTTTACTCTCTTCCACCCCAAGCAGATAATCCATGAATTTCAAAAGGTGCCTTGTTACTGAAACGATCATTGGAAACTCACCAGCTTACATTTTAAGCCACTGGGCTTCACGCCTTGTAGTAATAGACAAAGGAGATGCCCATTAATAATGTTCACTCACACTGATTTGTGTTTATCTAATATTTGAAAGGGGTTTTGTTATCATTAGACATTCCTGAACAATCGCCTTCAGAACGTGAATGGAACGGGAGAGGTGAGAGTCAGGATGGGGGAGGAGGACCGGAAAGGCTCCGAGTCCATCCTCCCTGCTAGTTCAGCACCATCTACTGGGGGATTCCAACGTGACTTCAGAAATGAGAGCTCTGTGTGATCCTAAATGAGAGAAGAGGATCCCACACCTGTCCTCATGGCTGATACACTCCCTGTTCATCTTGCATGGATGATGCACAACCAGTATTTAACCTTCCACTGCCTCTCACCTGAGATATTTTTCTCTTTAACTCCTTCTTGATGTGTGGGCAGGAAACGCAAATAATTTTAATATCATCAAAGTAAGTAGAGCCTGGGAAAAGCTCACAGAGCGCATTCCTAAACTGGACCAAACAGAATGCTATTCTAGTGTGGCTCTTTACACGGTTTTATTATCTTTCAATCTACTTTATTATCAAATACACCGAGAAAGATACAATTTTTAGATAGTTGACGTTTTAAGCACCATAATGTTTATTTTCAAAGGAAGTCCAAAGAAAATTAAACTTTATGCATGACTCAGAGCTGTTTATCAGGAGTATCATTCACTATGCAAAGTCTTCAGGAACAGTTACAAGACGTGGAACTGTTTGCCCCCCTGTGCTAAATGGTCCTATCCTGGTTAAGTTCTTGTCTCTTCCTTCTTCCTTACGTCCAAAGTGGTACTACCTACCGTCTCGTAGCACCCTGCCACACCACACTTCGTTTTTTACTTCTTTTAATCTTAATGTAGCCCATCATAGAACTAAATTTAGTAGAAATGTGTCTAAATTAAGAGTGAGACCCACTTTGGGTCATTTATAAGCAAAATGTACCTAGTGTTATTTGAGTTTTTAAAAATATACTTCCTTATTTTTTTAATTGATACAAAATTGTACATGTTTATGAGATATATAAAATGTATAATTAGCCTCAGTGTAATATTTGCCATCTCAAACGCAAGATTTACCTGTTGTAATAAATGAAATTTGAGACAATACCTTTGCCTGTCTTTTCCCACTTCATCCTGAGCTACTAAGTGTCTTCCAGAAAATTGAGGACATGGAATAAGTTACCTTCAAATAAATCAAGTGCAACAGACTTTGGCATACTATTTGTCAAGGGACATTAACCAAAATATATGTTCTTATAGAAAATATAGAAAAGGCCCAAACTGGTCTTTTCAACTGGTACAAAATCCCGACAATACCGGTATGCTGATTTTATCCCACAACTAATTTATGGACTGCTTCTTTTTTGAAACCAAGTAAGGATAAATGAAAACTAACTAGACGTTCTTTACTTTCTTCTAAATCACAGACTCTTTTTGATCAAACAGTTTGGCAACTAATACAAGCTAGGAAATAGTAACTTATTATCCATAATGCTCTAATTCAGTTCTAGGAGGGCACCTGGCCTCCTAGGAGGTGATAATAGCTATATGTTACCCCTGCTTATAGTTTAAATCCTGGATTAAAACATGTTAGGAGACCAAGGTCATGAATATGACGCCTCTTCCCATAGCCTCTTGTACTGCTACAAGACAGTAATACTGCTTCAGATGTAAAAACTGGTGTGCCCCATTCTGTGGGGTCTGAAGCTTATGCCCCTTAGAGAGGCTCTTGTAATCCCAGCACTCTGGGTGGCTGAGGCAGGTGGATCGCCTAAGCTCAGGAGTTCAAGACCATCCTGAGCAAAATAAAATCTCATTTCTACTAAAAATAGAAAAACTAGCCAGATCTTGTTGTGGTGGGCACCTGTAGTCCCCAGCTACTCCGGAGGCTGAGACAAGAGGATGGCTTGAGCCCCAGAGTTTGAGGTTGTTATGAGGTATGACGTATGACGCCATAGCACTCTACCCTACTCTACTCTTTCTTCAAAAAAAGAAAGAAAGAAAGAAAGAAAGGGAAGGAGGGAGGTAAGGAGGAAGGGAGGAAGGAAGGAAGGAAATCACAATTAGGCATGAAAGCAAATATTTAAGAATAATTTTACAAAGTTTATAAACACTAGAGACATCACAAAATCCAGGTTAACAGAATATTTTTATTAACTATGTCACAGTTCTACAATATTTTTCTACTTTTTAAAAGCTACATTCTCTTTGCCTCTTTAAATGAAAATTTTGCAGTATAATTACCTATTGCAACAATGAAGCTTACTTTAATATATCCTTCCAGATAGGAGCTATTGATTTGGCAAAAACTTAGAAACAGTGTGAATAAGAATGCTTTCTATAAACAGAAATGTGGAATCCCCACCTTCTGGATGAGTCTGACCTTTGGAAGGAATAAACCAATAGAATATCAGATAATATGAAAGGATCCAGTGGAGATTATTTTAGAAATGGTTGTGGTGTCTTCAATAAAAGGAGGCAGTCAATCTTTATTAAGAGCCTGAGCCACGTAAAACTGTAGGACTTTGTCAGTGATAACCTCTTTGCATTGCAATTCAGTGATGTCCATGTCATAAATTTCTCTGAAGGATTAAATAAGAAAGTTAATATAACATACCTAACACAATGCTTGTTTTGTTGTTGTTTCACTTCTAAACCGTTTTGTTTTGAATATTAACAGTAGTACAAAAAAACAAAAAGAAAAATAAAGAAAACTCCCCCGGTGCTTCTGATGCATAACCAGGATTGGAAACAACCAGACCACATTCGTATCAAAAATTGAGTCACTTTGATAGGACATGCCTTGGAGGTGAGGGGAGGGAGAAAGCAGTCAAATAATTCCTTATATAGTGAAGAAGAAACAAATTCATTTAAAGCCAACTTTGCTGTCATAAATATGATGGATTTAAAGACTTGTTTGGTCATGCTTCCAGATCTCAGAAAAAGGTTCTTTAAAAAGTGCTCTGGATCGACAATATTAAAATCTAATCTCATGCATATGGAAATTGCCCAATGTTAGAGCTCCAAGGCTAAAGTTTTTCACTGCTCTAAAATGTTCTTTTAAGAGGCCTTGAATGTGATGTACCGCCCTGTATTTTGTTTTCTCCATAAGGTAGGTTGAGTGTCAGAGAGATGCATGTTTGAGTCTGAGTTTTGCTGCTCACTGTTCACGTGACTTTGGGGAAATTATTAACCTCTGCAAGGCAGTCTACTTCTGTATTAAATCAGAATAATCATCTTGTCTACCACGTGCCTTTGCTGTGATGCTGAATGAGAGTGAATGGCGTGCTGTTAGCACGGTTCTGACACATTCCAAACTCTTCATAAAAGCTAGTTCTTCCTATCATTGTCATTTTTATAATTCTCGTTTGGTTGGGAGTGTGAAGTTTTTATTTTGGCTTTTGTTTCTTATTTTACAGTGGTTTTACTTCCCCTGCTAGCTACATCAGGTCATATTTTTGTTAAGTCTTCTGTTTATAACTCGACTCACTGAAGCACGGATGGAGATTTAAATACACAGAGTATTTAACAAAAAATGGAATACACAGGTAAGGGTATGGATGTGTGTGCTCTGATTTCTTATGTTCAAAATATCTTTAAAATTGTTGAAATTATAAACATAAGTGGCCAGAAAATAATGAAAATTGCCTAGAGATTTAAATATCAGGCCAGGTGAGGTGGCTCACACCCATAATCCTAGTACTTTGGGAGGCTGAGGAGGGAGCATCACTTGAGGCCCAGAGTTTAAGACCAGCCTGAGAGATATAGTAAGACCTATCTCTATAAGAAATAGAAAACTGAGCTGGAGATGATAGGGTGTGACTATAGTCCCAGCTACTTGGGAGGCTGAGGCAGGAGAATCACCTAAGCCCAAGAGCTGGAGGTTGCTGTGAACTCTGATGACACCACTGTACTCTAACCCAGGCAACAGAGGGAGACCCTGTCTAATAAAAGAAAGTTAAAATTCCCTTTTGGAGCACTTCTCAGTACAGTCTACTTGGAGTTATCCATATACTTCCTCTAACATATTCCAAGATGTATATTATTGATTTGTACAAGTCTCTTAACATCCTGGAGATTTGGTCTCCTCATATCCAAGACAGGGCAAAAAATACTTAATAAGACTAAGTGATATAGTGATAACTATATATCACTTATTCAACAAATGTATTAAGTGCAATGGTGAATAAGAAAGGCATGATTCCAGCCTTCCTGGAGCTTCCAGTCTAATAGAAATAAACTTTGAATAGTGTGATGACTGTGATAAAGACAGTGCAGTGTACACTGGGAACATCCAACAGGCTAATGTAGTCCCATCTTGTCTGAAAAGAATGGCGTTTGCATTTGTAGGGGCTAAATGTTATTATGGAAAGATGTGGTAGCATGGTAAGAATCAGTGACACAGGATCATTCACTCATTCATTCATTCATTCACATATTTATTTGAACAACAAGCTAGGCAAGATACCTAGCAAATGTAGACACTTAAAGTTAAGGCTCTCCCACAAGCCTCATTCGTGTGTGTCTTTTAGATCTGCACACATTGAGTCTTATTGGGGCAGCAGCAATACCCACTCCAGTCCATCTGCTACTCAGCTATCAAAGTTATCCAGTTATCTTTTAATGTTTTAATGTTTACAGGGCAATGTCTGGTTTTGGAGAATTTATTGGAGGAAATTTCACCCAACTATTCCACAGAACTCTAAAAATAAGCAATCTGAGGTTACTTACTGTGACCACACTACACCTGCATTTGGAATACTCCCCACGAAATGGAAAAAAGTTTTCTGAACTTTTTGGGTTGGTCTTATGATAGTTAAGCTGAAATTGGATGAGCCAGCTGCTGCTTAGTATTATGGCTGAAAATCCATAGTATTATGGCTGAAAATCCATTTCCAACTTGAAATGTCTGAACCAAAGACCTGATAATTGTTTATTGGGTCAGTAGGTTTCTATATCGAGCTGCAGGGCAGCTGCAGTTTGCAAAAGTAACTAAGTACCAGATTAACACTTCAAATCTCTAGACCAGATTCAGCCAACGTCAGAATAGTTTTATAGTCTAAAAACTATTGCTTAATGTACAATATTTCTTACTTCTAATATTAAGTTGTGAGTTTGATGTATAGAAAGTAGATTTTTAAACTATGTGCTTTGAAATAGATTTCAGTGGGCTTGCCAGAGAAGAATCACCTTGTATATAATCTTGTTTCTTATTTGGCTTCCCACCAACTCACTGTCATGCAAAAATTCTCCACCCAATTTAAGTTTGTGTGTGTGTTTAGAAGAGATTGTGACAGACACCTATAGTCCCAGCTACTTGGGAGGCTGAGGCAAGAGAATTGCTTAAACCCAAGAGCTGTGATGCTACAGCACTCTACTGAGGGCAACATGATGAGACTGTCTCAAAAAAAAGAGAGAGAGAGATTCCTAGCCTACCCTCTGAAAAGCATATCTACTTAAATATCTAATTTTAAGAACTTAGCTTTTTTTCTTTTGGTGTATACTATAACTGCTGCTGAAAACTTAGATTACTTCTGAGCAAGGAAAAATGAAGCTAAAAAATTTAAGGTTCTTCAAATCTGTAAATTGTCTGTGGATCCTGACCTGACACATAAACTTCAGCAAATGTAACATATAACAACAAATTTCTTTTTCTTCTATCTCTGTTAGAATCCTATTGGTTGCAAGCAACAGAGAGTGCAAATTAAACTGGTTTAAACAAATATTTATTTGTTTACATAATTAATGTGTCCAGATAGAGCCAGAATTCACATTTGTTTCACTATTTCATGCTTCTGTCTTAAAGTCCAAGTAATCAGAAAAAAGTTTCTAACAGCTTCTGGAGCTACATCTTTTCAGCTTCTAATTCAGTAGAAAAGATTAGAATGTGAAAACCCCACGCTGTACCCCAGAAGTGCATTAATGTACATAGTTACCATTCAATTAAAAAAAAAAAAAAAGAAAGAAAAGATTAGGTGTACTATTCCTAGCAACCTTACCATCAATTCTAAGATGTATTCTCATGGAATCCACTTAGGGCACATGACTACCCTTCTATAGGTCTCTGTGCTCAGGGAAATGCAGCTTGCTGATTGGCTCAGGGTAGAGTCATGTGCTCCACTCCTGGGGCTCCGTGCATAGCCTAGGCAGACCATATATGAAGAAACTGGGGACTCAAAGACTGGACATTAAAGCCAGGGATGTTGCTGGAAGGAGGGGAAATGGAGGCTGGGGAGACAAAAAATGAGTATTCACTTTCACTTAAATCCCACTTCTCACCGAGTCCCACCCCAGTTAGTGCTTTCTCTCCATTCACATGTCACCAGTCTCCTCTCTCTCTCTCTCTCTCTCTCTCTCTCTCTCTCGTTTTCTCATTTGTTCATATATTACTTTGAAACAAGAGATTACTTCTTCTAGTGTTGGAGAGCAGAGACTCCTGTTACTTCCCTGCTTCTTATTGTAAAAAACAATTTTAGCTTCCCATTGCCTGGAGAGTGCTTCTCAATCTGGGGTACATACCCCCAAAGATCGTGACAGTATGCTTGAGGACTAAAGCTTTGAATAAATTGGCAGTGTCTCTCTTGGCCATCAATTTAACCTGAAGATTTGGAAGAATATATTTTTCTCTCATATCAAATATGTATTATGTAATAGGATTAAAAACATTCATGTAAGTATAAACCCCAAGACTTCAAATACAGTTTATGCCTCCAGTTGCATGTGTGGTACCATGTCTCATGTTCCCCTGGTGTGCAAGTTCACTTTCTTATGCGATAAAACCCAAGTGCTTAGCTTGACCCACTGGGTAATTTGCAATCACACTTTAATCTCTATGGCCTCCTACTCTCCTCTCACATGCATGTCGTACTTCTCTGAACTTTTCACTATCCTCCAAAATGTTTTATATAACTCTAAATATTTATTCACATTATCTTTGACATCTTTGTGCCCTTTTTTGGGAACTAGTGAAGTGCTGTAGTGAGAAGGGGGGAAGAGTAGAGCCAGGAGTTCCACCTATACCTGACTGTGAACCATTGAGATAACTCACCACCTTCCTACTAGCCAAAGATGACCTTTCTTGCACCATTTCTATACCAGAAAGACTTTTGTTCATCCTTCAGTACCGAAGTCAAATGTTATTTCTGTACAAAGATACATCATAATCAAATATTATAGCCTATGGTTATAGTTTTTCCTAACTCTTTAGCAATACATCAGCTTTCAATTTTTTATTCCCATAATACTTTCATGCCACTAGTACAACACATTATATTGAATTTAGGTTTGGTGGGAAGGTTTGTCATTGCCCATCAGACTCCAGTCTCTATGATAACCCCACTAATACATGGCTGGCAATCAACACATATGGATTGAACAACTAATTGAGGACTGATATCATGCTTCAATCTTACTTGTACTTGCAATGTCTAACACAAGACCAGAGAGATTGCTGAAACATTTACTGGATGAACGGATGCCAAATGTAAGATGTCCAACATGTAAAGGCAGATCCTCAAGACACTTTAAGCTTCTTTTCTGAAATTAAATGAATGGAGAGAAGTTTAGATCAGAAAGAAATGACCAGTAATTACAATAGGCCACACTCTTGGATGACATTAGGAGCCACGGGCAACCACTTATAGGGGCCCTTCTGTCAGAGCAGCCCAAGGAATTATGCCAATTCCTGGTGAAGAGAGAGGATCAAGCTCGTGGCCAGCAGCACAGCTTCAGTACATACACCGTTGGCCTTGAAAACCTCAACTTAACAGTGTAAGCAATAAAGAATATCTAAGATGGATGATAAGAAGTATAAAAGTTAGTATCGAAGTTCCTTCCTCCTTTCCTTTGTGCAAACCCCAGCATATGCCTTTTTCCTTGGCTGGTTCTCTTCCCAGTTTCAAGACGACTTCCAGAGTTCCTGAGTTTTCTGTCCTGCAGGCATGGCAATGTCCAGTAGAAGAAGGAAACTGCCTCATCTTCATGACTCTTTTAATATTAGTAAACTTTTCCCATGTTTCCCCTTATACCTTGTTGGATAAAATCCATTTGCATGCTCGAACCCAAACCAAGCTCTCCCAGGAAGAATTTGACCACCAGGATTGGCCAAACCCAATCACTTTGCATTTGGGAATGGGCGTCAAAGAAGGATTGAACATCTTTACAAAACTGGGGTTTGGATTGTTCAAAAAAAAAAAAGTAGGAAACTCACCGTAAGGTAGTTGGTTAGTAAGTTGTTCTGTAACTCTTTTGTCATTCACTAGTGAAGAATAATTCTTGAAGGATGTGTTGCAGCCCAAAGTTAGGTAAGAGCCTTCTGTAAGGAATTTCCAGTTTAGAATAGCAATTATCCACATTTTAAAAATCATGTCTGAATGTTCTGTGGAGAAGGTAAGATATCAACATTTATTTATTTTATAACTATAGATTTTTAAATTTGCCAGGGAAAAAAGGTTGGAAAGAAACAGTTCACAATAGTGGTTGTTTCAGGTGGTGTGATCTGGGGTGATATTTTTTCTTTTCTTTATTTTTCAAAGTTTCATAATGTGATTATATTACTTCATATATATATTTAAAAGCATGAACTTACTCTGTTTTTGTTTCTTTATCATTTAAACCTCATTTAACAGAATACAGTTTTTATAATTCTAGGGTCAGAATACAGTCTCAGATGCAGGGCATTTTTTAAAGATTTTATTTCTAAATTGCATAGAAACTACAGATACCCTTTCTATACATCTCCTAATGATGGCAACTTGTTTTCTTCTCCTTTTTAGTTAAAGCTCTTATTTCTGATTAGAAATGTGACCTAAGACTTTCTTATACCATCTTCTTAAAATCTTGAGATCCTATAATAGCAGCCTTGGGCTCTATGACCCTGTGTGTGTGTATGATCAGTGTCTAACTAAATCTGTTACAATCATATTAAAATGTAACTTTTGGGGCAGCACCTGTAGCTCAAGGAGTAGGATACTGGCCCCATATACCAGAGGTGGTGGGTTCAAACCCAGCCCTGGCTGAAAAACTACAAAAAGAAAAAAAAAAGTAACTTTTGATTGTTGTATGAGGTTTTACTTAGCAAAGCAAATGTCTTAGTTATGGCTGCTATAACAAAGTACCATAGACTGAGTGAATTAAAAAAACAAATATTTAATTCTCATAGTTCCAGAGGCTGGGAAGTCCAAGATCAAGGTGCTAGTGTATTTGGCATCTGATGTGAGGGCACTCTGCTGGTCAATACACAGCTGTCTTCTTACTGTATCTTCATATGGTGGAGAGAAGGAGATCATCTCTCTCATGTCCATCTCCCTTCTTATAAAAGCACTAATTCCATCATGAGGGCTTCACCATGGTGACCTAATTACCTCCCAAAGACTCCACCTCCAAATATACCTTATGGGTGGTTTCACTTTGTTAGGTTTCAGTGACTTGCAGTCAACTGCAGTCCAAGATTATGAAAAGGAAAATTCCAGAAGTAAACACATAATTTTTATTTTGGTATAGTTAACCCTTGAACAGCATGTGTTTTAACTGAATGGGTCCACTTACATGTACATGCAGATGTTTTCAAGAAATACATAGCAAAATATTTTTGAGATTTCCAATAATTTGAAAGAATTACAAAGCACACAGAAATATCAAAAAAAAACTAAACCAGGCTGCGCCCGTATCTCAGTGGGTAGGTGCCGGCCACATACATCCAGGGTGGCGGGTTCAAACCCAGCCTGGGCCAGCTAAAAACAACAATGGCAACTGCAACAAAAAAATAGCCAGGCATTGTGGCAGGTGCCTATAGTCCCAGCTACTTGAGAGGCCGAGGCAAGAGAATCACTTAAGCCAAGAGTTGGAGGTTGCTATGAGCTGTGACAGCACAGCACTCTACTGAGGGTAACATAGTGAGACTCTGTCTCAAAACAAATCAAAAACACTAAGCCAAATTTTGGTATATCATGAATACATAAAATATTGTAGATAGTAATCTGTTTTATCATTTACTAGCATAAAATAACCCAAATTTATTATAAGAAGTTAACATTTATCAAAACTTACACACACAAACACAGACTACACAGGTCCCATTCTCAGTCAAAAGAAATGTAAACAAACGTAAAGATGCAGCATTGAATCATAACTATGTAAAATCAACTCTAGCACATACTTTATTACTGTAAGAAGTTTTAACCACCTCCTGTTACTATTATGTCAAGCTCAAGTGTTACTAGTATCAGCTTAGAACACTGTGTGATAGTAATCATTTCCACATGTGTATTTCATCTCTCCAACAAATTGTGTATTACAATTAAAAAGTGATTTCTTATGGTGCTCATGTATTTTTTCATCATATTCAGTGCAATAACATAAACCATGAATAACTAACTTTACTGGACCCATACAAGGTGCTTTACTGGAAGTTCTCCCAAGAAACAGAAAAAAATCATTTCATTAAAGAAAAAGTTTAATTGCTTGATATGTACCATAGATTAAGGTCTGCAGCTGCAGTCATCTGCCATTTCAAGATAAATGAATCCAGAGCAGGAACCATGATGAAAAGAAAGGAAAGGAAAGGAAAGGAAAGAAAAAAAAAGAAAAGAAGAGAAGAGAAAAGAAAAGAAAAGCTGTTGCTACAACTATGTCAGCAGGCATGAAAATCTTGCACTTTTTGCAAAATATCAATTTATCTCATACTGAAGATGTAGCTTTTGTGTGGGTACAGGATTGCTATAAGAAATACATAACTATTATGACAACTTAATGCAAAAAAAAAGGTGAAGTGGCTAAAGCTAGAGAATTTAGTGCCAGCAAAGGATGGCTTGATAATTTTGAAAAGAGGTTTAGCTGAGAAAATGTCAACAGGAAAAGCAGCTTCTGCTGACCAAGAGGCAGGAGGCAAGTTGTCAGACACCATTTAAAAATCACTGAGTGGGGCTGGGCACCCATATCTCAGTGATTAGGGTTCTGGGTACATACACTGGGGCTGGGGGGTTTGAATCCAGCCTGAGCTAAACAACGACAACTACAAAAAAAAATAATAACCAGGCGTTGTGGTGAGCACCTGTAGTCCCAGCTACTTGAGAGGCTGAGACAAAAGAATCACTTAAACCCGAGAGTTTGAGGTTGCTGTGAGCTGTGACGCCACAGCACTCTACTGAGGGTGACATAGTGAGACTCTGTCAAAAAAAAAAAAATCACTGAGGGGAAAAGATATTTGCCTGGACAGGTTTTTAATGGAGATGGAAGTACTCTATTCTGGGGGAAAAAAACACAAAAGAATCTATTAGTAAGGAAGAGAAGCAAGCACCAGAATTTAAAGCAAGAAGGATAGGCTTACTCTACTGTTTTTGTTGTTGTTGTTGTTGTTGTTGTTGTTGTTTTGTTTTGTTTGTTTGCTTGTTTGAGACAGAGTCTCATTATGTCACCCTTGATAGAGTGCTGTGGCATCACAGCTCACAGCAACACACCTCACAGAAACCTCAAACTCTTGGGCTTGTGATTCTCTTGTTGCAGCCTCCCAAGTAGCTGGGACTACAGGTGCCTGCCACAACACCTGGCTGTTTTTTTGTTGTAGTTGTCATTGCTGTTTAGCAGGTCTGGCTGGGTTCAAACCCATCAGCACCAGTACATTTGGCTAAAGCCCTAACAATTAAGCTACATGTGCTGGGCCACTACTGTTTTATGCAAATACCATCAGGTATATCTTATTTTATGGATCAGCTCTGCACCTTTTTCTATAATTTTCTAAGCTTTGAGCTTTGAAGGGACAATATAAACACCACCTACCAACTTTTTGGTCGTACAACAAGGCCTGTAGAATGAGAACACTTTCTCTGGATCAGTTTCATCAATGCTTTATTCCTGCAATCATGAAGTACCTTTCCAGTAAGAGACAGGACAGTGCTCCTGCCCACGCAGAACCTTATGAGTCCAACACTGAAAGCACCAAAGTGGTCTACTTGGCCCTAGATCTGCATCTAGATTGAGGGGCCACAAGAACCTTTAGGGCTCATTACACATGGTAGTCCATGGAAAGGATTGTCAATGCTGTGGAAGGGAACTCTGATAGAACATCATGAAAGTCTGCAAGGATTACACCATTGACGGTGCCGTTATTGTTACAGAAAAAGCTTTGAAAGCCATCAAGCCCCAAACAATAAATTCCTGCTGGAGAAAACGGTGTCCAGATGTTGTATATGGCTTCACAGGATTTACAACGTAAGTAATCAAGAAAATTGGGAAAGAGATTGCAGATATGGCCAAAAGATGCAGAGTGAAGGGTTTCAAGGTGTGTATCTTAGAGAAATTCAAGAGCTAATAGACAGCACACAGAGGAATTAACAGACGACAACCTGATAGAGAAGAGTGCCTCTGCACCAGCACCAGACAACGAGGATGAGGGGGAAGGAGCAGGGCTAGAAACATACCAACCTCAGACAACCTGGGAAAGGGGTCCACTTATCAAGGCTGCTTTGACTGCTTTAGACCTTCTAGGATACGGGCATCGAAGCTAAAGCAAACAGTGGAAGGACTGATACCATAAAGAACTATTTTTAGAGAAATGAAAAAGTAAAGTGTCAGAGATTGTGATGTATTTCTGTAAAGTTACACCAGGTGCCCCACCTCTCCTGCCTCCTCCACTCTGCAGACAGCGAGGCCAACCCCTCCTCTTTCTTCTTCCCCTCAGTCTGCTAAATGCCAAGACTACAAGGATGGAGAACTTGATGATGATCCATTTCCATTCAGTGAAAGTAAAATACATTTACTTATGATTTTCTTTTCTTTCTTTTTTTTAAAATTTCTTATAGCATAACTGTGTACATTAATGCAATCATGGGGTACAGTGTGCTGTTTTCATATACATTTTGGAATACTCTCATCAAACTGCTTAACATAACCTTCATGTCACTTTCTTAGTTATTGAGTTAAGACATTCATACTCTGCTTTTAGAAAGATTCACTTGTGCCTTTGTAAGATAAACCATAGAGGTGACCCCACCAATCACCCTCCCTCACCTTACCTCCCCTCTCCCACCCTCTTCCCATATTCTAAGGCTATAACTAGGTTATGACATTCCTATAAAAGCTATGAATTAGTTTCAAAATAGGGCTGTGTACATTGGATACTTTTTCTTCCATTCTTGAGATACTTTGCTAAGAAGAACATTTTCT
>NW_003852498.1:6985673-6994174 GCF_000181295.1 Otolemur garnettii
TCATTCAGCATAAGGTTATTTAGCTTCCATGTTTTTGTATGAGTCTGCAGATTCCTGTTGTTGCTGAGTTCAACTTTTATTCCATGATGGTCCTAGAAGATGCATGGAATAATTTCTATTCCTTTAAATTTCCTGAGGTTAGATTTGTGGCCTTAGATGTGATTGATTTTGGAGTATGTTCCATGCACTGATGAGAAAAATGTGTATTCAGTTTTGTTAGGATGAAGTGTTCTGTAGATGTCTGATAAGTCCAGGAGTTGAATAGTTAAATTTAAATCTAAGATTTCTTTACTAAGCTTCTTATTGGAGAATCTATCCAACACTGCCAAAGCAGTGTTAAAATCTCCGACTATGATGGAGCTGGAGGAGATCAAGTTGCTCATGCCAGTTAGAGTCTCTTTTATAAATTAAGGTGCTTTCTGGTTGGGTGCATAGATATTGATAATTGAGATCTCATCATATTGAGTCTTGCCCTTAACAAATATAAAGTGGCCATCTTTATCTTGGTTACTTTTGTTGGTTTAAAACCTATTATATCTGTGAATAAAATTGTAACACCAGCTTTTTTCTGCTTTCCATTAGCCTGGAATATAGATGACCATCCCTTCACCCTGAGTCTATATTTGTGTTTTAAAGTAAGATGAGATTCTTGTATACAACAGATGTCTGGTCTAAGTTTCGGTATCCAATCAGCCTATCTGTGCCTCTTTAGAGGACAATTTAAGCCATTCACATTGATTGAAATTATTGATAAGCCTGATAAAATTTTAGGTATTGAGTTACTTATGATTTTCTCAATAAGATTTTCTTTTCTCTAGGTTACTTATTATGAGAATACAATATATAACACATATAACATATAAAATATGTGTTGGTTGTTTGATTTATTGTTAAGGCTTCCAGTCAATAGTAATCTTTTAGTAGTTAAGTTGGGTTTATTTGGAGGGGAGGCTGTCAAACTGCATGGGAGGGTTCACACACCTGACCACACATTGTTCAAAGGTCAACTGTATGTTGTTAAAATGGTTCTATTTTATTATTAGTTACTATTTTTAATCTCTTGCTATGCCTAATTTATAGATTAAACTTTATTATAGATATGTATGTACAGAAAAAACATAATTTATAGTTTAGTACTACTCATGGTTTCAGGCATCCACTGGGTATCTTGAAACATGTAAGTTTCTCCTTTGGGTAAGGGGAAGCTACTGTACCATCACACTGGGGATGGGGATTCTACATATGAATTTCAGGAGTGGGCAAGAGCCATTCAGCCCATGGCAGCAAATATTTTGCTTTTGCTTTTTCCTGATTGTATTTTGATCTCTTCTCTTCTAGATCTAAGCCATGCTTTTTCCTTTTTTTTTTTTTGAGCTCCTCCCTCATCATAGCCTCCATGTCAATATTTAGAACAGAATTCACTACTGGATCTCTTCCTCACCATGACCATTTTTACATGCTTCCCACAATTTCCTTCCTTCATGCTTTCCCACATAATTTCCTTCTATTACATCGAGAATCATGCTGGATGCCTTTGCAGATGTAACCAGAGGAAGTGGTCCATCTACAGAAATGGCTCTTCCGCCAGAAGACAAGATTTCTTTATTTGGGGGGCTTATTCCACCCTTGTGGTGATATATGTGCCTTAATTGAACATCTGGTACTATTTAAATATCTTTGTCATATAGAGAAGTTGGGGGAAGGTTGTTAGATTAATTTTCCATTCCATTTTGGACAGTAGGAACTTAGCTTTCTCTCACATCAGGAAGGAAGTTTGTGGGTATCCTGTAATTCCATGGGGTGTTAAACAGCTGGATAAGGTCAGTGTTTGAAAGCAACTGCACATCCAGACCTGAGGGCATCTTCACTTGGTTTGCAGTACACTGCCCTGTGTCCACCATGACTGGCTACTTCCACAAAGTTGCTTTTGCTGGCTCCTTTTCACATCCTAACCTCTGAGTATCAGGGTGCCTGGGACTGTAGTCCCTGGATCTCTTCCCCAATCTACACCAAATCCTAACATTCCCTCCCTGATACCAACCTTCTCTCATGACTTTAAATATCCCCTCTAAGCAGATACTCCCAAATACCTACCTTTACACTCCAGCCATCTGTCTCTTCTTGGATGCCTAAGAAACATGTAAAACTTACCATGTCCAAAACCGAACTCTTGATTTTCCTCCCGAAATGTGCCTTTCCATGCAATTTTTCCCATCTCAATAAATGATAACTTCACCCTTCCCATTGTTCAAACAAAAGCTTTGAAGTCATCCTTGAATCTTCTCTATCACATTCGACATCTGATCCTCTAACATCAGCAAATCTTCCTTGCCTTTATTTTCCATATCTATCCAGAATATGACCACTTCTTACCACCTCCATCACTTTAGGGCAAACCACATCATCACTTTCCTGGATTATCAGAATAGCCTCTGGACTGATTTTCCTGCTTACCACCTACAGCATACTCCCCACAAAAGGAGTGATCTCTTTAAAATGTATCCCATCATGTCACTTCTCTGTTTATCACCTTCCAAAATGTCCCATCTCACTTGTGAAAATAAACTCCAGCATCCTTTCCATTGTACTTTGGCCTACGAGGCCCTCGGTGATTTGTCCTCCCTGCTGTTATTCTGACTTGGTTCTGCCGGTCCCCTCCTCACTTAGCCCGCTGCAATCTGAGGCTGATTCTTCCATCAGGCAGCTGGCACAGCACCAAAGGTCTGACACAAGCTTTTAAGAGCCCACAAAACCTTTTAATTTCTTTTAAAAACAGAAGAAAAACATGTTTAATTTAAAGAAAATATGTTAATAGACATCATTGTCTTTATATCAACACAATCATAAAATAAACCTTTTAGTATATTTTTAATGAAGGAAGGAACCTACAAAGGCAAAAAAGAGCATTTAGGGTACATGAAAATCCTAACATGACCTTGGGGAGAGTTTAGACAGAATCTGGGTTGAGCTAGGAGAGTCTTACTCATTCATAGAGTAGGCTAAGTAATTGCTCCCTGCTTTTTGTCTCCCGTTGGCCCATTTGTCATTGTTGAACTATGGCTTTCTTTCCCTGCACTCAGTGCCTTGAACCTTGCTAAGTACAAATGATGAGGGCCTACTGTCTGCTGTGGACCTGATGAAATACCACCCTTAGGTCTCTCCCCATGGCCACTCATACCTTGCTAAGGAATCTCCACTCCTTTCTTAAGTGCAGTGAGACAAGACAAAAGAAAATTACCCCCAAAGGAACCCAGGAGGTAAGACCTTCAGACTTGAACATCAGTGTCATTCTAGCCAATTGTATACTCAGCTCTTAAAAAACAAAAACAAAAACAAAAACAAAAAAACCTTTCTATTATATGTGGCCACCTTCCTTGAATTAAGAAAACAGATTTTATATTTTCAGCCTTTACATTTATATGACTCTTTTTGGTCTTTCATTTTAAAAAGCTTTCCTATCCTCTTATAGCTCAATGAAGATGAAAGGTTCCCCTATAATTTTCTTCTCTGATAATCACAGCTTTCAAATATGGGTAAGTTATAGGTTATTGCTATTATGACCTGGAAATTACCTGTGAATTTAGCCAGACCAGTACCTTTATAAGATCATAGACATAGCTAAAAACAATTGCTCTAGCATTAACTAAGAAGAAAAATTCTGGTAGGGAGCTCTAAGAGCACTCATAAATTGGTTTTACAAAATCTGTTTTGTTAATAATACGCATACACGAAAATCGACCTGTGATACATCATCTCAAATCAGTCCTAATTTAACCCTTCCCTTCCATGTTTATTTTGTGTAAAAATAGGTTCTTCCCATGGTGCAGTGCACTATTGGTCTTCTCGCTCATTTTTCCATTGCATTGTTTGGGAAATGGATTACAGAAAAAGATTTGCATCCCTAAAACTGAATGCTGTTCAGAATGGAATATCCATTCTTGGCGTGTGTTCCTAACTGGAGGCACATGAATGAAATAATTGAACTCTCTAAGTTCTTTTTATGCCCTTAATTCAATGAAGCAATTCATAAAGCAACACATTTCTATTTCACAGTTCATTTACATGTTTCCTTTTCCTAGTGTTCTTTTTTGGACTAAGTTTTCTCCTTACTTAATAGCAGTTCAGACTAGTGAGACTTCAGACAAGAGGTTTCTCAACCTTGACGGCACAATAGAATCATCTGGCAAACTTCAGAAAAGTTCTGCTGATCTGGCCCCACCCTAGAGACTCTGATTCAATATTTTGAGTCTATAAGCACAGCTCGGTTATTTGGTTGCCATGTCATCAAAGCAGATTAAAAAGGAGGAGAAAAGGCATTTTTTTTTCCTGCCTGGTGGTTGAACAAATAAATTTTTTTATCCCTACAAGAAAAATGGGATAACAGGCATTTTTACTTTTAGTAAATAAAGCATATGAATGCTCAAGAGGTGTTTGGCCCTTTAAAAAGCAAGGTAATGCACAGAAAGACAGCTGGGTGGGGCTGCATGCCCTTTATATAAATTTCAACATCTACCTTGGGTCCCTAAATAAATATTTTTAATATTGTCTCATTCTGGACTGTTTCAACAAGCACTATATCAACTTGTCTGCATATCCTAATGTAATAGCATGGAAGTTTCCACCAGCTCATTCTTGGGGCTTTTTTCACCAGACCTTAGTTCCTCATTATATGTAGTCCACATTTGAAGCTTACATCAGCAGAAGATTCTAAGACATAGCACTGACCAGCACCGTATTCTTGGGGGGCTAAGACCAAATATACATTAAAGAAATGTATATTCTTTATAAACAGACCCATGTGTGCAGTTGACACACAGTTGTGAGCTAAAAGGAACCCTGTTCTGCTTGGATTTTCCTGGTCTCCAACAACACAGGTGAGTTTGATACACACTATTGCCACTTTCCACCCATTCTCAGGGTCTTGGATGAATATGGCTGGGCTCATTTTATTTCTCTGAAAGAAGTAGATGGGGCAGAGGAAAGAAGTTATGACTCCTTTTGTGCCATCATATTCTTCCAGTCTTGATAAACAGAAAGGTGAAAGCAGAACGGCAAGAAACTCCTTGTCTGCCGCCAAACCCTTCCAGGGTCAAGGTGAGAGTCTACTGGGTCCATACTACTATGCTCTATCCATGCCACTTCCGGTCAAATCTTTTGTTCCTGGATTTCCACACAGGGTTTAATAGCATGGTCCTTCTCACCCGAATAAGGACATCGTAGGAGATGGTTTAGATGAAGCGGAAAGGGGGGGCGGGGGAATGGAGTTAAAAAAAAAAAACCTGTACAATTTTTTCTTACGAATCTGGCTGGATTTTTAAAATTATACCACAAGCATTTTTCTCCTTTCGTCGTTCTCTTCTCCCAGTTGGTACAAAATAAACAACAATATCCTCCTGTGTAGTCTTTCTCCTCTGTACGGAGCCCTCAGTTTGTGAAGAGGAAGTTTTAACCCCCTGTGAGGTAAATGCCAGGAATGATTTTAGGCTGACTTACCAGAAGTCGGTCAGGAAGCTGACACGGGCCTGTTTATAGAGGAAGAAGTCCAGAGGGGGTATTTTATGTTGCCGTGAGAATGCACGTTGACCTCCGATACAGAAGCAGGTAGTGCTATTATGCAACATCACACTTTCAAATATGGGAAATTCAAACTCACATTTGACTACTCTTGGGCCTCTCACGGCACAATAAAGAGTCCACGTTGGTTTAGTAGAGAACCACTGACTCTTAAAAATGCTAACGATGCTGCCCCCAGTTCCTCATTTCCGTTGGGTTTATTCCCAGCACAGACAAGATCAGTGGTTTCCTTATGGTGGCCCAGCAAGGCAGGCTTAGAACTGAGCACCTTCTTTGGCCGTCTCAGTGCCCACTCATTCCTATTTTCTGGGAAATAGACATTTTTAACTGTAAACTAGTAGAAGACAGAGACCGTGTGTTTTAACCTGACTACTAAAATGCCCAACTCACAGCAATGGAAAATACCAACCTGGGAGACACGGGCCCCAGGACCTAGGCTTGAATGTGCCGCTAAGCCTAGCAAGTCATCCTGTCAAATGGGGGATTGCATCATATGAAATCTAAGGTCCGTTTTAGTTCTAGGCTTGTGCACCTAAGAAATATTCCCTCGTGGACATGCATGGTCAAACACCATCTCAGAGCCTTTACCTCCTGGGTACCATCATCTCCTCCATCTCCCACTCTCCTGCCCAGCACCCCCTGTCTGCTTTGACACACCCCAACTCAACCTGCAAAAGGACAACTGGCCCTATTTTCATTACTTCTTTTCAAGGCATTAGGACTTCATCACCGCTCTGTGTTTCGGTCATGTTTCCTCACTCTTGAGAGAGTAACATGATTGTCGTTTTCTGTATTTACATTCAGAAATCCCAGCAATGGTGTATTGTTAAAAAGAAAGGGGTGAACTCGGGGGAAGAGATACAATAGTGCTGTTGTATTTCTCCATTCAGAGCCCTTAAAAGAGCAGTGTGCTTGTTATATAAAAGGTATGATATTCAGAGAGAAAAAAAATATCATCAGGTTACGGTGGCTGCACTGGTTTTTGCTCCAAAGGCAGGAAATAGCTTGGCCAACCTGCAAATAAAATCTGCTTCTCCTAAGCAGCTAAGCTTGTTAGACTCTCCATCTGGTGGCGGGAACAGCGTTGCATACATAATGTGAACATGCCAATGCTTGTTCTTTTTCCACAAGTTTTTTTTTTTTTAATCTTTCTCCTGTTTTGTAATCCCACAAAAAGGCTCCAAAATACAAAGGAGAGTGTGGGTCAACGTTTCCACCATCTTTGCTTCTCAGAATTAATTTTGTTCCCTCCCCCCAACCCCCAGCCAATATTACACACATACACCTGCAGGCAAGGGAAAGCTCTCAGCCCATCAACTTTTTGATACCTCAGGAACCCACTTTTTCCAGAGGAGATTCGAAAGTGGATCACTTCCCTTTTCTGGCTTCCCTACAATTTCCATACACATACCTACCGCCTATTTTCAAAATTGAAAGGTTGTCTTAATTCCAGGAGGCCTTAACTAGATTCAGTTAAGGTCACAGTTGGTACTTAAAAGCAGTGGCCTCCCACCCCCACCAAAGGCTCGTTTTTTATGCCTACCTCCACCCTTCCTCCCTGCCCCTTTTCCCTCCCCTTCTTCTTCAATAGGGCTATGTTAGGAAGGGCCAGGCCACACACACACACAGAATATTACAGGAATAAAACCTGAAGAAAAGCACACAGTTATGAAACATTAAGCTTGAACTTCTCTTTATTTTTCTCTCTGAATTCTCCTCCCCCTCCAAGAAAACATGAACCTCCACAGATTTGTGGTTTGTGTTATCTTCAGCTGTAACAGCCAGCTGAACCAACAGAGCAGTCCTTCTCTGCTTCCTGCCGCCTAGAGGTTTCAAAAGGAGCTACTGTAAAGGAACAGTTACCTCTTTGGCCTTATGGACAGCTTTTTTTTTTTTTTTGAGGAAATAGATTAAACTAGAATCAGCCAGAGAAAGAACTCTGTACATTGTAGAGTTCTGTACAAATGAAATCCATTAACATGAACATCGGGAGTTCTTCCATGCCAATTAAAGAGAGGATAGGCAAAGACAGAAAAATAAAAGTATTAGATTCTGAACACTGCTTTTTTTTTTCAGTAGTGATTAAAAAAAAATAAGTTTCAGGATCCATCCTTTTCTTTCCCAACCTAGGAACTTCAGTGGGAATTTGGCCTGAGGATAGATTGCCACATCAGACATTGATTCAGTTAAAGCCAACCCATTTCAAGGTGTCATCCATTAATTTATTGACTGCAAATAGGAATTTTGCCCAAGGCCAGAACTCACAATTGGTCCCAGTTGACCTGGAATGGATTTCTACAAGTGGCTGGGGAAGGGGAGTCTCTTTTTAGAATGTCTCTTCTTTGGTCCACTCTTTCTTTCTTGATCCCTTCTCCCTCTTCATCACATTAATGACGGAGCACTCAAAGAGCTTCATTAGTCAACGGCATACAAACAGCTGCTCAGAGGCTTTGTGACCGGATTGATCCTGAAGCTGCCAGTATAGACACACGTGTCAGAGATGACTATGGGAGCTTATCAGCTGCTTTTCAATTTTGACATCGTTCCCTTTTCTTTCTCTCCCATCTCATGTTATTCATTAAGCATACATTCAGTAAAAGAAAAGACATTACTCTTACCAAGTGGCTCTTTACATTATGTTGAAAGTAAAGGAAAATGATGGTTATTTTTAATCCCTGAAATGCATATTTAACAGGCAAGCTATGGAAGAAAGGATATTCAAATAGTATTTTAGGGTGATGCTACATTTAGCATTCTTAATCAATTACGTCACCTAGACAGGAAAACGAGTACTGTAGTCATTGTACGTAACTGGTAAATGGGCTGCTCAGATCGAAGAGTAATTCTTCCTTTCTCTCAAATTTTGGGGCAGTTTTTCAGACCCTTTCTCTGGCATGTAGCCAAATTCAAGCTACCCTTGTAAGACC
>NW_003852498.1:6994206-7003574 GCF_000181295.1 Otolemur garnettii
TTAGAGAAACAAACAATCACATGGGACATGCGGAAACTTATAAAGGATGGAACATTTTTAGGGTAGCAAAAACCAAACAACAGCATGGAGGCCATTTAACTGTAGATCACAGGGGATGGCTAAACAGACCATGGTCTAGCACTGCAGCACAGCTCACAGGAATGAGGTAGAACTTAGGCACCAATAAGGACCAACTCATACTTATTCCCATACAACAGTACTACACAGTTTCTACCTAGAAGAAAGTCTGCAAAGGAAACATATGAACTCATTGGGAGAGGTTGGGGAAGATTTGTGATCAAGAATAGTGGCGAAAGGAGCGTTTAGCTGTTTATGTAGTATTTTCATTTGTTACAAGGAAATTGTATGTGCTTTATTTATGTAGTTCAAATTTAAATTTTTTTAAACAGTGATGGGCTTTTTAAAGGCATTGATTCCTTGTATTGCTGTATTTAGCTAAACCTGCATTGTCCTGAAATAGTCCCCTTGCTGCGGTTATTTACTCCTGAGGTTCTGTTCTAGCAAAGCAATGTGAAGAGAGAGGATAAACAAGCTGGAATTTGCATTAAATTTCAACCTGAAATAAAACACCTTTTATTCCTCCCTTCTCCACCCTTTCTTGGACCTAAGCCCATTACTGTGCTTCCCAGTGGCTTCCCTACCCACCCAGAGAGACAGAATTATAGAACTGCAAAGCACCTCAGAAACCTTTCCTTGGACCCCCTCATTTTAAGGTGAGAGTCCTCATTTGCCCCAGTTAGAATCCTGGTAACTTGTCCTGTTCTCTTACAACCTAATTTTACAGCCCTCCTCTGGGAGAAAGGTGGAAGTGGGCGTGGTCCTCTCTGTCCAACTGAGCAGACCTCATCCCACTAATTTCAACAGAAAAGAAAGGCGTTGCTTTTTCAGAGCTATTTATTTCCATTCTCTGGGGCATTGGTCTCTTTAACTATATTTTGAGGAATCTAGTTCTGTTGAAGTCAGTTTCTTTGTGTGTGCATGAGTGCACGGTCTCCCCCGCCCCATGCACTCGCGCGCGCGCGCGCGCGCTCGCTCCTTCTCTCTCTCTCTCTCTCCCTCCTCCCTTCTTTTTGTCTCTCAGCTTCTCTGGTTTGCTCTGTCTCTCTGCATTTCTGTTCCTTGACAACCACATTTCCTCCCTATTGCTCTATTCGTTTTCTGGAAAGACGTTGTACAGAGTAAATTTTTATGATGATAAATTTCAATAATATTGTACTAGTAAAAAAAAGTCAACTCAAAAAGAAAGTTAAGACCAGAAGGTAAATTCAGTTTTAATGAAGTGTTCTTCTTTTACCTTGCTTTTATGTTGCTCCTTTTTATCTCTTCATCAAGGAAACTATATTCCATCAAGCCTCGGGCTGTGATAAATAACTCACAAGGATGCGGATTGTACCTTACTCTCTTGACAGGCGTCTCAACACGGATAGGTATTATCTACATTCTTTAAATGGTTTTCTATGGGAATAAACCCTGTGCACCTCCAGATATTAAAAAAAAAAAAAAAAAGCACAGAGGATAAAAATGTCTAGCGGTGACTCGTTTGGCCCATTGTTATCTCCTTGCAAGGGGTTGCTTATAAAAAAGAAAGTTATGCAACTGAGGGACAGATGTTAACGCTCTCTCTGTGATCTGAAGCTTTCCCAGGGCAGCACATCCTGACAAGTGGACTCAGGGGCTCCAAAAAGAAAAGCTGGTGATCGTGCTGGCTGGGAGAGGCGTGAACTGCAGCTGAAGCTGTGACTCGATGGCTTGATTAAGAAACCTTTTTGGATACATGCTCTATGGCTTGGTTAAGAAACCTTTCTCGATAAATGCTTTGCCAAAGAATTCCATAAAGGGACGTTTTTCAGGTACTGAATCCTTCCTTTGAACTTGAGCTTTTTGGCGTTTTCATTTACATCTGCTTAAAGAGACACCTGCCCAGCATTTATCAGTCCGGCCTTCACTGGGAACTTCTTCCTTCTACACCATAAAAGGAAGCACTGATAAAATTACGATTTCTTTTTTTATATATACCTGACAGACTGTGACCTGTAGAAAGGTCTGAGTTCTGGCTGAAACACAAAATCAATTGAGTTTCATCTAAACCTTTCTTTGGCTTTCAAGATCCTTTGAAAATCTCAGATGGAAATTTTTTAGTCCTGCCGAAGCTGAGGAGGGCAACAATACTCTTTGATTTTTGACTTTATCATGTAATCGAGGTGGCATTTTTATTGATCAGTTGTTCACCAGATCAGTGGGTTTATTAATCTTCTTTTCTAGCCAAGTTAACTTGACAGGACTCCATTTAAAAATGATTGTAGCTTCTGTAATTGGGGCCCCCTTGGGCAGAGACCATAGGTTTCTGAAGTCAACATTTGATTACAAAGACTCCACACAAGTAGGATAAAGACCCACTGAGGCTGAAAAAATGGGGGAACTTAACATAGCTATCGTCTCCTTTCTGAATTACTGAAATTGGCTTCTTTGCTTGCGAAGGGAGGGAAGGAATTTGATTAATTCATTCTCCACACTCCAACAAGAGAGATTTTTCTAAAATGCAAAGTCTATCATGCTTTTTCGCTGCATAAAAGCCTGTTCTCTCTCTTCCTTGCTTTTGGCATAAAGCTAAAAAACTCACCTTTAGTGTCCAAGATCTTCCAAGCTTTGCCTCCCTTTCTAGGCCCATCCCTCACCCCTCACACTATAAACCACAGTGGCTCATCCACCTGAACCACTTGCATTTGAAGGAACTTGCCAGCCTCCCTCTTCCTTCTTTGCCTTTAAATACGACAGTCCTTCTGTTTAGAATACCCTTCCCCTACTCTTCAGCTGGCTAATACTTCCCAGCCTTGAATGAAAGTATAACTGTCACCTCCTCCAGATTTTTCAGGGGTCCATGACTTTTAACCTATCCTTTTAAAATTTCCTTCTATCTTAGACCCTAGGTTGGACATGGCCTTGAGAACAAGCATTGTATCTTAGACGCCAGTGTTTAACTCTGTTGCAGTATACATTATAATACATTATACATTCTTTTGTTCTCCATAGTATTTATCCCTCTGTGGAATGGTGCTGTTTGATACCTGTCTTCCCAGCTAGGGCAACCTCCCCGACAGCTTGTCTGGCCCATTCACAGCACTTATCACAGTTTGGGGCACACAGTAGGCATTCAAAAAATATTTGCTTAATTATTCCTGCCAAGCCTAGCACAGGGTCAAGAAGGTACTTAGACTTTATCAAATCTAAGGAAACATTGAGGGTAAGTTATTTTATATACTGTTAAGAAAGGGGGGAAGCCTCCAAAAAATTTTGACATGATGCTTAATGAAACAATGACATTATGCTTTCTTCTTAGATATCTTTCTATTTGGCAGCTTTTGGACAGGGCTGGGTTTGAACCTGCCACCTCCAGCATATGGGGCCAGTGTCCTACTCCTTTGAGCCACAGGCACCAGGTGTCTTTCTGTTTGGTATGAAATACATAATTAGTCACAGATATTAATATTTGTTGTATCTCTCTTACACACATAAAAAGGAAAATATAAACAAAATAAATTGATTCCATTTCCTAAATGTCTTTATATTCAGGGTCTAACTCTGCCAAATTACCTTTCAAATGCAGAGTTGTTGGTATCCATGACAGTCCCACAATGGCATCTTCCACACCTTTCAGAGTATTTGTGCTACACTATTTCTCAAAAGAATGCTTCACTATATAGTTGGGATTTTCTTCCAAGCCACTGACATCCACCATTACCCAAGCTTTGAGGTTAGTGCCTTGTGGCTTTCACCAAGGGTTAGCTTTCAAACAGCAGGCTCAATTCATGTGCTTCCTCAAATGGGCCAAACAAGGCCAGTTGACAGAAACATGAAGGGGCTCAGTTATCTGATTTTATCACCGGGAACATCAGCCAACCAGTATATCAGGAGTGCTTCTGACTGCAGTAATTACAAGCCATCACCAATGTTAAAATTGACCACAATTTTAGAGTTAATAAAATATAAATATATGTCTGGCTGATAACTGATGCCAAATAACAGTAGGTGCTTCATAAGTATTGCTGAATGAGAGAGACCAACAAAGTAGCACAACGTGAAATAGGAAGTTACTCCCAGAGTCTAAATAATTTCATGTTGAAATTCTACTCTCATTGACTGAAAAATACTACATGCCAAGCCCAGAGTTCACAACATGGACATAATTTCCAGGAGCATGGTTAATTCTCAAAGGGAAACACAGATCTACTTTAGCTATCATTTTGTCTCCAGAACCCTCCGCTGACCTGAACTCATCAACACCACAGTGAAAATTGATTCTCTTAATTTTACAATCAGAAAAATGTCTTCATAATCATTAAGAAAATAATTGAGTCCAGCATAGTTTTATTGTCAAAAATATTTTATAATAATTCCTGAAGATTGATAACCTGTGAATTGTGCACATACTTTTAATGAAAATTAAAAGCTTATGCCCAGCTAAGGAAACAACAACCAAAACAAATGGACAACCTTCAGAATGGGCAAAGATATCTGCATACTATGAATCAGACAAAGGCTTGATAACTAGAATCTATAGAGAACTCCAATTAAGCAACAAAAAATGACCAAACTATCCCATATGTCACTGGGCAAGAAATATAAATAGAACCTTCTTTAACAAAAACAGACAAGTGGCTACAAACACACGAAATGGTCTGTAATCATCAGAAAAATGCAAATCAAAAACTACCCTGAGATATCATCTAACCCACAGTGAGAATGGCCCACATGACAAAGTCCCAAAGCTGCAGATGCTGGCGTGGAGAGAAGGGAACACTTTTATAGTGCTGGTGGGACTGCAAATTAATACAACCTTTTTGGAAGGAAGTATGGAGAATCCTCAAAGAATTCAAATTAGACCTCCCATTTAATCCTGAAATCCCATTATGAGGCATCTATCCCAAAGGGAAAAAAAAACTCTTTCATCATAAGGACATTTGTACTAGACTGTTTATTGCAGCTCAATTTACTACTGCCAAATTGTGGAAACAACCTAAATGCCCACCAACCCAGGAATGGATTAACAAGATGTGGTATATGTATACCATGGAATACTATTCAGCCATTAAAAATGATGAGACGTTACATTTTTTGCATTAACCTGGAATGGAGGTGGAACACATTTCTTCTTAGTAGAGAATCATAAGAATGGAGAAGCAAGAATCTTATGTACTCCATTCTAATATGAAGGCAGTTGATGAGCTAATATAAGGGTTGGGGTAGGAGAATGATGGAGTGGGGAGAGGGGAGGAGAAAGGGAAATGGGGGGGTCAAAGTGTATGGCACACCTCTTGGGGGTAGGGCTCAATTATAAGAGGGACTTTATCTAATAAATGCAACCAGCGTAACCTAATTCTTTATACCTTCAGTGAATCCAAAACAATAAAAAAAATTAATTAACTTAAAATTTTCCATATGCTTTCAGAAATCAACTGATAAATTGATGTGTGAAAAACTACGTTCTTGACCGGGTGCAGTGGGTCACACGTGTAATCCTAGCACTCTGGAAGGCCAAGGCAGGTGGATCACCTGAGCTCAAGAGTTGGAGATCAGCCTGAGCAAGAGTGAGACCCCTTCTCTGCTAAAAAAAAAAAAAAAAGAAAGAAAGAAAGAAAGAAAAACTAGCTATGCCTACTGGTGGGTGCCTGTAATCCCAGCTACTCAGGAGGCTGAAGCAAGAGGATTTGAGCCTAAGAGTTTGAGGTTGCTGTGAGCTATAATGCCATGGCAGTCTACCCCATGTGATAGAGTAAGACTCTTATCTCAAAAAGATTAAAAAAAGACCTACATTCTTAACTCGAAGAGGGGATAAGTAGCTAGAAAAGATATTTCCAGTCTTGGCTTGGTTTTAAAGAAAAACTGGAATGTTTAGTTTTTGTTTTTGTTTTTGTTTTTGCAATTTTTGGCCAGGGCTGGGTTTGAAAAACTAGAATGTTGAAAATAATTTCAAAAAATATCTTAAAATTCTCAAAACAATTATTGAAACAAAATCAAATCTAATTATCTCTAATATAAAAATACATGATAGGCATCCTCTGTGGCATAGGAATTGGGAGACTGGATGTTGTACTCCAAGGGCTAAGAGTCAGTTGGGTAAAACATTCACCCACATTGAGAGGAATCCTCTCAAACTAGGATGTGTGTGTGTTACCAAAAATAACCATTTAATGGACCAATGTTATTCACTGTTTATCTGATGATTTTTTTATTATTTTTTATTAAACCATAACTTTGTACACTGATGCATTTGGGGGGTTCAGGGTACTGCTTTGATATACAATGTGAACTGTTTACATTGAACTAAGTAACACATCCATCACAATTATACTCACTTCTTAATAGTTTTGAAATGTACCATTGCATCATGCACTTTAGGTGAGGTCCCCCCAGATGCTCTTCTACCTCCAATATGCCCCCTCCCCTCCCCTCTCTCTCCTCTTCTCTTCTACTTTCTGGACTATAGTTATGTTTTGCCATTCCTGATGATGATTATTGAGCAGAGATGCTGTCCCCAGTTATCTGTTAATGCCCACTTCCTTCTAGCAGCTGGTCCTTGGCCCCATAAGCAGCCTGGAGGCAGCTGTGATCTACCTGCAGTCAAATCATCCCAGTCACATCAGTCTCCAGAGTTATTTGAAATGTGGATGGTTGACATCTAAGGAACAAGCAGGGGAAAGTTCTATGGCTGGCCTGACAGTAGGAGGCTAATTCCTGAAAGGCAGAGTAATGAAATGTCATTCACTTACATAAGCCCCTGTGGTTTTCAAGGCAGATCTGGTATGTTTTCTGCCACAATCTCAGAACGGCAATTAGTGGAGGGGGAAATGGGCGGGAGGTCTGCAAGCTTGCCAATGTGTAAACGCACCCACCGGCAAAGATAAGTTTGCAGCTCCCTTCCCTGGTCACCAGCGATAATGTACATCATGGTCAGAAGCTCCATATCCATGCAGTGGGAGTGGTGCTTTGGGGGTTTGCTTGTTTGTTCTTTTTTAATGTTATACCGGGCAGCTCGAACTCTGAGAGCCAGCCTAACTGACATAGCAGCATAAATACTGTGTTTACAATTAGTTTCTGGTTGAACTAGAAATATCCTCACTAATGAGATGAACTGGATTTTCTAATTCCCAAGTGAATTGAGTACAGTTTTTAATTTTTTTAAAGGAGGAAGCGCCTACTGCTCATGAAAGTTACTATGCAGCCCTGCTGGTTGTATTCGGTTAAATGGTATGGCAGTGCTGGTAACCAACGATTTCAGACCTACAACACGGTTTTGATCCACTACATAGCTCTCAACGGACCCTATGTGGAAAATCTCAACTCAACCCAACCAGACCTTTTCCTCTCCCTCCTTTTTCTCTGTTCCTTTCCCCACTACACCTTCTAGCACACTCATTGGCTAGTGGGTTCTCTTTCTTCCCTCTCTTCTCCTCTCCCTCCCTGACTTCCAGGATGTTTTTTTTTTCTCTTTTTCTTTGTAGAACCAGAGTAAGGCTAGTCATTTACAATCCTCAAGGGCCCCCAAAGGACCTTGAATTGTCCCAAGCACTCATTCTGCTCCTTCCACTTCTCAACATTATTTGACTTTTTCACTCAGCCACAGATGGGTTCCAGAAGAGATCAGCAAAGCCCAGAACTCAGATGAGGAATCCCCTGAAGCTCCCCAGGGGCTGGGACGGCAGGCAAGACCCAGACACAGACTAATTTCTTTAGCTCTCTCATTCCTCCCACACTCTTTCTCCACCTTTAGTTCCTGGCTTCTTTACCTGGTGGGAAGGGTGAGGAGAATGGAGAAAAATGAGATTGGGCATGGCGGCTCACATTTGTAATCCTAGCACTTGAAGAAGCTGAAGTGGGAGGCTCCCTTGAAGCCAGGAGTTTGAGACTAGCCTGGGAAACACAGTTAAGACCCCATCTCTGTTTTAAAAAACTTTAAAATTAGCCAGTAGGGTGGGACATCTCAAGTAGTCTCAGCTACTTGAGAGGATGAGACAAGAGGATCACTTCAGCCCAGGAGTTTGAGGTTGCTGTGAGCTCTGACATCACCGCACCGTAGCCTGGAGCAACAGAGGAAGACTCTGTCTCAGAAAAAAATTTGTAATAATAAAGAAAGAGTAACAAAAGCAAAATGGTTAACTTAGAATGAACCACAAGTCTTTAGTAGAATAAGAACTGCAGTGGGGAAGGCGGAGTCCATTTTGTGCCAACTGTGGGCTTAAATGGTGAGGTTGCAAGAGAGAGCTGGAGTTAGGGAGTGGTAAAGCATTAAATAACCAACCGTGACTAACCGCCGAGCTTAGCCTGAATAAATTCACTCTGCAAACATAGCTGTCATCAAAACAGAGCTTACACCAGGCTCCTGAGTGTGCTGCATGTCACAACATATAACTACAAATCCACGCTGTGTCTGCAAGGTCATAATCAGCTGTGTCTGTGGTGTAGCATTTGATATGGTTGGATGACATGGAATGGTCGCCCCCGGTGATTTCAGGTTTGATGAAAGTAGAAGAGGGTAAGCGCTTTATTTGTTGTGTTGTTGAAGGTGGATTTGTGTGGTCAAAGGGGTTTTTGTTGCTGTTGTGGTTTTTAATCCAAAGAACATGTTACAACAGAATACAGCTACCTTGTGACAGAGTCACATTCTTATTCTAGTTCTGTATTGAGCTAGCTCCATAAGGCATGATGACTTATTTTAAAACAAGCCCTGATCTGGTCCTGGAGTGCTATGATTACCCTATTTGGTTATCATAAAGAGACTGGCACGTACTTTCCTCTGACAAGGTGAAAAGGCAGCTGAGAAACAACCTAAGACACCATTAAATCTACTCACATCACCACTGGGGGAAAAATAATGAATTAGGTAGGGATTCCGTGAATTTCTTTCCTACTCTCATCTCTATCCACTAATCCCAGCTTTCGAAAAGAAATAAGTGGATATATTAAATATAAAATAAACTACCCTAAAGGAGTGAGCCCTTGGACATTCCAATCTAGTACTTCTCCATCAAGCCCACACAGCAAAGAGGACATACAGGTGGAAGTTTGGATACATTCATGTGGTATTTTGAAAATGGGCTGTGTACTTAGGAAAAATTAATCAATAAATACTAGCTCTATATTAGAAATTGACCTAGATCTTGGCCTCAGCACTAGTAACATTTTAATTCTTTGTAGCTGGGGGTTGTGAAGGGCATTGTAGGACGTTCAGAGGTGTCCCTGGTCGCTACTCACTATATGCCAACAGCAAACTGTCCCTTCTTCCTGATTTTGATAATAAAAATGTCTCCAGGCTCGGCACCTATAGCTCAACCAGCTAAGGCGCCAGCCAC
>NW_003852498.1:7003854-7005740 GCF_000181295.1 Otolemur garnettii
CCAGGCATTTTCAGTGTTCTCTGGAAGATAAAATTATCCTCCATTAAGAACCACTGGTCTGGAAAAAATAATGGGGGAAATTATGATGTTTGATTTTGATGGGTCTGCCCTTGCCACCTTTCCTGCTTTCTGCCTCAGGCATTTCTTTCTTTATTTATTTAATAGATGCATATTAAATGATAACCATGAAGCCAGGCATGGTAGTTCACCTGGAGTCCTTGCTTCTTAGAGATTGAAGTGGGAGGATCACTTGGGCCCAGGAGCTCAAGGTTTCAATAAGCTATGATCATGCCATTGTACTCCAGCCTGGATGACAGAGAAAGACCCCCATTTCTAAAAAATAAAAATACATATACATTTTTAAAATGACAACTATGTTTCTTGCACTGTACTAGGAGATGAGGATAAAGTAGAGAAGAAGAGACAATGCTCCCTACTGTCCTGGAGTCCACAATTTTATAGGCTTGAGACAATGTGAAACTGTGAAAATGAATACAGCAGAACCTCCCTAGTTGACCACCTCTCTGCACTGACCACCCCTACAAGTTAACCTAATTTTCACAGACCAGACATGCACCACATGTACGTATCATACAGTAGGCCAAGTACCCTACGTTGACCACCTCCATATGTTGACCAGTTTGTTATAACCTCATGGATGGTCAGCTGACAGAGGTCCGACTATAATTCAAAATTTAATCGTTGGAACTTTAAATGATATTGAGCCTTAAAGGAATGTGGTTATGGAGTCTGAGTGTGTGACAGGCAGCTATAACCTTTGTTTCGCTGATTACAGATTAGCTTTCTTTTTTTACCTACATTTGTAAAACGTTGTAAATGACTGAAGGGTACCAGGGAAGATCCCTTCCCTCTACACTGTTGATACTTATTCCAAATTACCTTCCCTCTCAGCTTTCTCATACAAAGATTTCACCACTATCACATTGCCTAAGGTGGAATGTTAAATATACTTTTAAATTGGAAAGGAAAAGAATATAAGCTGGATAGGAAACAAAGTGTGACTAATTAAATTGTTATAAAACAGCATTGTATAGAAAACATTATAATCCTACTGAACTCCTTTGCTTTTGCCTATACAAGCAAGAACTTAACTTTTTCCTTTCTTTCTTTTCTTTTATTTTTCTTTTTGTAGAGACAGGGTTTTACCATTTTGTCCAGCATAGTTTGAAACTCCTGAGCTAAAGAAATCCTCCTTCCTCGGCCTCCCAAAGTGCTGAGATTACAGTTGTGAGCCACTGTACCTGTTCCCAAGAATTTAACTTTAAAGTACGGACCCCATTCCTTTGGAATCTGTATGACCCAAATGGCTATCCTCAGCTTGGGTTTGAATAAACTTTTTAAAACTGGATTCTGATACTTTTGATTATTTCAGGTCAACAAAATAATTATAAATAATATGTAGTACAAAATAGAAATATAGATAATTTGAACACACAATTACAACCACTGCTTCCCCAAATCCCATTAATATTATAGGGGAATTAATCTACAAGGAACTGATAATGGTAGAGCAGTAGAACAATAGACATTTGAAAACTAGAACGTAAATGCACGAGATTGAGTGAACTAGAATGAGGTATTATGATATAATATGAAATATATATTTGGTCTCTGCCTCATTTTCTCTCACACAGCCCCTAAAACTCTCTAAAGTGACAAATGATGGCTCAGGGACTCCTAGGTAGCCTCAGAATGGGAGCTGAAACCTCATGATTAGAAGGTTGAAACTTTTAACACCAACCCCAGACCTTAGGATAGAGAAAAGGACTTGAAGGTTGGATCTGTCACCAGTGGCCAATGATTTAATCAATCATGCCTAGAAAATGAAGCCTTTGGCTCGGTGCCTGTAGCAAGTGGCTAAGGCT
>NW_003852498.1:7005760-7010082 GCF_000181295.1 Otolemur garnettii
AAAAGATTTAAATTTAAGACATGAAGCTATGAAAATACTAGAAGAGCGTGCAGGAAAAACTCCTGAAGGTATTAGCCTGAGAAAATATTTTATGAAGAGGACCCCCACCCCGGTAATTAAAGCAACACCAAAAACATTACTGGGATCTGATCAAGCTAAAAAGCTGCTGCACAGCTAAGGGCACTGCAAGTTAAGCAAATAGATGGCCTTCAGAATGGGAGAAGGTTTTTACATGCTATGAGTCTGGCAAAGGGCTGATAACTAGAATCTACAGAGAACTCAAGTTAATCAACAAGAGAAGAGCAAACAACCTCATTTGTAAGTGGACAAGAGACTTGAATAGAAACTTTCTGAAAATGACAGATGAATGGCCAACAAACACATGAAAAATGCTCATCATTTTTAATCATCAAAGAAATGCAAATCAAAACCACTCTGAGATATTACCTAACTCCAGTAAGATTAGCCCACACCACAAAATCCCAAAACTGCAGATGTTGGGGTGAACGTGGAGAGAAGGGAACACTTCTGCACTGCTGCTGGGATTATAAGCTAATACAGCATTTTTGAAAAGAAACATGGAGAATTCTCAAAGAACTAAAAGTTGACCTACTATTTGATTACACAGTTCCATTACTAGGTATTTACCCAGATGAACAAAACTCACTTTACAACAAAGATATTTGCACCAGAATGTTTATTGCAGCTCAATTCATAATTGCCAAGATGTAGAAGCAGCCCATATGCCCATCAACCCACGAATGAATTAACAAATGTGGCATATGTATACCATGGAATATTATGCAGCCACTGAAGAAGAGGGAGACTTTACATCTTTTTTGTTTACCTGGATGGAGTTGGAACATATTTTTCTTAGGAAAGTATCTCAAGAATGGGGGGGAAAGTATCCAATGTACTCAATACTATGATGAAACCAACACATAATCACACATTCATACGAATGATAAAACACAAACACAGTCCAGCAAGAAGGAGGAGAGAGGAAGGAGGGGAAAAGAGGAGAGAGGGTGGAGGGAGGGAGGAGAGAATTTTGTGTGATCTTGCCTATTGTGCACAATGCAAGGGTATATTTCAAAATGACTAAGAGTAAATTATAAATGTCTCACCACAAAAAATAAGTAAGTGAGGTGATGGTTATGTTAATCAGTTTGACTTACGCATTCACATTCTATATCAAATCATCACATTGTACCCCACAAATATATATAATTATGATTTAATGAAAAATTAAATTAAAAAATAAAATATAAAAAAGTAAAAATAGGGCAGTGCCTGTGGCTCAAGGAGTAGGGTGCCGGCCCCATATACTGGAAGTGGTGGGTTCAGGCCCATCCCCAGCCAAAAACTATAATAAATAAATAAATAAATAAATAAGTATTTAATACAATAAAAAAGCCATGCTACATAATGGCCATCCTATTTTATAATAAGATCATTTACCAATTATTCAACTTGTTGCTTATTAGAACTATGATAAAGGCAATTTCCATATATGTAATTATTTTTCTTCCCAAGAATCATGTTCACCTCCCTTGTCTTTAAGGGACCTTAGCCTAGAGTCTTGTGAATATCTAATTGTTTCTATTTGATTTATTTGATTTTTTTTGCAGCTTTTGGCCAGGGCCAGGTTTGAACCCACCACCTCTGGTATATGGGGCCAGCGCCCTACTCCTTGAGCCACAGGCACCGCCCCTATAAAATGTCTTTAGTATAAATTTTTTAAATTTATTTATTTATTTTATTTATTTATTTTTAGTTTTGGCTGGGGCCAGGCTTGAACCCGCCACCCCTGGTATATGGGGCTGGTGCCCTACTCCTTGAGCCACAGGCACATCCCTATCTAATTGGTTTTAATCATTCATCTCATTCTTACAACATGTGATTTTATAGCTGAGGCCGATAATGCCCAGTCACCATCATGAATTCAGCTTGTGCCTTAGTGATATCCAAAAAATAAATAAATAAATGTATGTAAAATGGCACAGCTTCTGTGGGAAAAAAACAAAAAAAAGAAAGAGGATGACAAGGGACCTAAAATAGGAGAATCCAACATAAAAGAAAGGCAAAGAGAATCCCCAAAATGCAAAGTGAAAGGAGATACCAGTATGATGACTGTGAAGTTGCTCTAAAGAGCAACGATCAAGGGCACTGAAAGTCCTGTGATTAAAAGCATAATAATAAACTCACTTAAATAACTAATGTGTCAGAATGTATTGAGAGGAGATTAACACTGTAGGGGGCAGAATTTGATAGTGAATCATTGATAAGTGATTTGAAATGTGAAAATGAAATGCTTAGAATCACAGCATTAAAGAGAAATTTTGCACCAGATATACATGTGAAAAACAGCAAAGATGACTTTACTCAGGACGATTGCAATACAGCAGTGATTTTCAACTGATGCACCAAGAAAATTTTAAAAGATTAATTAAATTATTTTCAAAAGAAATTGAAAGCACAGTGAGTATATTCTTTTTTTCACTCTTTTCTTTTTTGATCAACATAATTTAAGTGTGCTTGGAAGTTTAACTATAGGTTTGGGTATATGATGAGATTAAAAAAAGGTTGAAAAACACTGCACTAGACGATAGAGAATGAACTCAACTCTAAATACAACAGGGATAAATGGGCATTTACAGCTAATGGGCATGGTAAGGAGGTGGTCAGCAGATGGAAATTCAGTAAGAGTAGCTTGGTTAGGTATCAAGAGTAGGAAAAGGAGAACTTGATTGGATCTCAAGGGTAGTGGGATTCTGAGTAAATTGGCTTAGCAGTATCCTTTGCTAAAACTAAACTCAGTAGGCCACAGACAGGGCTAAGGATAAGGCCTCCTCAAAAGGCAGTCTCGGAGGAGCCTGACTAAGTTTGGTCTAGAAGGGAGTCTTTGTCAAATGAAATATGGCATTTCTTTTAAAAACAGATACAAAATGTTTATTTTATTATTTCGGGCGGATTTTTACACATTATTTCTCACACGTAAACTATGAAAACTTTATGAAGGCCTAGAAGAAAGCCCTATAAACTTGGCAAAATAAGTCAGGAGAGGCAGGTAGTAGTGATGCGAAAGGGATCTCACCTGCTTCCCACACCTACGCTCCCCAAAGGTGGCTGGTACACTGAAGACAAACTTTAAATCCACTACAATTAAAAGTAGATGTGGGAACAAGAGAAAAAATCAGATTTGAGATTGACCTTGGAGGCTGAGTGGACCAGACTTGCTGGTGGGTGGACATAAGTTGAGAAAAGAAGGAATCAAGGGGGCTTCTAGATTTTTAGTTTAAACAATAGGTGAATATAGATGTAATTTACTGAAATGGTAAAGAGAGGCACCGATTTGAGAGAGGATTCAAGAATTCTGGTTTTAGGCTCGGCACCTCTAGCTCAGTGAGTTGGGTACCAGCCACATACACCGAGGCTAGTGGGTTCAACCCCGGCCTGGATCTGCTAAATAACAATGATAAATGCAACCAAAAATAGCCTGATGTTGTGGGGGGCACCTATAGTCCCAGCTAGGTGGGAGGCTGAGGCAAGAGAATTGCTTAAGCCCAAGAGTTGGAGGTTGCTGTGAGTTGTGAAGCCATGGCACTCTACTGAGGGTGACATAGTGAGACTCTGTCACAAAAAAAAAAAAAAGAATTCTGGTTTTAAATGATTGCTAGTTACCAAATTGCATATCAAGGAAGAGGTTGGATATGTAAGTTTAGAACTTAGTGGAGCTAGTGAAAAATTTGGAAATCATCCTCATTGTGGAGGTTTGTAAAGGGAATGAATGAGATTGTATAGAATGAAGATAAAAATAGAAAAGAACAGAGAAAGCCAGGTGTGGTGGCAGGCACTGTAGTCTCAGCTGCTTGGGAAGCTGAGGATTGCTTGAGTCCAGGTGTTCCAAACTGTAGAGTAATATAATTGTGCCTGGGAATTACCACTGTACTCCAACCCAGGCAGGGCCACATAGTGAGATCCTATCTCAAAAAAGAATAGAAAACTAAGATCAAGCCTATAAAATACTCAAAAATTTGGGAATTAAGAAAAGAAAGAAACCAGGAAGGGGGAAAACAAAGACTTGCAACAATATAGGAGAAAAATTAAAAGAACATGGTATCAGGGAGGCTAAGGGTGTTTTAAGAATGAAAGAGGCTGGGGCATAGTGGCTCACACCCATAATCCTAGCACTCTGGGAAGCCACAGTGAGTGGATCACCTGAGCTCAGGAGTTTAAGACCAGCCTGAACAAGAGTGAGACCCCATGTCTAAAAATAGCTGGGCGTTGTGGTGGGAGCCTGTAGTTCTACCTACTGGGGA
>NW_003852498.1:7010102-7010530 GCF_000181295.1 Otolemur garnettii
ACTGGGCAAGTAGACTTAAGCCCAACCACCAAAAATCCCCCTTTAAAATGCTCTTTATTTTTGCTAATAGAATGACAATATTCAAGGTGCTAGTCAACTACTTTCCTCATTTGCTGGCAAATTATAAACTTCTCTTTCCTTTTCCTCAAATCATTTGTCCTCACTTTTCATTCTAATTGATTTGGCATCAAGGACAAGTAGCAAACTTTCGATAACAGTTGTTCTCTATTATAATAAATCAGGAATAGTAAGTAACATGTTTCCTTGAATTCTATGAGCCATTGTAACAAATAATTGAACCCAAGGAAGGGGGTCATAAGAACCTCTGATTTTTAGCCAAGTTGGACAGAAGGGGTAACCTAGGGACCTACTCCTTGGAACTAGGATCTGAAGTGGGGGAGGCAGTCTTGTAAGACTGAACCCTTAAC
>NW_003852498.1:7011458-7012521 GCF_000181295.1 Otolemur garnettii
AAAAAAACACCCAGATTGCATAGGTATAAGATTCAGATTCTCAATAGCAACACTTGACGCTGGGAGACAATAGAGCAGTACCTTCAAAGTTCTGAATGTAAATTCTAATAACCAAGAATTCGATACCCAGCCACACTCTTAAATAAGTAATAAGTAGAATGAAACCATTCCAGGGCATTTGGGGGTCTCAAATGGCTTCTCATATTTTCTAGTTTTATATTGTTGCATAAAAACTACCTCAAACCTTAGTGGCTTAAAACGACTATATCTCACTACAGGAAGTTAGACAGGAGCATCTGTCTGAGGTTGAATAATTTAAACAATGGTGACTTGGCCAGACATTTCTCTCTCTTTGCAGGTAGGCTTTTCTCATATTCAGCTTGGGCTTCCTCGCAGAAGTCCACGTAGTTGGACGTCTTACCTGGTTCAAAGATGAAACAAAAGTTGCCAATCCTCTTAAAGACTAAGACTAAAATTGACATGGTGTCATCTCTATCATATTCTGTTAGTTAAAGCAATCACAGGCAAGTCCAGAATCAAGAAGAGAGGAAACAATGGCAAGAGTGTATCCTTTCTCAGGAAGCTCCAGCAAGATGCACTCGACTAAAATGATCAAGAAAGATAGAATTTCTGTATCTCTTACAATGATTAGGAAATTCTCCTCCATAATATCTTAGAGTAGAGCATCTGTGCTTTTAGCACCATCCTCTTCTCCCTCAGGAATCCCTACAATTTGGATGATTAATTTTTTGGAATGAGATGTCAATATATGGAATAGAATAGAGAATCTAGAGATGAATCCAGCCACATATTGTCATTTGATCTTTGATAAGCCTAACAAAAACATGCATTGGGGGAAAAGATTCCCTATTTAACAAATGGTGCCAGGAGAACTGGCTAGTGACCTGGAGAAGACTGAAACTGGACCCACATCTTTCACCACTAACAAAAATTGATTCTCACTGGATAAAAGATTTAAATTTAAGACATGAAGCTATGAAAATACTAGAAGAGCGTGCAGGAAAAACTCCTGAAGGTATTAGCCTGAGAAAATATTTTATGA
>NW_003852498.1:7013557-7025088 GCF_000181295.1 Otolemur garnettii
TTTTTCTAAGAGATTAGAGAATTGGGAAAATACGTCAAGGTGACTTGTGGTGACTTGATCTAAAAGCTATCTCAAGAGGAAGGAGATAGGCCCAGTGGCCAGCCCCAGCACTGAGCCAGAAGGAGAGTGTGACGGTGCTTCTGGGTATGAAAACAGGAAAGCTAAAGGAGTCCTGATCTACCCGCAGGGGTTTACCTTGAACTCCCGAAAACAGTGCAGATGTGAAACTAATAGATTTGATTACTAGGAACTGTAGCATAAGGATCAACCTGATTCTAGTCCAAAATTCTCTTGTGACTGAGCATAACCTGGGAAAAATTACCTTCCCTTGAAAATTTTTATGAATGAGAAAATCTTGTCTTCACCTTCTCAGTTCTAGTCACACTCAGGACTTACCCTTCAGAAATAGACAAAGAAAACCAACACGGATCATTAGTAATTCCACAGCAACCAGGTCTCAACACTATCAGCCTCATAGTGGTTAACAAAACCAAACCCATTGGTCTCACCTTGAGACTGCTTAGCAGCCTGAGAAACAGTTTTAACCCAGAGGGCCTTGGCCACTTTGGATGGGAACCACGTTCACTGAGTTTGGCAATAGCGAGTATCCAGCCTTTCTTCAAGAGTCTGATCACTGGGCAGAATATGGATGTCTCAAGCCAAGCAAGCAGAGAGAAAGGGGTGAATTCACCCTTCCTCTACATTTGATTGCATTCAGGCCCTCAGTGGAGTGGATGGTGCCCTCCCACACTAGGGAAGGCAATCTGCTTTACTGACTTCCAATTCAATGCTAATCTCACATCCTCACAGGCACATCCAGAAATAATGTTTATTCACATATGGGGACATCCCCTGATTCATTCAAGTTGATACATAAAATTAATTATTACATCATAACCGTTTAAAAATCTTTATGCCCATTTGCAGTCAATACCCTTTTTAACCCAAGCTGCGGGTAACTATTAATCTATTTTCCATCTCTAAAGATTGGCCTTTTCTGGACATTTCATAGAACTAAAATCATAAAATGCTTAGTCTTGCATTTGGCTTCTTTTACTTAACATAACACTTTGAGATGTATCCATGTTACAGCTGGTTCCTTTTTATTCCATTGTACAGATACGTGTATACCACATTTGGTTATCTACTTATCAATTCACAGACATCAGACATTACTCTTTAAAATCCATTCCTCAATGTATATGGGTCAAATGTATTATAAAATTATCTTGCAGGTGGCTTACATTTCCTTTCTATCTAAATAATATATCAGATGGTACCTGTGGCTCAGTGAGTAGGGCGCTGGCCCCATATACCAAAGGTGGCGGTTTCAAACCCCTCCCCGGCCAAATTGCAACAAAAAATAGCCGGTGTTGTAGCAGGCACCTGTAGTCCCAGCTACTCGGAAGTCTGAGGCAAGAGAATCACCTAAGCCCAAGAGCTGGAGGGTGCTGTGAGCTGTGAGACTACAGCACTCTACCAAGGGTGACAAAGTAAGACTCTGTCTCTTAAAAATAAATAAATAAAGTATCTTAATCCATTTTTTGCCTCTATGACAGAATGCCACAAACTAGGAGCAATTTATAATAAACAGAAATTTCTTTGGCTCATGATTCTGGGGACTGGAGACTGGGGAGTCTAAGACAGAGGGTCTTCTTGCTACATTATAACTGGGGGAAGACATCACACAGCAAGAGAGAGAGAGACAGAGAGAGAAGAGGACTGAACTTGTTGGGATAGCAGACCCACTCTCCCAAGAACGACATTAATCCACTCATGCAATCAGAGCTCTCATGACTTCATTGCCTGTTAAGTGTCCTCTGCATTGAGGATTAAGTTTCCAACACATGAACTTTGGGTGATGCAGTCAAACTGTAACAGGGAATTCCAAGCACTTCCTCAGGGAAACTGTCAGCACCTCAGAGAAGCTGTGCTAAAGGCTTGTCCCAGATGATGCTATGCGGCTGTGGACAGGTAAGTGAGCAGTGATGCAAATGATGCCAGGACTAAGCTAATGCGTTCTCTCTCTCTCCTAAATCATAGACAGAGAAATGAGATTTAACCTGAATGTCCCTAGTGGTCTTACAATGTCCCAAGACACAAGGGCATTGAATTCTCTTGGAAAAGCCAAATAACAAAAATCAATATTCAAAATCCTAAACAACACAGGAAAACAAGGTTTGGCCCTGACCTCAAAGGGTAGGAATGCTGAAGGAAGGCAGGGTTCCCACTCTGAGTTAGTAGAGCACCAAAGGGTTTATGCCCAGTTTTAAGACACCAGCTGGCCCTTTGTGAGGAGGAAGAAAAACACTGCGGTGTTATTCAACAGTACCTCCAGACCCGTCCCCGGGGAAATGGTTCCAACTTCCTTAAACAGTGGAGCCAAAAAAATTGAAAGACTGAGACTACCTCTTGGGGGCCTAAAATATCTGCGGTGGCTAAGCTAAAATATCAGGTCAGACCACCCAAGATTTCCGGAGTGGTAGTCACTTTGATTGAGAGAGTGGCCCCTCCAACCAGGCGCAGGCCACGGGCTAACTGGGGGAGGTGTGGAGAGCAGAGGGTGGCCCAGGCAGGCGGCAGCTGTGGGAGGAGATGGGCTGGTGAGCAGCCCCAGCGCAGAGCCCGTGACAACAGCAGGAAAACTGTAACAGCTGCCACGGCCAGTGTGGAAAGGGAGCTGGCCCAGGGGTCTAGAATTCTATAATGCAATTCAGTGAGGGCTTGGAGGAAGCCCCAAGAGAGCGGCTACCAAGCCTGAGAAATATAATTTAGGCACCTCAAACACCCCGAGGGTTTGCCTACCTCTGTGTCCTGAAGTTGTTCTGTCTGCCTGGAATGTTCTTTCTTGGGCTGTGGCAAGACTAGCTTCTTATTCTTCTGGCATGAACTAAAATATCACCTCCCATCCCTATTTAAAGGTCCCCCTGTGGTCGTCTAGCACAGTCCTCCACTCTTTCCTTAAGAGTGCAGCATTTACCTGATTCTCACACATGCTTCCCCCACCCCCCGCCACATTTTAATGTCTCTGAAATCAGGATGAACCTTAACATCAATAGTGTGTTCTAGTTTAATTGGTGACAGTTTTCCTAAGTGATTAAAAAAAGGCATATTTTATAACTAGTACTGCTGCTATTCAGTAAAATAAAATAGATTGCCTATCATATTCTGTGTTTTTTGAGTGTTTATTGTTTTGTTTTGGTTTTTTTGGAGACAGAGTCTCACTCTGTCTCCCTAGGTAGAGTGCCATGGCATCATAATTCACAGCAACCTCAAACTTCTAGGTTTGAGCAATCCTCTTGCCTCACCCTTCCCAGTAGCTGGGATTATAGGCACTCACCAACACCTGGCTAATTTTTCCGTTTTTAGTAGAGACTGTGTCTAGCTCTTGTTCAGGCTGGTCTTGAACTCATGAGCTCAGGCAATCCACCTATCTCAGCCTCTCAGACTGCTAGGATTACAGGTGTGAACCACCCGGCCTACAAGTAAGGGCCATCATGTATTACATGCCCAGTGCATCCTGTGTACCTGATAATGATTAATAGATTGACTGAATTCATTAACTTTAGGTCCTGGTTGTATGTATCTTAGAAACAAATAAATAAATGCCACTGAGCACAATACTGTGAATAAGCAAGTAATTTAATAACCTTTTTGGACAAAATTAAACATATAATCTCAGTGTCAAATCCATAGGTACCCAAGATCTTAACTCAAAGTACTGCTTTTAAGCAGAAGCTTTCACAAAAGCAGGTACCTAAAAATAAGCAACTGTTACATCTGTCCAAACAAAAATGACTACTTTTTTGCATTAGACGTTTCTCAGAAAATTACTTTTAAATGGGAGATATTAATAGGAAGTATTTATGAAGCAGCTTTCAGCGTAATGCCCGGGTGCTTTGACAAGTATGCTATTTTTGCATGTGGAAAAACTCATTGTCACACATTATGACCAGTTTCTCCTGCTTAATACTATAGTTAACTCTAATCCTGTGTTTATAACCTCTTAATCTAGTTCCATGGAGGAAATAGATTTGGCCTAATCTATTCACTTGGTCGTAACTCCAATAAGTAGAAAAACCAAGGGATTTAATCTTGGCTAAAATAATTTAGTAATTAGCAAATATTTCAGGAAATGCCAGTTAGAAACATAGAAAACATAAGTGGATTTCAATGCATGGTTGATCTTTTTGAAAATTTTCCTCAGAATGAAGGTCCTTCTTTAAAACTGATGCAAGGCTCTGGATAAATCTCATTATTATGAAAGTTCCCAATAGTGAGAATTTAAATACAAAATTATGCAAAATGAGAAAAATGGGTCATTTCTGCCACTGCCTCATTCCTGGGATTTTTGAACAAAATAGGAGCAGAGAATGAAACCCTCTCAATTTCATAGTGTACCGCATCTCCCTGTATCATTTTGAAGCTGTTTGGCATGATGGATAAAGAACCAGATTCTGGGCCCGGCGCCTATAGCTCAACCGGCTAAGGCGCCAGCCACATACACCTAAGGTGGCGGGTTCGAATCCCCAGCCCGGACCCGCCAAAACAACAATGACGGCTGCAACCAAAAAATAGCTGGGCGTTGTGGCGGGCGCCTGTGGTCCCAGCTACTTGGGAGGCGGAGGCAGGAGACTCGCTTGAGCCCAGGAGTTGGAGGTTGCTGTGAGCTGTAATGCCACGGCACTCTACCCAGGGGGACAACTTGAGGCTCTGTCTCAAAAAAAAAAAAAAAAAAAACCAGATTCTGACTTTAGGCAAGTCTCACTGCTCCAGACCTCAGTTTCTGCTTTTGTAAGTCTAATTGATCAAAGTCCGCTTGCTTTTTGGAGAAACCTTCCAGACTTCTCTGGTCACAGTCAACGTCTCCTGCCACTTCTGGACACCCCTCACAATTTGTTTCTACATGTAGTGTAGCGATTCCACACTCTTCCGAGTAGTACAGATGGATGTGTATCTGTTTATCTACCTCAGAAGACTGTGAACTCCTGGAGAGTCAGGACTATTTTTATTTATCTTTGGGTCTCACACATGGAAAGCCTCATGTCCTTTGCCATATCAAATTGAATTGCCTTATAAGATCAGCCTTAGCTTATTATTCATTTCATGTTTTCTAAGGTTTTGTTTTCACATATTAATATTCCAGATTAGAAAAAAATCCAGCTCATCTTAAATGCTCATGGGTCTTTTTGTGTGACCTGGAACAAAGAGCTGGGTTGAGCCCAACCTCCATTGAGAGAGTACCTCCAGAAGTTCAGACCAAGTTCATGTCCTGAGATAGAGTTGGTGGGGCTTCAGAAAGCCCTGGAGGAGCGGGGTTCCTACAAGGTCCTAGAGATGAAAACTGATTGCCTTTGGTTCTGAGCACAAATGCTAGCGTCCTCCGCATATACAGTCTGCTCCTAATGCATCTAAACGGGTCTAATACTCATTTTCTGGGTGATGATGAACAGATCCCTTAAGCCTTTGGATCATCAACTTGTTGATCTTTAAGATGGGAACTCTAATATTAAAATTGCCCTACAACGTGGACTATTGTGAAAACTAATAGAGACAAAGAGTTCTCAAGCACTCTGAAGCATTCAGCACGAAGCACCATGCAAACAGTGTAGCCAGAGGCCTTGGGTCTATGCCCAATGGCCACCCTTTCCCATGCTGCTCCCAGCTGATGGAGGTTTGGCTAAAAATTCTGCCAGGACCCACACATCAGTCTTCCCAGAGGGAATCCCAGGGCACAGCCTGGTGTGGGCTGAGAAAGCCCCTAAGGAAGACAGGCCCCACATGGGGCACAGCTAATTCCATCCCGGAAAAGAAACCCGTGAGTTTTCTCAGCCCTGAGCACTGCTTTGTGTTTATCAGTGGGTGCTCTGGCCACCAGCTATGTATTTGTGATACGAAACTCTAAAAATAAAATCCCTTTTATTTTAGCAAATTTGGTTTCAGTAAACCGGGCTGCAGGCAGGATTTCGGTTTTTTATCTGCATGCCGCCTAAACCATTGGCCGGTTGAGGTATTTCTTTGGAAAATCAAACCCACCGAGCTGTTTGATGTTGCTTGGCCACATCAGTTGATTGCAGTTCTCACTTCCTGGCCAGTCGCTGGGGCATTTCTTAAATGAAGCTCAAATTAATTTTTTTTCGTTGGTCACTTTTCATAAAATCTGAAATCTGAAAGTTCAGCCCTAACCACCTCACAAAATGGGTAGTCTTGTTCTCGACCTCATTAACAAAGGACTCTCCTTCCAACTCACACCAACCTGGGGGAGGAAGTAAGCCAGACAGCCCGAATGACGACAGAGGGGGATGAAATAACCCCTCCTCGGGACAATGCCTTTTCCTGTTTGCTGGAGACTCCTCCTATTCCCACACTGGCTTCTGCATCCGTTCCTCAACCAGGATCCTCTTTCACATCAAAGTGCCCCTCCTTGGGCTTCACAAGTAGGGGCATAACCTTAGTTTCTACAGGAAGGCATTTTCATCCCAAAGGAAAGGGAAAAACCATGTGTTTGGTTGCTATAAAATTACAAGCCACTTTCCTTGTTTTTCATTTTACAATCACGTGCATGAAACTATAGGCAGGTTTCTAGCTACTATGGGCCAGTTGGTTCCCAGATTCCTAAAGTTCAAACTGAAAGCATTCACAAAATTAAACTCCAGCCATGCGGTCTTCATTAATAATAACTAAATGGCTGAGTCAAGAAAAGTTTTAGTAGAGGATACGATTTTTCTTTTATTTCAAAAGCACATGAAAGAGCATAAGCTAGACATATTTCAGGGAGAGAGGTTGCAGAATGCTGTACTTTCTGTCTCACACAGGGTTACCCAGACCCTTCTTGGGAGGTCTGGATTTAAATCCAGTTTTGAATGACTAAGTGTGATCATTGAGGGTAGGACACTAAAGTTTTTCCAGAGTTATCATTTATGTCATTGTCAAAAGCACTTATTTAGTACCTAATATATCTGCACATGGCAGATGTTTAAATAAGAATATCCCTGCCTTTCTGGGACCTCTGATCTAGAATGGGACTCATACCTTTGGGAACAGGGGTAAATAGTTTTCTGAGGTAGGAAACAGCGGGTCCAGTAGTATTTTTTAGATATATGACTGAAGGGAAAAACTAAAAAAAGTGAAATGCAACAAAGTTTAAACGGGTGGAGTATGTAGAAAATGCAATTCATCATCTTCGGAATGGGACCCGTTAGAAGGCTATCACATTTTGGTATGAGAGATGTTGATCAAAAGATAGCATAGGTTTCAAAAAGTGAAGGAATTTCATTCTAAAAGTATTCATTCATTAATGTGTTCACTTAGTCATTCAGAATTTACCAACTGCATTCTGGATACCCAGATGTGTAGCTGGCACTGCAAAAAGTATTAAAAAAAGTAGACCATACTTTGCCGAACTTGTATATATTCACGACAGGACAGCGTTAAAGCAATGTGGAAGGACATGACTTGTCTCAATCCAGACAAGCACAGACAAACTGGTAATTCAGAGACAGAGTTAGAATCTATGTGACTCTCCATCACTTTGAAATAGACAAGGATATGTACTCGGAGACAGACAAATACAGTTCCTACTGAACGTTCTTTTTTCCTCCATACTCTGATGGAAGCGGAGAACTTAAGCCCTATGGGGTTGAATTATAAATTTTTTCTAGCAATTAGGAAAATATTTCTTTACCAGAGGTGAATACTTTAGCTTTTCTCTCAGGCTAGGGAAAGGAACATTGAAAATGAATTAGCTCTTCCAAGAGGGTATTGTAATCATGCTATGATAATAAAGAAAGAAGGAAAGAAGAAAAGAAGTAAAGAAGGAATGAAGGCAAGAAAGAAGGAGGAAAAAAAGAGAAAAGAGACCATGTGTGGCGGTCATGCCTGTGATCCCAGGACTCTCAGAGGCCAAGGCAGGTGGATTGCTTGAGCTCAGGAGTTCCAGGCCAGCCTGAGCAAGAGCAAGTTCCCATCTGTACTAAAAATAGGAAAACTAGCTGGGCAAAGTGGCAGGCACCCACAGTCCCAGCTACTTGGGAGGCTGAGACAAGAGGATCGTTTGAGTCCAAGAGTTTGAGGTTACTGTGAGCTATGGCAGCATAGCACTCTACCCTGGGCCAATAAAATGAGACTGTCAAAAAAAAAAAGAAAGAAAGAAAAGAAGGGCAGCCCCTGTGGCTCAGTGGGTAGGGTGCCAGCCCCATATACTGAGGGTGGTGGGTTTAAACCCAGCCCTGACCAAACTGAAACAAAAAATAGCTGAGCATTATGGCAGGCACCTGTAGTCCCAGCTACTTGGGAGGCTGAGTCAAGAGAATCGCCTAAGCCCAGGAGTTGGAGGTGATTGTGAGCTGTGACGCCACGCACGCTACTGAGGGCAATAAAGTGAGACTGTCGAAAAGAAGAGAAGGGAAGGGAAGAGGAGAGGAGAGGAGAGGAGAGGAAAAGAAAGAGGAAAAGAGAAAAAATAGTGCAAAATAGAAAAAAACAGATTCCACTCTGCTAAAGCCACCATTGTCCCTGAGAAATTTATATGGTAACATGCATGCCACTGATTCCTACACCTACTGAGAAGGACAAGGAAAGAAAACAGCACTGGCAAAGCCTTTCCTATGCGCTATGTGCTTTAAGGCCAGGACCTTGGCTGATCCTTACAGTAGCTTGCCAGGAAGGTATTAACAACTCTCATTTTATAGATGGGGAAACTAAAGCTTAGTGAGTTTTGGTGGCTTGCCTAAAGACATACAGCTAGTAAGTAGCCTACAGTTAAACCTGAGGTTAAATCCAGGCTGCCTGATGCCAGCGCTCATGAACTTTCCCTTCCCTCCATTCTAGGCTCAAAGCTCCAGAGCAAAACATATATACATCAGAGTGGGGAGTTTTTTGCAGTTTTTGTGGCTGGGGCTGGGTTTGAACCCCTACCTCCAGCATATGGAACCGATGCCCTACCCTTTTGAGCCACAGGCACCGCCCCATCAGAGTGTTTTTCAAATATAGTCTCTCTACTCCCCTCACCCAAATTCTTTATTATTTCTGTAATATTTTTATAATAGCACCTCTGGTTTGTATTAGAAACTGAGTGTAGACTGTTATCTGAGTGTAGAGTGTATGAATGACAGTTCTATGTGAATCCTAACACTGTGATGAATAAAACTTACATACATATATACTTACAGTATATAAAATATTATAAAATAAAATATTTAAAGACATGCTTCTCGTCTGTAGTTTAGTCAGTAGGGCACCAGCCGCATACACTGAGGATGGTGGGTTCAAACTCAGCCTAGGCCAGCTAAAACAACAAAGGCAACTGCAACAACAACAACAAAAATAACCGGGCATCATGGCAGGTGCCTGTAGTCCCAGCTATTTGGGAGGCTGAGGCAAGAGAATCACTTAAGCCCAAGAGTGTGAGGTTGCTGTGAGCTATGATGCCATAGCACTCTACCCAGAGCGACAGCTTAGACTATCTTAAAAAAAAAAAAAGATATGCTTCTAATTTTGTCATTCTGATGTAAAACTATACTGTATTCACTGTATTCCGACTATTTATAAAGAGATTTCCTTTATGTGTTTTCTATTTTTTTTCATCCTGTCATTCTTATTCCCCCGGTAATCTCTATATATCTACGGAAGAGGAAGCAAGAAGTTGTTCCACCTGTTTTTACTAATTATAGTCTTAGTTCTTAGTTTGGTAGAATGCTGATTCTCTCTAGCAGCTACCCCTACCTTTTCCTTAGAGATGCAACAATTTAAATTCAAATATCTTCAAAATGGGCAATTTTATTTTACCTAATACACTAAAGAAGTAGGTTGGGTTAGGGCTTCTTTTTTTTCCTTTCCATTTTTGGTAGAAGGTTGTGCTTCAGGAACATGTGTTCAGTTGCTCTACATGAAGACTTTCTTGAGTTGTTCTACCCACATGCTACAAGCCTGACCTGAGGAGGTACCAGCTCCAAGAAAAGGGCAGAGCCGGGTCTTCTAGCTCCGTGAATAATTTCATTTTTTGATTCTCTTTTGAGGCTCCAAATAAGTTCCAGATGGGATGTGTTGGTGTTTTGGATGCAAGTTACCTGTCCCCTGGGAGCAGGAGACTGCTAGTTTGGGCCACCCACAACTGACAGATGGCAGTGACTTTGGTCACGGATGATGTTAGCTGGATTCAACTCAGTTTAGAAGAGAAGAAACCAGAATCCCCTTTTATAATTTCCTGTGCTCTACCTGCAAGTTCTGCTAAAGGAAAGATTTGAAAAGGCAAGACTCCAGTGCCACATGTGCAACATTAACGTCTAGACCAGGGCTTGAAGGAATTTCCATGGAAACAGAGAAGAAAAAGCCCTGTGGCTCCTTGCTGCCCCCTCACTCTGTAGGGCAGCAGGCCTCCCACCCAAGGAGGACACAGCTGAGTGGAGAGAGAGTGGGCTGGAGCTCTGGGTTTGTGGGAAGAGCCAGCAATGGTTTGGCTGGTTGGTGATACAAATTAAAACTAATTGGCATTCATCTAGAAAAATTAGTAAGTAGAAGTTGCCCATTATATGCACAAAAGTATTCCTAAAAGACTATGAATGCATGATAAAATTTTATAGATACGACTTTTTTATAGACAAAAACGTTTAGAAAAGGTTTCTGAATTGTGGATTTAGGAGAAAAAGCATTTGAGGTCTCATGTCTGATCACTGTACCACAAACTGCATGAAGGCCAACTCAGGCCAGCCAGACTACAACAGTACACTTAAAAATTGGTTTTCTTAAAGTTGTCCAATAAAAAAGAAGACCTTTACGTCCTTTAGTGCTCTTTTTCAGAATTTCCTGTCTTCCATTTAGAAAGTCACTTTCACATTAATATGGTAAAATTAAGTAACTCCATAGGCTTTGGAGACTTAAAGACCCAGGTTGAAATGCAGTTTTGACCTTTGGCGAAGGACTCAACATCCCTAAGCTTCAGTTTCCTCCCAGTGGCATAGAGCACCCCCTTTACAGAGGTGTCAGTGTAAGTGAGATTACACACAGACAGCACGTAGTGCAGTTGCGTCAGATGGGAAGCACTCTGAGATTGTCAGAAGTGAACATCACCATCGCCGCCTTGGTTCCTGTCGCTAAAGCTCCCTCCCAAGCCCTGCTCAGTTACCAACATGCTCGCTGCTGACGTGTGACGTTCATGGCAGCACAATACACCGGTAAGGAGCATGGCCTCGGAGGTCCCGCTGCCTGGGCTCACTTCCCATCTCCCTACTTACTGGCCTTTGGCCTTGGGGGACTGACCTCACCTCCCAGTGCTTCAGTCTTCCCACCTTGACAACAGGAATGACAATAGTGCCTAATTACTAAAATTACTATAAGCACTAAAGGAATAAATACAATTAGGTGCTTAATGGCCAGCTGCAGTGAGCTCTCAGTAACTATTAATATTTAGTTTTATGTTTCTTGGTGCAATGGAGTCATACTCTCTTTGAGTCAAGGTGCTGGACTGTCATGTCTGTGAAGTCTGCTTTCATCTTCACGACAGCCACAAGCACCCACAACTTTATTTGGCACCA
>NW_003852498.1:7025427-7026743 GCF_000181295.1 Otolemur garnettii
CAACCTTTGAAAGAGGGGGGGAGATATCTGAGAAAGTTCTCAGACACTGGATAAAAATAGACAGATAGGAAGAAATGGTCTCTCTTCTCTTGCTGGATACTGTGGCATTTGCAGGTAAGGCCTGGAATTGCTGTGTGAGAAGGAAAGCCCAACCACTGACTATGACTGATGATGCACTGGTCTGTTGAGTTAATCATGTCTCCACCACCCTAGTTATAGAATTCTTGTTATATAAGAGAATATATGTGTATATATACATATACACACACACACACACAAGATTTGAGCTTTTCTGTTACTTACAGCCTCGAGTAGCCTAACAGATATTTAAGAAATCCCCACCAAGGCCAATATATAATACTTATCCCAGTAGAGTATGCACACCACTAATATTTAGCTCGCTGAATTTTCACTAACTAAATACAACCATGTAACACAGTACTTACATGAAAATTAAACTTCCTTGATATTTAAATACAGAAAGTGAAAACTAAGACTTTTTGTTTACCTACAAAAAAGAAAAAAAAGAATGGCAATGATGAAAGATTACTCTTTCTTTTGATTGGATGCAAAAAAGTATATTCTCACATACTTTTGATAAGAGTGTAATTTAGCAAAAACATGAACATTTTAAACATGCTTACCTTTTTACCTAAAAATTTAACTTCTAGGAGTTTATGTAAAGAAAATGACACAGAGATGTGCAAAGAGGCATGGACATCTTTATTGCTAGCGTTTCATAGCAAATGGTTGGAAATAATCCAAGTGGCCAGCAATGCAGAATTATTTAAATAAATTTTTGTGTATCTTTAAAAAGATGTGATCTCTGTGAATTGACACGGAAAGCTGACCATGTTGCATGTTACAAAGTAAGTATAGTATGAATCCATTGTAGTATTCAAGGATATACATTAAATAAAGCTTATCTACGGCTCAGAAGGGTGGGGTGCTGGCCCCATATACCGAGGGTGGCTGGTTCAAACCCGGCCCTGGCCAAACTGCAACAAAAAAATAGCCGGGCATTGTAGCAGGCACCTGTAGTCCTAGCTACGTGGGAAGCTGAGGCAAGAGAATCGCCTAAGCCCGGGAATTGGAGGTTGCTGTGAGCTGTGACATGACAGCACTCTACCAAGGGTGACAAAGTGAGACTCTGTCTCTACAGAAAAAATAAAAAAAATTAAAAATAAAGGTTATCTGTGGATAAAAACACAGACAACATTTACTTTGTATACTGTTGTAGTATGTTGCTTTTTTGTAGTACTAGTACACCAGGATGTATGTTCCTTTTTTGTAGTACTAGTACACCAGGATGTATG
>NW_003852498.1:7028018-7037515 GCF_000181295.1 Otolemur garnettii
ACTAGTACACCAGGATGTATGTTCCTTTTTTGTAGCACCAGTACACCAGGATGTATGTTCCTTTTTTGTGGCACTAGTACACCGGGATGTATGTTACTTTTTGAATCAATAGACACGTGTTATTATTTTCACCAGAAGTCACATGGAAGAGCTGAGAACAAATATCCCACAGGCTCTGGATAGATATTCCACCCAACACACCAGCATCATTCCTCCTGCCCGCCCTGCATGAGGCAGGATTCTCACCAGGTTATCTGGGAACCACTGGTCAGATACAGACATGGTCTAGGTAGGACAGTGGGTTCTCAGAGCAATCACAAATAATTCATTATAGAAATTGCAGCCAATTATCTGAATGAGAACTTTTATGTTCTTACAACTTATGGAAGAGGAATTATTTTAAAATTTCCTTATGGATTCCAAAGATACGATATTCTGCAAAAGGCAAAACTATCAAGACAGTAAAAACGTCAATGGCTGCCAGGGTTTGGGGGCAGGTGAGATGCATAGATGGCGCACAGAGGACTTTTAGGAGAGTGAAACTATTCTGTATGATACCACACGATAGATACATGTCATTATACACTTGTCAAAACCTATAGAATATACAAAATCAAGAGGGAGCTTGTTGTAAATTGTGGACTTTGGGTGGTACTGACGTGTCAATGCAGGTGCATTCATGTTAGTGAATGCATCACTGTGGTGCAGGACATTAATAGTGGCAGAAGCTATGCGTGTATGGGGCCAGAGGGCTTAGTAACAACTCTCTTTACTTTCCACTCAACTTTGCTGTGAACCCAAAACTGCTCTAAAAAATAAGGCGTGTATTTTTTTAACTTATAAACATAAAAATGTTCTTAGGAAATGCGATCTTTTATTTCCTGAATGGTAAGAAAGATCAACTGGTGTGACCTGAATCATAGGGGTTCAAACTCCTAGCTTACGATAGCAGCTTCTGAGGGCCCACTGACCGCAGGAGCCTAAACAGCACTTTATCCTTCTCCTAGCTAGAACGTTTATCTTCCCAAAGATGTTTCCTACTTAGAGTTAAGTTTCTACCCAAAGCATCTCAAGCAATACACAAAAATCAAATAGAGACAGTTTCAATCACTTGCAGTGCTTAAAATATTTATAATCCTTTTTATAGCCAAAGGCAGGCAAGCTAATTATTTACCAAGCAAGTGGAAATGATGCCCCTGGGGGATACAGAAAAACTGATACATCAATTGGGAGAAAGATTGGGAGATGGAGTTCAGGGAGTCTCAAAAGCATCTTGGAGTGGCTCTATTTTAGCCTCACGTAAGAACTGGACCATCGTGCTACAAATGACACATTTGCTACTGAAAAGATCAAAGGGTGCTGGGAGGGCTTCTGTAGCTAGTCCTCAAGTTGATTTTCTGAGCATCTCTAATGAGCTGCAGTGAGAGAAATCTATGCTCTCTGGGGCTAGAAGGTCCCAAAATGGAAAGGCTCTCTAAATTCCTGTAGAGAGATTTAATGGAGGTGAGAGATTATAGGGCCTCCATAACGGCTACAAATTTCCCAGCTGAAAAGCTTTTTATAGGAAATGACAGTGATTTTATGAGTTTTGCTAATTAGAAGACCAATTAAGGCTTACTTTAAAAATTTTCAAACAACACAGTAACATCTGGACTTCAAATCGGAACTGCCTCTCATCTCATCCTGCAAACGTGACAGTTAATGGTTTAATTATATTCCAGAATTTTTCTACGCACACACATAGGTATACGTGTGTATTGGCTGTATTTTTAGATACCACATGGCAATGCTGTTGCTCATTCTTAGTTCTTGAAATCTTCACCTAATGACAGAGAAGTCTAGAGATTTAATACAAAGACCAACATCTGGGACTGTGGTTACCCAACAAGTTACTGTCTAATGTGAAAATTCCTGACGTCCACCTCACATCAGTAATGAGAACACTTCCTAAACACTGCCAGCTGTGTTTTCTCAGGTTAAAAATTAATTCACGAGTACTTTGCAAGCTAGAAACCCAGAAATGAAATCACCCTGGACAACACCCTCTCCCTTACCACCGTGTTTGACGCACACCTAAGTCCAGCCCAATTCATCCTTCCCTGTTCATGTCTCTCCATTTTATTTTTCATTTTTGTTTTAGTTTTTGTGTTTTGTTTTGTCTGGAGACAGAGTCTTACTTAGTTGCCTGGGCTAGAGTGTTGTGGTGCCATCATAGCTTACTACAACCTCGAGCTGCTGGGACCCTCCTGCCTCAGCCCCCTAAGTAACTGGGACTACAGGCAGGTGCCACAATGCACAAATAATTTTTCTATTTTTAGTACAGAACTCCTGTTTGGGTTGTTCTTGAGCTCTTGGTCTCTGGCGATCCTCCCTCCTTGGCCTCCTGTCTCCATTTTCAGTACATGACCCTGGTCAAAGCCATCACAATCTCTTGTCTGAACTGTTGCAGTAATGTCCTCGTGATCTTGCTCTCTTCTAATCCATTCTCCACAAAACACCTAGAGAAATAATTTTTTCAAAGTATAAATTTAATCATCTTGCTCACTTATCAGAAACTTTGCAGCAATAATCCAAACTCCTTCTATTATGCTGCCTCCCTCTCCTGCCTCAGCCACTGCTCTCATGCCCCAGGCTCAAGCCATGCTGGCTGTCAAGTTCCGGAGTGCCTGTGTTCCCTCCTGGCTCAAAGGCATAGATCCTGCTGTTCCCTGTGGCTGGAATCTTCTTCCTCAACCCTTCCTACTTCATCTAGTTAACTCCCATTCAGTTTTGAGATCTCACCCAAACCGTCACTCTGTCATGGTTATTTTTTGGACTGTACACGTGTAATTCTTCGGTTAACGTCTCCGTGGCCCTGTCGACTGTAGGGTGCAGGCAGGCAGATCTGCGTTAGTGCCTGGTTTCCTCAGAAACTAACAGTACGCCTAACATGTGGCGGGAATTGGACTATTTGCTGAGTCGATTTATTTCCCAGAGAAAGATCTTAATTTGCTACCAATTAAAGGACCAGTGCCCATGAATCCCTTGGACAGAATCCTAACTAAGGAAATATGGAACATGTCCCCTGGCTTGGAAAAAAAAAAAAAAAAATGTAGGTACAGAGTTTTTTCTCAACTTCAGAAACGGCCCATACACGAATACACCAAGCCCTGGCTTAAGGCTGTGTTGTCTTCTGTTTGGCCATGCCTGAGTGGGCAGAAATTGAATTACATATATGGACAGAGGTACTGATTCCTCCCTACACAAGATGGAAAGATGACTTACCGAAGGTTTAAAAAAATGAGTGTATGTGCTAGTGAACTGAACCCGAGAAATGAGCCACAGCCATCAATAATTACTTTTCCATCCTTTGGCGCCCTCTATTGACGATAAACTCAATTGCAGCGAAATTATACCAACACCTTTTACAGCAAAAACACATGTGGCAGGCAAGTCCTTCTACAACCACGTATTTTCCATAGATTGTCTTTGGGAAAATCCAATTACTCTTTCATCAGATGCATGGGTTCATGCATTCTAACTTTTTCCCCACATCTTTAGACATCTGCATCTAGCCAATGTTAGAATGCAGAACAAAATCGCGGTAGAATTTCCGTGTCTCAACTAGCCGCAAGAAAGCATCATCTTGAAGCTGCCTGGATGGGAAATACACAAGAGCCACCAGGTTGCCTTGCTGTTTTTCTTGCCTGGGAAAAAGAATCAATTCTATACTAGAGAAAAAGGACAAAGCAAGTATTAAATTACAGTATTTAGTTGAAGATTTTATTTTTTTCCAGCTAGTTCCAAATAAATAATGTTAGTCCTTTTCAAAACAGCTGAAAAATAGAAAATGGATGAGTCAGTAAAAAAGGGTAGAAAAAGTAACAAATCAGGCTGGGCCCAGTGGCTGACGCCTGTAGTCTCAGCACTCTGGGAGGCCAAGGCTGGTGGATTGCCTGAGCTCAGGAGTTGGAGACCAACCTCAGCAAAGTGAGCAACCTGCCTCTACTAAAAGTAGAAAAACTAACTGCACTGTGGCAGGTGCCTGTAGTCTCAGCTACTTAGGAGACTGAGAGACAAGAGGATTGCTTGAACCCAAGAGTTTGAGGTTGCTGCGAGCTATGACACCACAGCACTCTACCCAGGGTGACAGACTGAGAGCCTATCTCTCAAAAGAAAAAAAAAAAATGACAAGTCAGACAGCCCAGGTGTGACACAATGGCCAGCCAAATGGCAGCTTCTGGTGAATGCCAGTTCCAACGTAGTCTCTGTCCTGGCTCTGCCACTAAGTGACTTGATGAGTCACCAGCCTCCCTTGACGTCACTTGCCTCATCTGTAAAATGAAGGTGTTAAACTATGTGATCTCTGAGACACTAGCTCAGCTATCGATTTTGTCCTGAAATCTTTTATGGACATCAAGTGTGTATGAAGACCTGAGGGCACACGGATTAAGGAAGCTGATAGCTGGATGATATAATTCACTATCACACATGCAGGAGCTATGTTTGAGCTATGAACAAATGCTACAGTAACATATTGGACAGAATTACCACGGAGTTCATAAAATGATTGTTTCAATGTTGCAAATTCAGTGAAAAATCAGTAGAGCCGCGTGCTTGGCATTATCCCAACAATACAAAAAGTTGAAGTTTTCTCTTTTGGAACCTATGCTCTAGGTTGCACTTGGGCATTGCCTACATATCTGAAAAGAAATGGTGCTGAAACTCATCCATTCTCTTCTGAAATGTGACTCTATTAGGAAAATCGGGTATAGAAGTCCTACTCTGATCTGCTCACCGTGGACTCTCCTGAGAACAGCAAGACCTCTTGCCAACGTTTGCCACGCAGTTATCAGCCTGCCTGCAAGTTGAAAGTTTGCACAGAGCAATTTCCAGCGGAGGCAAAGCGATCAGAGCCCCCACTGGCTTTGTCAGCAGTATCTCTTTCAACTCACCTGGTCTAAACGCTGCCCATGGTCTATAAAATAATCCATTTCCACCCCAGCGGCTGAGTCCTTCTTTTCACCTATTTCTCTTCAACTCTTTGCAAATTGGAGCTCATGCTGCTTCCATTTGCTAATAGTAGCCCCAGACCTGTCCCTCCAAAACCCTACACTGAAGGACAAAGACATAAGCTATAAATTTCACCAAACCTTGAAGCTATTTGGAGTTTTCAGACTCTGAAGCATTTTTTTCTGCCCCACATAGAAGCTATTCCCTGTAACGAAATGGGAAGACTTCTCAAAATAAAGCATTTGATGATCCGGCTGGTAAAAACGTAGAAATGATTAAAACATAGGCACAGAGGCCACATATTGCTATAATATTGGGGATTAACATGCAGCTCTTTAATTTAATCTGACAGTGGCCCTTCTGTGGGTAGACAACTCACATGTAATGTCTTACTCCAGCAGACAAGACTTGTCCCATGCCAAGCTTGGTTCCCCATTTCTTTTATTTTTAAGAAGCCGTGAGTACAATCAACAATGATTAAAGCAATAGAGATTGAATTGCAGACAAAGAACATCAGGCTGGTTCAGGGATGGGAAAATAAAACTCCAAACAAGTACAAGACTTAAGGGACTAACGATCAAAACATTCACGTTTCCATTTTTTTAAAGCTAGAATATTCAACTTACTCGTTTATAACATGTAAGAAAAAAGAGCTGACACGATCTATTAATACACCAATGATTTTTCTCTAGGAGGAGTCCCCTGAGAGTCCCCAAAAGAGAAGGCTTAAAATCATACACACATTGTACAAAAAAATGTCAGAGATGGAAGGAAGCTCATGAAACAAAGGTCTTGGATCCAGCTCTTTGTCCATAGCTACTCCTTGCATAAAACTGGACAAACCCTTGAACTTCATCATAGGCAGGACTATTAGCATAACAGCATCTAAAATATTTAATCATGAAATATAAGAAACCAAAACAATTAACATCCCACAAAAATTACAAAAAAAGAAAAGAAAAAAATCTTTATATTTATTGCCTCTGCATACCTAACCCTTGAAAAAGCATATTTTCTCATTATAATTATTCCCTTGCATGGAACTAGAGCAAATAATTTGAACCTCCTTTATCACTCAGAAAGCAAAGAAAGTCTTTTCTATTGCCAATAGAGAAGATTTTAAAAATCCTTCTTAAACCACTTCTCTGGCATGAGAGTGGAGGCTTGTTCTTTTTCCTCTTCAGTTAGGGCTAATATTAATGGAAACTGCACCTCTGGGCGACATCGGGTTGGCCTCCAAAGGAGATGCAGGTCCCCTCTATGCTGCGTCTTCTTTTGCATTTCACCCATTCCCATGGAACTTTCTTGAGCTGACTGATGATGTAGAACATCAGTTGAGTGAGGATCACAATTTTTTAGACAAGTCCTTGTTCTGTTCCCCAGGCTGGAGTGCAGTGGCCTCATCATAGTTCACAGCAACCTCAAACTCCTGGGCTCAAGTGATCATCCTGCCTCACCCTCCACAATAGCTGAGACTACAGGCTTGTGCCACTGCACCTAGAAAATTTCTTTTATTTTTTTTTTAATCTTGCTATGTTGCTTAAGCTATCTCAAACTTCTGGACTCACATGATCCTCCTGCCTTAGTCTTTCAAATGTTGGGAAAAGCTTACCCGCGGGAAGGTGACTGTGGACTGTGTCTAACGCGATCCATGTGGCCCATGTGTTGACATGACAGCTGTATTGCCTATGGAGACTAAATGAGATGCCACAGTCCTTAGTCTTTTATTTGTGTGGATGGGGCATCTTTCTGGTTGGTACTTCTTCTAGCTTGGTAGCATCAGGGATAGGATATCGATGCCTAAGAATCATGTTTAAGGCAAAATCTTGATATTTAGGTGAATTCCTTCGTTTAAATTCCTCCTCGTGACCTGCTATTTAACATGCTTTACAATGCATTTGCCGTGTTTCAATATTAGAACTTTTAGTTTGGGGCTAACAGAAATAGTTCAGCTAATGAAAATAATGATTTTTTCATGCTGTATTACATGGCAATTTAAAGCATTTCAATTAAACAAACTGTCTCATTAGAGCTCCTTGATAATGTAGTTCCGTTTGCTTTGATATGGTCAGAAATCCCAAGGATGCTTTTGGGATACACTCTAACTATCATGAACTTGCTTAAGAAGGTTACCAGACACCAGACATTGAAGAGGGCTCAAATGACCTACTTTAAAAACGTTTGAAGCCATTTTGTGGTGTGGACCCAGAACAAATTATCCTTATTTAATAAGTAGCTTCCAATTTGTGCTCCAAAAGGCAGATGAATTCTACCATTGAGTTTTATCTTGAAAATTCCATTTTTTCCAAATGCAGTCAATGTAACTTGGTTCTTTATACCCTCAATGAATCCCCAATAATAAAAAATAAATAAATAAAAAATTCTATTTTTCTCGTATCATAGCTGAAGATTTAAAAGTATATTTGGTCATAAAATTCTCATCCTGTATTGTCTCTCGGCCTTTTGGCTAAGATCATGTGTAAAATTCTCATCCTGTTACTACTTTATTTTTCACAGAACAGTCTTATAATAAATATTATAACTCAAAAATTCACTATTTTATATCATATTCCCTATCATTTTCCCCAAGATTCTAGATGCATTTGAATATTTCTCTAAGAAAGAAAAGATTAAGTACATAAATAAACTAAATTGGTGAAAGTATTAAGATACTATGAAGATTAATTAAATATTGCTCCTTTAACTTCAAATTCAACTGCTTCATGTAGACTAAAAGTTTAAAAAAATAAGAAATTCTGTTAGTTTTATGATAGCTGAAAATAGATGAAAAAATACATTTCTCGTGCTTGTAACATAAGTAAGAAATAAGACTCAAAATTTTGTTTGCTATTTTTTGTGTGAGGGGGGTTAGGGACAGGGTGTCTTTCTGTCACCCAAGCAGGAGAGCAGTGGCATGATCACAGCTCACTGCAGTCTCCAGGTCCTGGGCTCTAGCAATCCTCCTGCCTCAGCCTCCTCAGTACCTGGGATCAAGCCTGGCTAATTGTTTTCTTATACTCTAGGATCATAGAGTGAAAGGCTGGACATCAGAGAGAAGATGAAGAAAACTGCAGGAGTCTTTGGAGTTTGGGTGCAAGTAGGAGGGGTGGGGTGGAACTGGGCTCAGAAGTCATACCGGCCACGTCTTCCCACATTCCAGTGCCCAGAACCCATTACACGGTTACGACTAAGCATAGCACAGGCTGGGAGGTGTAGATTGTCTGCCCTGGAGATTTAAAAAACAGATTTTGCTGAACATATAACAATCTTGCCACAGAAATCCCCACAGCAGGGATTTGCTAAAAGGAATAAAATCTCACGATTGCTCTTATAACTGGAGAGATTGTTATCTAATAATAAACACAGTCTATTTAGTAACACATTACTTTTCTCACTAAAACGTGTAAGCAATCAGGTACCATCTACATAACACGACGTTCCCTCGTCTGTCTCAGGTTCCTCTCCGTGGCTCACAGATTCAGTTTTTCCCATTTAATACTCTGAATCTCTGAGTTCTAAAAGTGCTTTTCTTTTCCACTCACCTGGCTAACTTTGACTTAACTTTAATCTTGAAAGTTGGAGTGAATCAAATTAAACATAATGTTGTCTTTTCTTTTCTTTCTATTAATTTGTTTTATTTTTGAGACAGTCTTGCTGTGCCACGTTGGAGCAGTGTCATCAGTGTAGCTCACGGCAAACTTGCACTCCAGGGCTCCAGCAATCTCCCTGCCTCAGCCTTCCAAGTGTCTGGGATTACAGGACTGCACCTTGACACCAGGCTAATTTTTCTAGGTCTTGCTCTCCTGAGCTCAAGGGATCCTCCTGCCTCAATCTCCCAGAGTGCTAAGATTACATGCATAAGCCACTGCCCCCCACCCCAACCCGTGTTTTCACATATTTGATGAACCAATTTGAAGCTCAAGCTGTGGTTTTGGTTTATTTGTTTGTTTTGTTTTCTTTTCTTCTTTTCTTCTTTTGAGCTGTGTATTTTTGAACACTTGAACTAGACAAAGCTCAACATAACAACCAGTCTCTGAACTGATATTTCTTCAGTTTAAGTTCCTGACAGATGTCTGATGTCCTTGTTAATTACCAAGCTTTCCAAATTTTCTATAAGGCACACCTATCCATTGTAAAACTCATCTCCAAAACAAAGATTAAGGAGAAAATTGAGGAAAGAACCCCCGAGATCTCAAGCAAAGCCTCACAGCTTGACTTGCATCTACCTTTAAATATCACAACCCCTGAGCAAAACAACAAGTAATTGACAGGTAACGTAGAGAAGAATAACTGACAGGCTTGAAACTGGCAGGGACTGACTAGAAAGAGAGATGAAAGGAATGAGAGAGACTGGCTTCTCCATCTCAACACAATCCTGGGAGGTGGATGGGTGAGGAAACCGCAACCTTGGGGCCAGCGTACACGTCTGGATCCATGAGTGTGACCTTTTGACTGAATCCAAATTTTACTGAACATGTCCTTTCAAGAAAGGTGTTTATTCTGTA
>NW_003852498.1:7038202-7039278 GCF_000181295.1 Otolemur garnettii
GTTCTCCACAGAGGGGCTCAATAGGAATTTGAGGTGAAGTAGTACCTGACCCACGACAGCAGAGATAGCAACTGTGTGACAGTTACAGGACAGAGCTCACCTCCAAAACGTACGTCTATGCCTCTAATGAACATCTACATCTGCTAGCCAGTCACCAAAACCATAGGGTCCAGATTTTTCCAGAAAATCCTTTTCAAAAATACAGATGATCCATCAGCCATCACTCATCTATTGCTTTCTCATTGAAAATGAGAAGTTAGCCTGGAAGCAGAACAAACTGATTTTGACTATTTACTTTTGTTTTCTGTGTGTGGAGACTAAAAAAAGAAAAAAGAATAAAGCCAATTATTGATCATCTATGACAATGGGCAATATGGTTTAGCATGAATGAACAAATGAATAAACTTCAAAAGCCGGTTAAAAATGAGACTCAAACAAAAATGATGCTTACATATAAAACATCGTAGGAATTCAAGGAGCTTGAATTTCGTTTGAAAATAAAATGGAAATAAAGTCGATGGTAGGCAAACACAGGCAAAGGTCGCCTTTTGTCAGAGCCAGGGTCAAGAAATAACTAAGCTGGGCGGCACCTGTGACTCAAAGGAGTAGGGTGCAGGCCCCATATGCCGGAGGTGGTAGGTTCAAACCTAGCCCCGGACAAAAAAAAAAACTGCAAAAAAAAAAAAAGAAAGAAAGAAAGAAAAAGAAATAGCTAAGTCTGCACGTTGTTTTCACCCCCTCTGCCCTTCACTGTGTATAGACTGGTGAGGGGGTGATGTGAAATGGGCGAGAGGCAAAAAAGTACAGACAAACGGAACCGGGAAGCCACATACACGTGATCAGTTTTTGAATAATTGACATCTGCAAGGTTATTAAATTTTCAATGATTAATGTATGAAAACAGTTCTCAGTGCTAAAGAGAGAGAAAAGTTTAAATACAATATGGGGGCTCGGCGCCTGTGGCTCAAGTGGCTAGGGCGCCGGCCACATATACCTAGGGTGGCGGGTTTGAATCCAGCCCGGGCCCCCAGGCAATGGTGACGGCTGCAACCAAAGAAAATGGCCAGGCGTTGTGG
>NW_003852498.1:7039432-7066476 GCF_000181295.1 Otolemur garnettii
AAAAAAAAAAGTTGAAAAAAAAATAAATACAATATGGGAAGCTTATTGTAGGAAGCTTATTAGCTTATTTAGGACAAAGCTAAAAATATTTCAAAGAAAAATCTACAAATTAGAAAAAATATATTTCATAAATCATTTTGTTTAGCCGTTGGGTAAAAGACGAGGCCATCTATGTCCACGCATGCTAGGGATGCTATACCTTTGACTATTACTGTTTGAGAGAAGCAAAATAAAGAGCAGTGTACAGACTCTCTAGACCCAGACTGTCTGGGTTCAATCCAGTTCTGCAACTTCCCAGCTTTGTGACCCTGGACAGGTTGCATGACTTCTCCAGGCCTCTCTGCCTTTTTTTCTATAAAGTGAGGATGATCAAACAGCCCACCTGGTAATGTTCTGACAAAGTTAAATGAGTTAATACCTCTAACATCCAGAGTACTCTTGATACACTATAGGGATTATCCTTGAGTATTTGCTGTTATTTGCTACAACCTAGTAAAGATCAAACCTCAAGAAAACGATGGATACTTTCAAAAAACAGCAGGAGGTATTGTTGAGTTTTGTTATTATATTTATATTTTAAAATACATTTTAGATAGTGTATCCTATCAGTTCTCTACTGTTACTGGAACCTATTTCCACAGAACAGTGGCTTAAACAGCACAAATGTATCATTAAAATGGTGGCGATCAGAAGTCCAAAATGGGCCTTACTGGGGTAAAATCAAGGTGTTGGCAGGGCACTTCCTTTCCGGGAGCTGTAGAGGAGAATCCATTTTGTGGCCTTCCCGGTTTCTGGAAACTGCCCACATCCTTGGCTGCTGGTTCCCATTGTCAAAGGCAGTCATGCCCAGTCACAGCTTTCTCAAATTCTGTGATTTTGATACTGATTCTCCTACCTCCCACTTCCACACTTCATGACCTGTTTGTTTTCATTGGACCCACCCTGATAATCTGGGATAATCCCCCTATTTTAAGGTTGGTTGATTAGCAACCTGAATTCCATTTGCAACCTTGATTCTTCTTTGGCACATAATGAAACACATTTACAGGTTCATAGGATTAGGGCATAGACATTCGGGGGTGGGGGTTGTTAACGCCTGTCACAGAGAAGAATAACAGTCTGAAACACCAAATGATTAAGGTAGTCAGCATGATAAAGTAAGAAGTGTTCTAGAGTCAGAGCACAAGCGATCTGAGTTCAAGCCTGTATTTGACTAGTTTTATGACCTCAATAAATTTTAAGCCTCTTTATCTCTCTAGATCTCTATGCAATAAGAGTTAGTGTTACATGACCCATGAGTCTATTTAGTTAAAAATAAAGGGCTAAAGTCATAGGACCATGCAACAAGGTAGCTGAGAAGTTCTTGTGCAGAGAACAGCTCTAAATCTAGTTCTAAAATGAGTCTACTCTTACTGGCCCTTTCTGACCCTGAACATCCCCCTTCCATCACTTGCAAAAACCGTTCATCCTCCCAACTTCTGGGGCCCTGGCAGAGATGCAGTTCTTCTGAGGCAAAGTATCATCAAGCAATACCCACCAACTCTCACTCCAGCGTGGGAGCAACCATTTCTATGACGTTCATTCTTAAAGCAAATTTTCTCTGTCCTTGTAGCTAGACACAAGTAATTTTTTAAAACAAAATCTGATTTTATTGCAGCTGTGATTAGAAAACATTACTTGAGAGTTGTTCTTAATTGAAAATGGAGTGGAATAAAACACCCTTCCCAGGACTTCCTGAAACCCTGAAGACGGAAAGATCGTCCTTTGTTTCCCTTCCTCTTACTTTTCAATCCTTTCACCATATTTGTGGCAAATTTAAGAGATTCCTTTTAACATTGAGAGAGGGCGTTGTTAACCAAAAAGGGACATAAGGGAAAAACTAAATCCAAGATAACTATTAAGCTAGGCGCATCCCTGGTGTTTGTCCTTGGATTGAAGATCCTAGCAAAAGAGACAAAAGAGATATTTCTTCATTTTTTAAATTCATTTTCTGAGCAGGAAATAATAGCCATCTTAGCTATCCCGATTATTTCTAGTCTCCGAAGTGTCTTGGTAATGAAAAAGAATCCTGCCAGAACTGAAAAACAATAGAAATTCAAACCGTGGTGATGTCACCAGCTTGCTGTGTGATCATGGGCAAGTCATTTGACCTGTCTAGATTTTTATTTCTTAGTGTTGATTCACTGCAGTTCAAGAGAGAGATTGGATTCAATAAAGAATAACCAAGAAAAAGGGATAGGGTAGAAAAGGCGTGCTAAGAAGTAACCTATAAATTGTGTTAATAAATGTCAAATTTCATATAGCATGGATTGACAAAAAATTCCCTCAACAGGGAATTAGATGGCCTAGTTATTTGATTTATTCCGTCAACCTGCCCAGGAATGCCAGCAGCTTAGAAAATTGTAATGATTAAAAGAAAAGTGTTTCTAGAATTTAATAATGTTTTGAAAACAAGTGAATATCCATTGTATTTTTTTATTTCATAATCAAACTTGTTTCCATTTTCAAGACTCTATTAACAAATGAAGAACATGCTAAACACCCAGGTAGTTCAATTGAGCTCGATACTTCCGAGGGCCTTATTTCTCCAGAAACCAACCAATCTCTTCTTGCACTCAAAGTCAGAATCCTAACTAGGTTGTCGCCTCAAAAATGGTGATTTGGTAACATACAGCACAGAGCAGGAAAGTACGAGATATCTGGTGCAAAAGCAACTCAAACATACTTGAGTGACAGACAACAGCCATAAACCATGTGTCTTTTACTTGTGAAAAATATTAACAGCACATCCCCGTACGTTGGTTAACCTCGAGAACAGACTTCCGTTTCAAATGGGAAACAACTTGGATCTCAGGGGCTTTCCAATCTATTCTGCTTTGAATTCTCCCAGATGTCTTTAGCTGGTGGTACACAGATGCCTTCAAGAGTCTGTCAATTAGAGACTCTTGGAAAGTGGGTATGAATGTTCCCTGCCCTCCTCCCAGGCAGAAACAGCTGTGTGATAGCAAATCCATCCACCATTCAGATGCTTCTTGTCCCAGACCGCCTATGTGGTCGGCCTGTCTTCTCAGGCAAATTGGAAGCTTCTCTTTTCTCTTTGTTCCCCTTGGCTATCTATGACAAAGGGATGGATCTCAGAGTTGTGTGGTCCAGTAGGGATATTTTGGATTAATAACATCCATTGTGCTTGGAAACTTAACATTTGTGTGGCACCACCGTAAAGTTCCTGAGTAAAATTTGCTTGTCTGAGCTAAAAAACAGGAGTAGATAATTGATAAGTAGCCACAGCCTCAAATGAAGTAAGAGCGCAGGTGTGTCCAGTGGACAGAACAGAGCAGTGAGTAATAGGGTGAAATCAGTGATTTTCAATCAGTGTGCCACAAGAGGATCTTAAAAATCAAAGCACAGTATGTATATATATTTTTCACTTGTTTGGGGATCAACACAATTTAAATGTGCCACAGAAGTTTAACTACAGGTTCAAGTGTGCCATGAGATTAAAAAAAAAAATTGAAAAACACTGGTTTAAGTGAATGACTTACCTTTATTTTTGAAGGCATAACTTTGAAAAGATTTGAAACCAGAAACCAGGAAATGAATGTCATATAGTTGCCCCTCATTCCCAAGCAAAATAAATTTTTGCTGCCTTTTCTTTCAACATTAACAAAAACTGTGCCTTAAAAAAAGCAAGAAGTTATTTCTCTGAAGTTTGTCTTGTGAAAAGAAATCACTTGTTCTATGATCTAGGTTTAATTTCCTAGAGTGGAGATATTCGGCTGGGCTAACAATGCATCAAGCATACAGACGCAGGGCTAGTGGCAGGTCTCTGTGTAGAAATGATTTTAGTAGATGTGGCCCTTGACCTTCAGGACCACGAAATCTGTCTTTGTTCTGCATGCTAATATCAGCAAAGCTCTCCTGTTTCTCTTTGCATTTGGAAAATTTGGGCTGAATTTTATTAGACAGTTTGGTCTCTTTTAAAGTATGGATTTTTACTTAATGTTGGAAAAAGCTGATCAATCAGAATGCTTGAATAACAGCTTGAATAGCTATTAAGAATTGTAATCATTAACATTCACTTAGCCAGAAAATATTTTTTGCCTCAATCTTTGTTAATAGAATCATTTAAAAATGTACTGGTTGACATTGGTTATTGGAAAGGGGAATATAAGCCACTAAATCTAATTTTATCCTCTTTTTTCAGTGTGTTACTATCACACTAAAGATCTTGCAAGGCACCAAGATCAAGATTCAGGGCATCTTTGGACATTGTACAGTTGTGGGTTGAAGACTGGGAGGAATATCCACTGACCTTAGAACTTGCCTCTGGAGCTATTACTTCTCATCAAATGACTGATCCTGCATTCTTTTTTAATGATTTCTTTCTTTTTCATGAAAGCCAAGTGTGGAAACTAATTCCATTTAATTTATGGCTTCATTTAATTAAGTTCCAAATAAGATTTTACTGTAATATGGATGATTCTATGATGAATGATGAGATTTATCAGGGTCAACATGAGCACTTACAGGGCAGAAGAAACTTAATGTCTTTAAAACTTGAAAGATGTACCTTTTTAGAACTTATTTTGGACCTGTTCCTGGTGAACCCTGATTCCAAGTATCTCTTTTTATCTCTAAGAACTGCAGGTCTGATTGTGTCTTTGGGGACACCCTGGTGCCTTCTTTCTGTTGCTCAAAGGTGTCGAGGACTGTGGGACATCTTGATGAGCTCCGTCTGTCTTGTCCATCTCTGGGTCAAGCCTCCCTCTCTGAAGAGTCCTGCCTGACCCTTCTTTCTTTGGGCTTGGCTTTGGGTTAGGAATTAAAACTTTGCCTCATTATAAGTGATGTGCTCAGTTGCTATTTTTCTTTCAAATAGTAAAAAAAATAAATAAATAAAAACTGGCAGGGAATAGCTTAATGTACAAGTAAAAACAAATTTAGAGAAATTATCCATCTTCTTGTATAATTGCTTCATGTAGATGAACAGCAGCTAATTCTACACAGTATTAGATGTTCTTTCTTCAATAAATCAAGAAAAAGAAAAGATCCCACAAATTTCTCTGTCATGCTTAAAAGGCTACTCCTCCGACCACCCCCACCAACTCCCTGGTTTTTCAGAAGGGTATTTGTTCTCTCTTATAATCTAGAAATGTATGTGCCTAATTGAAATAAGATGTACTCCTTAAATGATGAAAATAAAAAGTGATCAAAATAGATTTTTGTTATCCTTTGGGCATTGGGAGTTTAAATGCAAACTGCATGGCTTGCAGTGTAGGGAATTAATTATTGGTAATTGAAGTTGTAAGCTAAATTCCCTGCTTGCTTCAATGAAAATGAAGCCCTTTTTTTAATATTGAAATAAGCGCCACTCACCTCATGATGTAGGACAGCAAAAGCATTCAGCTACTGAGCAACAGTGAATGCTAACAAAGCTTTATCTTTTAAACATGGAATTGTGATTAAAACAAAACAACAACAACAAACATAAAATGGGGAAAGTGGATAAATACATTAGCAATTAACATAATAGATGCTGTTGATACTCTTAATAGACCCTGTTCTTGTTTGCCAGTTAAAAACCCCATTTTGTATTCTATTAAAGAAAAGTCTAAATCACTAAAACATATGCACATATGTGTGTACATGCTTTTCTCTCTCTTTTTTTTTTTTTTTTTTGAGACAGAGTCTCACTCTGCTGCCCCTTGGTATGGTGCCCTGGCATCATCGTTCACAGCAACCTCAAACTCCTAAGCTCAAGCAGTCCTCTGTCTTGCTTCCCAAGTAGCTGGGACTACAGGCACTGCCACAATGCCTGGCTAGGTTTTCTATTTTTAGTAGAGATGGTCTTGTTCTTGCTCAGGATGGTCTCAGACTCCTAAGCTCAGGTAATCTACTTGCCTCATCCTCCTGGAATGCTAGAATTATAGGTGTGAGCCACCACACCCGGCCTCTTTTTCTCATTTTTTAAATAGGGAATGAGTGGGATTCGTATTTTTATGTTTATCACACTTATGCATAGTAAGTCCTCAGTGCACCTTTCCTAGAAGACAATTTATATGGATTTTAGTAACACATGTAATAGTGTAGTAAGTTACAAAAGAAAAATGTCTTATCAGAAAGTAAGCTTGCTTGTTGTTTAATATGTTTACTAGAGAAAACCTAGACATTGAACTTCCGCAGATAAGATGGGATAGTTTGCGTTTACTTTGAATGGAACCTATTTTCTGACCCAGGAGAAGCAATAAAATATCTTCTTTACTTTAACTAGTCAGTCTATGCCTCTCCAGAGATTAGTCACGGATTCTGGAAAATCCCTCTGGGTCAGCTCCAAGGACCAAAATGGAGTTGCTCAGACTGTTCAAACTTTCAAAACTATTTTTCTCAAAAGCCTATGCTTAATGGCTTAAATGAACATTTGTTTGATCTTATTATTGTTTTACATTGTCACAAATAGAAAAACAAGGAGACCAAAGAATTCTTTGGTCTTTATCTTAGTATCCAGAAACTTCTACATCATTATTCGTTTTGAAAGTAGCAAAGGTAGATCTAAATGATTTTCTAGATCAAGATGGTAGACTAAACCACACATCTAATTTTGCTTTTCTGCAAAATTCCACTAAAACTTGAGTAAAGCAATTTTCTTTAGAAGATATAAACTCACACGAAAAAGAACACAAGAGAATACAAGAGCAATAAACTTTGAAACGTGGAAACCAGATTGATAACTGGCAGTGCCATACGGCCCTGCAATTTGTGTGAAGGGGAGGCTCAAATAATGAACAGGCTAAAATAAGGAGGATTGGGTGAAAACATTTCATTGGCTTAAATCTCTATCTCCACTAACATGGCTCATTAGTGGGCAGTGTGTTCTTTCTTTGCCTGAGTGTAATGGTTTATTCTCAGGAATAAATGCACTAAAAGGCCTCTGGACTACAGAACATGAGCTACAATTGAAGATAGGTGCATCATTATCATGCCAGACCCAGAGAGAAGGCATGACAGAATGCATATTGAATGCAAAGTCCAGAAAGTTCTAATCTCTTCTCCCATTTCTCTCCCTAAATGCCAGCAGCCTGGTCATTCCCCTTCAGAAAGGAGATCAGAAGTTTCTTTCCTGATGAAAATATCAACCTAGAAGGAAAGATTGTAAATTACTGACACTAGGAGTTCACCAACAAACAGCCTATCTAGATCACCTGACAGAGACACAAAGTAAACAAACAAGCAAAGTAAACAAGCCTCACTGAAGTGCTTAGAGCAATCAATTATAATTTCAACCCTTCATTCTTTTCTTTTTTTTTTGAGACAGAGCCTTAAGCTGTTGCCCTGGGTAGAGTGCTGTGGCATTACAGCTTAACCTCCAACTCCTGGGCTCAAGTGATTCTCTTGCCTCAGCCTCCCAAGTAGCTGGGACTACAGGCGTCCACCACAATGCCTGGCCATTTGGGGGTTGTAGCTGTCACTGTTGTTTGGCAGGCCCAGGCTGGATTCAAACCCGCCAGCTCCAGTGTATGTGGCTGGTGCCTTAGCCACTTGAGCTACAAGTACTGAGCCTAACCCTTCCTTCTTAATCATAAACATGTAAGAAGAATGACTAGGTATTTGAGGAAAACCTCTGACATGGAAGATAGACATTAAACCAGCAAATAGAAGAAAGTGACTGAGATGAAATAGAGATGATATCAGGAGGGAAAAACTTCAACAAAGCCCTTACGAATATCCCTAGAGAAATCAGAGAAAATATTTCCCTTGTGAAATTGGGAAATGGTACTATATAGAGGGAAAATTTGTAGAATAAAAGGAGCTCTTGAAAGTGAAAAAATAGCTGCAATTAAAAGTTCAACAGAAGAGTTGGGAGATAAGGGACAAGAAATAAAAATAAAATTCTGAAATAAAAAAGACAAGAGAGAAGGAAAATCAAAGAGAAGATATAAGAAAAATAAAGGGGGTAGCCCTTAACGTCCAGCCTTTGAGTGACAGGGGTTCCAGGAAGACAGCACTAGAAAACCAAGCGGAAAAATCACCAATACAATAAGTCAACAAAAGTTTCTCAGAACTGAAGATGTGAGTTACCAGATATACGGGGCCCATCAAACGCCCCTGCAAAATCGATTCAAATAGAGCTGCATCCAGGAACATTACTGTGAAATTTCACAACAGTGGGGATGAAAAGAAGATGCTAAACTTTGAACGAGAGAAGCAGATTGCACAGAAAGGATCAGGAGTCAGAAAGGCTTCAGACTTCTCAACTGCACCAAGACAAGGGAGAAAACCCCTCAAAATCCTTCAAGGAAGGTATTCCTGCTGCCATGTTAGATTCAGCCCAGCTATCAAATACATATTACGAAAGAATAAGGACATTTTCAGACAGGCGATGTCTCACAAATTTAATTCCCCTGTACTCTTTCTCAAAAAGCTAAAGAAAAAAAGATCAAGGAAGAGGAAGACGGGATATGCCACAGTTTGTTTCTGCACCCTGTGTCGGGGGAGGCTGACTTTTACGGATTATAGCACAGATTCAGAGGCCCTGTGGCCATGCACAGCCACAGAGAGCCACCAGCAAGAGATCTGGGAGAGAAGGACAAGCACAACCCAGCGCCCTGTGGGATTAGAAGACTTAGGAGGTAACCACACCCCTGCTGTCACCCATTTCTCAGGGATCTCTTTTTATCTCTCGCCTAACTTCCTAATCCTCTACTGCTTTCTTATTCTCTCTCTCCCTCTCCTTCAATAAACAAGCTTTGAAAGTAGTCTTAGCTTATCGGTTAACTACAAAAAAAGGGCAGTTAGGCCAAAAGAGGCGGTACAGCACAACCGATGAAAGAGCATGGGTCACGGAGCCAGTGAACAGTGAGTGCAAGTTCTTGCTCTGTCACTGAAGACAAGGGTGATGCTGGCAAGTCACTCGCCCTCCCTGTACTACAAAGAACAATAACTTTGACTCAAACTGTGCAAAAGCAATTCATTTGTACCCTTGTAATATTTCAAAATTTGAAAAAATGCAAAACCTTTGAATAGTGAATCACTAATTAAGCTCTCAATAAATGGTAGCTCCACATATAACCAACATAAATTAAAGTGCCATTCACCTGGTGAAGGGAAACTAGGTTGCTCTCAATTCCCCACTTTACTAATATAACCAAAAAATATTTTGATGACACTTCTGTAGAAAACAGTACTGTCCAACAAGTCCTTCCACACCTGCTCCTCAGCGCATGGTAGGACTGCACTTTGTGGCTACTTAATTTCCCCTTTGAGAGAAGTGTGGGCAAGAGACTGCCTCGCCTGAGGAAATGGGAGCCGAACTGATTTATAGTATCTGTGGGTGTAAGCTTTAAGAAATAATGTAGAATTTTAATTACCTTTCAGATTACCAGTGAGTTTCTTCTACATTGAATTGCCTATGTTAATTTTTAGTTTAAAAAAAACCCAGAGGTTCTATGTATCCTCTGGGTCTGCAAATATTGAGCAATTGAAACATGTCTACTAATATTGAGAAATCAAATTTTTAATTTAATTCAAGTAAGTTACTTTAAATTTAAAACTAAAGTAGCTTTTTGGTAAATACATTTCACTTCAGCTGTTGCATCATGCAAGATATTATTATTGGTTCATGATAGTGAGTGTATCCTCAAAATGTCTTCTTTTCGATATTTCCTTTATCTTTGAGTAAAGAAAAAACTCATTAAGGGCCAGATCAGGGGAGCAGGGAGAATGTTCCAATACAGTTATTTGTTTACTGCCTAAAAACTCCTTCACCAACAGTGCCAAGTAAGCTGGTACATTAGTCGTTAGCCAAGATTTTCAGTTAAGAATTTTTGTAACTATTTCTCTATTGACATTTACTTGGTCTGCTATGCTTCTCACAGTCAGCCAATGATTTTGACACACAATTCAATGAATTTTTGCAGTATTTTGTCAGTTCTGCTGGCTGCTCTCACCTCTCTTCATCAGTGATGCTCAGAAAAATGTTGAATCCTTTTGTACACTGCCATTTTCTTCATGGTATTATTCCTATAGACTTGGATTAACAAGTCCCTGATTTTAGTTCCACTCTTGCCACGTTTAACAAGAAATTTAGGAATTTTTGTTCATTGTTCTAATTCAAGCTCTGACATTCTCACCACGGCACATAAAAACACATAACAACATTAATGAACACCACTCAGCAAGACACCGCCGCATGGTCACACAAACACAGCTGTGAGAGACTGATATACCAAGGTTATGAAACCTTATCAAGTTGTTTGTACAGTGCCAGCAATGAAAGCATCCAGTGGCAAGTCTACAGACTTAATTGTCAGACCTCTTAAACCACACTCTCCTAGCTCCTCCAACCCCCAAACCCTGGCAAACAGGGGTCCTGGCAATATGTCTCCATTTCTAAACTTTTGTCATTTCAAAATGTTAAATAAATGGAATTATATCATTTGCAACCTTTGGGAGTGGCTTTTTTCTATTCAGCATAATTCCCTAGAGATTTATCCCCTGCCACCTTTTAATTATAATGTTTTAACTATTTCCTCTACATTCATTGAGCAACACATCAAATTGGCATTATAATTTTCTTTCTTTTTTTTTTTTTGCAGTTTTTGGCTAGGACTGGGTTTGAACCTGCCACCTCTGGCATATGATAGGGGCCAGTGCCCTACTCCTCTGAGCCACAGGCACCACCCAGTATTATAATTATTTAATCCTATGATATACCATAATATCATTACTTGTTTCAAGTTTCAAGTTTGCTGTCACAATCTGTTAGGTTACCTGACAAAGGGGAAGTGAGATAGCAGATGCAATTAAGACTACTAATCATCTGACTTTAAAATAGAGCGATTATCCTAAATTATCAAGGTGAGCCCAATGTAAGCATAAGAATCAGCAAAAGCAGAAGAGCAGCAGGAGCGGCATCTGTGGCTCAAGGGAGTAGGGTGCAGGCCCCATATGCCGGAGGTGGTGGGTTCAAACCCAGCCCTGGACAAAAACTGGAAAAAATAGAGCAGCTGACTCAGTGGCACCCACCTGGAGGACCACATCAGTCCAGGAGTTCAAGGCCAGCCTAGGCAACATAGCAAGACCCCCATCTCTAAAAATAAATATGTAAAATTTGTTAAGTAAGAGAAGAAGGCATAAGAGAGAGCTAGATATAGGACAGTGTGAGTGTAAGGACTCAACAACATTGCTGGCCTTGAAAATGGAAAGAAGGGGGCCGTGAACCAAGGAAAGTAGACAGCCTCTCAAAGCTGGGAAAGTCAAGAAACTGGACTCTCCTGGAGAGTCTCTAGAAGGAATATGAGCCTGCTGACGTCTTGCTTTTAGCCTAGTGAGACCCACTTTGAACCTTAAATCTTATAATAAATTTGTATTGTTCAAGCCATTATATTTGCAGTTGTTTGTTACAACAGCATAGGAAACAAGTGATTTGTTTGAACAATAATTAACATGTGAGAAGCACTGATACAGAATACAAAAGAAGGGGACGATTTGGACTAAGCAGACCAGTTAGAGGACTAGGCCAAAGATAGATCATCAAAGACAGTGCCGGTAGACACACCAGGGCCAATGAGGGAGGCCAGAAAGAGAGAAGTCGAAAGGAGGCAGGGTTTCCAGGCTGGATATTTCCGCCTCACTTGTTTTCCTAATAGATTAATCCTCTTCCCTTCTTCATTAAAGTCATTGGTTTCTTTCAGTAAACGTTTTTCCTACTTGCTTCCCCTTTTCATTAGCAAGCCCTGCTTCTCTCTGGCTGTGTGCGTAGGTCATCAAGCCAGCGAGAAACGATCTTCAGCCTCGTTCTTAAGGGATGCCGACTTCAACGACTGATGCGCCGTATGCTGGAGGGAAGAAATCACATAAAGCGATTACAAGGGAGAAAAAAGAAAAGCGAAAACATCTTCTCCTGTAATTCAGGGTTTTCCTCCCTTCTGAGTTTAATATGAATCAAACAGGTGTGCGTTCAAAGTGTGCAAGGGTGTCTTCAGCCGCTTTTAATCATCAGCTTCAAGAAAATTCAGATCTCTCAGAAAGGAAGAAAAGTAAACAGCTGAGCACTGCGACTCATTTACACTTCAAATATACTTTGAATTGGTTATTCCTCAATTAATCAAAAAGCCGGTGTATCCCTAAAGTAGTATAAAGTGACACGCTGTGTGAAATCAATTTTTCTTTCCAAAATCATTAAATCCAGTAGCCTGTGACTACATCCCTGCTAATTCTGGTACCAACCCTTTCATCCTCCATTAACTCTGGCACGCCTAACAGGCTGTCAAGAATAATTTCCCAGGACGTAAATAATTCAGAAATTAAAAATTAATAAATAATAACAGAGAACTACTGGGAAATAGGCTGGGTCAATTAGCGCGCTCTGCATTCTGTTTCTTCGCAGCAGGGGGGGCAGCCACATTCGTTACTTGAATCTTCCCTCCGATTCTGAGGTCTGATTTACGGCTCTTCATTACTGGATCCAGTCAGACGCAATTACCTCCATCACTATCTCAGTTCCTAACTTCAAAGAAACCAACATTTTCTTGTCTGCTTTTTTTCTCCTTGCAGCAGGCTCAGCTTGACATCCCTGGAATTTCTTCCACGCAGACTAATTAATAAGTCTCCGACTTACCATATTCACTTCTCGTCTTTGATGTGCTACCTTAGTCAATCATCCCATTTAATTAGAATTTCAATGATAACTTTACTTATCTTGTGGCTAGATGTAAATTAAAATAACAGGATTTTAATTCTCTTTCGGATGGGGTTATGACATTTTGGAAGACAAAGTTTCAACACAAACATGATATTATGTACTTTTTGCTTTTTGTGTGGGGGCAGGGGCGCATTTCGCAGAATTATTTTCCTCTTGCTACAGAAGAGTATTACCGGGGAGCAAGCAATAATGGAAAGGCACGGGGGTGGGGAGGGGGGCTTCTATAGCATCATTCGCCAAGCTTTTCACAGGAAAACTACGTTATTTGCATAAGTGATTGGAATAAGACCTGGGTCATGGAATAAAACAAAAAGGCAATGGCTACGTTTGAATAAACAAAAAAGGTCTCCAGAAAGTCAAGGCTCTGATACAATAGCCCTTTTAACTTTCTGCCCTTTTCTGTCAATTCAGGCTATTTCCCATTTTGACAAATTCTATAATGGTTTCTTTAGACTTTTCCAAAATGCTCCAAGGAAATAAAAAGGCTCAACCAAGAACACAGCGAACAGGAGTACAGTACAAGTTGGGAGACTGACGGGTGAAGTTGGTTAATAAGGTACAGCAGACAGCAGCATTTCATGTCTAGAAAACAACAATAAGACCAGTATTTACCGAGCGTACCCTGTGTGCCAGCCTGGGTCACATGCTTTGCCCCCGTTAATCCTCCCGGCATACCCATAATCTAGGATTATTACCCCCACATTACAGATAAAGAGGCAATCTCAGTGAGGTTAACTTGCTTTCTGAATGTCATAAGGGTAGCACATGAAAAGGAACAAATCAGAAGAGTTTATGAGAAAAACAGAGCTTGAAGCCTTTGAACACAGCATTTAAACCCTTCCGTGGTCTGGCTTCACACTGTCTGCCGAACTCATGCTCCTTCTACTCCACCACATTAACTCACGGAAAATAAAGTTCCAGGCCAGAGTTCAGTATACACCACGTTATACCTTATTCATAATATATGCCTTATTAATAAATTTTTGATGGTTGCTTTAATGTTTACAGACATTGGCAGAAATTCAATCATTGTGGGTATAAACACTGAGCCTGGTTGTATCTAAAATATCAATAGTTATCTAACCATCTATCAATAGTTATCTATCAATCATCATAGATACATTAGTTATCTAACTATCAATAGTTATCTAACTATCTATCAATCATCATAAATATATTAAAATAGGAAGTACAAACAGAAAATCACATCCTATATATACATGGAGTTTTTTGTTTTGCGTTATTTATCCATCTTTTTTTTGCAGGTTTTTTTGTTTGTTTGTTTTTTGTTTTTTGTTTTTTTGGCTGGGGCTGGGTTTGAACCTGCCACCTCTGGCATATAGGGCCTGCACCCTACCCTTTTGAGCCACAGGTGTCCCCCTATTTATCTATCTTTGAGACAGAGTCTCTCTCTGTTGTCCTGAGTGCCATGTTGTCATCATAGCTCACAGCAACCTCAAACTCTCAGGCTCAACTGGTCCTCTTGCCCTTAGCCTCCCGAGTGGCAGGACTACAGGTGAGCACAACCATGACCAGCTAGTTTTTTGATTTTTGGTAGAGATGGGGTCTCACTTTTGCTCAAACTGGTCTCAAACTTCCAAGTTCAAGCAATCCACCACCTCAGCCTCCCAGAGTGCTAAGATTATGGGTGGGAGCCACCGTGCCCTACCTTTGTTTTTGTTTTCTTTTATTTTCTCACTTCTTTTCTTTCTTTTTTTTTTTTTTTTTTTTTTTTTTGTGAGGCAGAATCTTAGCCTGTTGCCTGGGTAGAGTGTGCAGCAGCATCATAGCTCATAGTGATTTCAAATTTGAGTACTGAGGCATCATCATAACTCATAGCAACTTCAAACTCTTGAACTGAAACCATCCTCTTGCCTTAGCCTCCTAGGTAGCTGAGAATACAGACACTTACCATGACATCTAGCTAGTTTTTTTTCTATTTTTACTAAAGACAGGGTCTTGCTCTTGCTTAGGCTGATCTTGAACTCCTGTGCTCAAGCAATCTACCTGCTTCAGCTTCCCAGAGTGCTAGGATTACAGGCATGAGCCACTGGGCCTGGCCTGTTTTGTCTTTTAGAGACAGGATCCTGCTCTATTGCCCAGGCTGGAATTCAGTGGCCATAATCATAGCTCACTGTAACCTCAAATTCCTATATTCAAGCAATCCTCTATCTCAGCCTCCCAAGTAGATAGGACTGTAGGCACACACTACCATGCCTGGCTAAGTTTTTAAAGTGTTTATATTTTTTAAGAAGGCTGAGTGCCATAGCCCAGTGGTTAAAGTGCCAGCCCTGCACAGCAGGGGCAGCAGGTTCAAACCTCTCCTGGGCCTGCTTAACAAAAACCAAACAAACAAAAAAACCTTAAAATGTTTATATTTTTTGAAGAGACAAGGATCCTAGCCTCAAATGATCCTCCCACCTCAGCCTCCCAAAGTGCTGAGATTACAAGCATGAGCCACAGTGCCTGGCCTATATACACAAGTTTTAAAATAAGAAAATAAGCTCTTTTCACATTTTCTTAAACTATTTCTCCCCAGGAATAGAATGACTAGGAAATCATTAGTATGGCTTCCAGATAGTGTGGCTAAAAAAATAAAAAGTAAAATATTTTGTTTGTTGCTTTAAAAAGTGTTACTAACAATAGGAACATTAATGGGAATTTCACAAAATTATTCTTAATCTCTCAATTATTTCCCTCCTCTGCTCTCAGTAACAATGTCCAGTAAGACAACAGAGGTTATAGTGACCGACAGAAACGTATTTCATTACCAAGGCATGACGCCACTGCGTTTATGCCATTAGAATCTAACTTTTGGGGGATTTAATGCAGTTGTTCCTTAACAATAGAATTTGATTCATTTGCTACTTAAGACATGATTATTTAAATTAAAGTTAATTGGTTTCCTCACTCCCCTTTAGGGCTTTAGGCTCAGAACATTTCTATTAGAAAAATCTAATTTGTCTCCAATTCCTATTTCTAAAATTTAGAATGGTTAAAATGCTCTGATAATTTAACTCTTTGTAGCAAAAATTATCTCTAAATTACAGCTCAAGCAAAGTAAATAAAGGTGCGGTGACACATTTAGCAGACTCAGCAGTAGTTAGGAAGGAACCAGAGCTGCAGGGTTGCAAGGTGAGCGCAGGCCTCTATCAGGACCTCTCAGAAGGTGAGAAAAGCTCGGGGTTCCCATATAAATTAAAAAGTGAAGACGTGCCAGGGCAAAATCATCAAAGTCATGACATTTAAATGTTTCCACTGGACAAATTACCCTTTAAATACACACAATTTTAATGTAAGTAGTATATGCATGATGACATTTCAGTCAACAATGGACCACATACCCAACCGTGGTCTCGTAAGATTTTAACAGAACTGAAAAATCCCTGTTGCCTAATGACACTGAAGTTGCCCTAACCACCATAGCACAATGCGTTGCTCCTAGGTTTGCAATGATGCTGGTGTCAACACCTCCTGTGCTGCCAGTCACATGAGAGAATAGCAATACCGTTATATACAGTATGTAATAGTTGGTAACAAATGACTACATTATTTACTATACCTTACACAATTATCATTCTTTTAGAGTGTACTCTTTCTACTTATTAAAAAACAGTTCAATGTAAAATACCTTCAGGTGGGTCCTTTTGGATGTATTCCAGAAGACTCACAGGCGATGACCCCCATGTGTGCTTCTGAAGACCTTCCACTCAGACAAGATGTGGAGCTGAAAGACAGGGATATTGATGGCCCCAATGTGTGTGTTTGTGTGTTAGTTTTTAACAAAGAGATATACAAAGTAAAAAAAAAAATAAAATTTAAAAAAGCTTACAGAGCAAAGATATACAGAAACAAAATACTGTATTTTTGTACATCTGTACAATGCGCTTGTGTTTTAAGCTAAGTGTTATTTTTAAAGAGTCAAGCTTCTTAAAAAATTAAGGTTATAAAGTAAAAGAGTTATAGGATACTGAAGTTAATTTATTAAAGAAAGAAAAATTTCTTTAATTTTCTTGTAAATTTAGTGTAGCCTAAGTGTACATTATTTATAAAGTAGTGTACGCTAATGTCCTAGGATTCACATTTATTCACATTTACTCTCCGACTCACCCAGAGCAACTTCTAATCCTGCCAACCCCCTTCACAGTGAGTGCCCCATATGGGTGACCACTTATTATTTTTTACACTGTATTTTTGCTGCACTTTTTCTATATTTAGACCCATGAATACTTACTATGTGTTAAAATTGCCTATAGTATTTAATGTAGCAATATGCTATACAGGTTTGTAGCCTAGAATAGGCTATACTATAGAGCCTGTGTGATATGTGATAGGCTGGAATAGACCTTCTAGGTTTGTGTAAGCAATGCACACTTCATGTTGTTCATCACCTAACAATGCATTTCTCAGAAAAATACCCTAATCATTAAATTACACATGACTGTAATTGGACTATTCACAAATAAACACAGGATTAATAAAATGCATTAATTCCTGGTGAACTACAGACTGTGACGCCCAGTAATGGGACAAAGTACAAAAAGTTCAGTTATGAAAATCTCTCAATCTCTTTACTGTATGTCAATGACTATAAATACAATCTCAGCTAGAAATAATGTTAATTTTTTTTATTTGAAGCTCTTCTCAAATAGAAAGCTCAAATCCAATTGTTCCCTCACCATTCCTTGACAATTTCCAATCTCTACTCATTCATTCTTTTGAAAAATATTAATATTTTTGAGCGTCTATTATGTGCCAAGCACTGCTCTGGGAATTGAAAATATACATCAAAAGAAAAAAGGATAAAACTCATGAGACTTACAGAGTATACTTCTAGTGGAGACAGACAACAGACAGTAAACATAATAAATATATATTAAGTTAGAAAGTGATAAGTGTGGGGAAAAAAACGGAACCTGATAGGGGAACTGAGAAGAGCCAACAGGGGGCAGCAACATGCAATTTAGATGAGATAATTAGGATAGACTTCACTGCAAAAGTGACCTTGAACAAAGACATAAAGGAAATTATGCAGGTGGCACCTGTGGCTCAGTGAGTAGGGCACCAGCCCCATATACAGAAGGTGGTGGGTTCGAACCCAGCCCCAGCCAAACTGCAACATAAAAATAGCCAGGCATTGTGGTGGGCCCCTGTAGTCCCAGCTACTTGGGAGGGTGGGGCAAGAGGATCACCTAAGCCCAAGAGCTGGAGGTTGCTTGTGAGCTGTGATGTCACAGCACTCTACCGAGGGTGACAAACTAATGCTCCGTCTCTAAAAAAAAAAAGAAGAAAGAAATTATGCTAGACCCTAAAGAGACAAACTAAAGAAAGAAAACAAAAGCAGGGAAAGGAAAAAGATAAATGACATGAGAACAAGCCAGGCAGACACCAGGAGGGATCAGAATTTCAGGCAGAGGAGTAGCCAGTGAAACACAAGCACCATGATGCCTTTGTACAAATTAGAAAAGGTGTCCATCACTACCCCCAAATATTATTCATTACATCAGTTAATCTAAAGAGAAGCATTTAATTATCATCATAATAGATTATGAGAATAAAATTCAAAAATTCAGTATCCATTCATAACATGGTAAAAAAAAAAAGAAACAGTAATCATTGGCTACTTTCTTACACATGACTTAGTGGGGAAACACTGGATGCTCTCCTACTAAAATCAGGAACAAGGCAAAAATGCCTATTATCTACACTAATTTTTTAATTTAAGATTGTGTTTGAGGTATCAGTTAATGGTATTGAACAAAAGGCATAAGAATTAGAAAATAAGTGGTAATATATCTGAATAATATATTGGAAAATTCCCCCAAATTAATAAAAAATGAATACTAATAATAAGAGAATTCAATAAAGTAATAGGACATGAATGAATAAACACAAATCCATAGCCTTCAATTTAAAAGAAAACAGTTAAATGGGAAAAAAGGTGCCATTTACATTAGCAGTCAGACCGATAAAATACATACAAATAATAAGAAATGTATGAAGCCTATATGAGTAAAACTTTAAGAACAGACATAACAAACAGAAAGTCCATGTTAATTAAAACAAAGCATCACAAAAAAGAAAAAGAAAAAAAGAAGTAGTTCATGTTATTGAATAGGATCACTTAACATCATAAAGACTTCCAGTCTCTCCAAGTTAATACATAAAAATTAATGCAAAAAAATTTCCATTAGTGTTTGTCTGGAGTTAAACAAGTTGATTCTAAAATTGTATGTAATAAGAATTGTATTTCAGTAAGAAGTGTCAATAATAGCCTGAAGTAGAACAATGCAGGGAGGGGCAAGTCTTACCAGATGTTAAATCGTGTTACAAGGCACCTTAACTTAAAATAGTGTGATCTTAGAAAATGAGTAGATATCAAAGGCTTAAAATTATTTTTAATTTTTCATATGCAATGTTTTGAAGACAATCACAAATAACCAGGAATATAAAGAAACAAGACAACAAAACCAACAGAAATATTAGACTGTGGAAAGAGACCCTCAGGAATTCAGATAATGAAGTTATTCATCACAAAACACTTAAATAATTAATATATTTTAATTATTATTAACATTATTATTTCAAAAAAATAAGATTGAAAATTTTAATCTAGAAAGTATAAACAGAGAAACAAATAGAAATTTTAGAATTGAAAAATAAAGTAAGGCTCGGTGCCCATAGGTCAGAAAGTAGGTCGCCAGCCACATATACCAAGGCTGGCTGGTTTGCGCCTGGCTCAGACCTGCTAAATAACAATGACAACTGCAACCAAAAGTAGCTGGGCATTATGGCAGATGCCTGTAATCCCAGCTACTCGGGAGGCTGAGGCAAGAGAATTGCTTAAGCCCAAGAGTTTGAGGTTGCTGTGAGCTGTGACATCATAGCACTCTACTGAGGGTGACATAGCGACGCTCTGTCTCAAAAAAAAAGTAATAAAAATAAAGTAACCAAAATTACAAACATGGTGGATGGGTTTAACTGCACATTTGCCATAGCTGAAGAGAGAATGAACTGGAAGACAGGTCAGAAGAAAACAGAAGGAAGCAGGTGAAAACAAAAAGGTATAGACATTAAAGAAAGAGTAAGAAATTGTGATGGTTTTAAAATATCATCCAAGCATCACTGACACACTGTATCAACAATAAGAGAATGAGGATACTGCCTTTGAATATGGGCGGACTTGTGACAGCCTTGACCTTTAGGGAACGATGGAAGTAATTAATGCTCTGTGACTTTCAAGGGCACGTTGTAAAAGCCCATGCAGCTTCTGATGGTTCTCTTAGAATGCTTGCTCTCTAGATGCCCTCTCTTAAGAATCTCCTTCTCAGAGCAAAACTGCCATTTGTGAGAATTCTAAGCCTTACAAAAGGCTATGTGTAGACAGTTGTAGGTGAGCCGAGCTTTCACAGCATCACAACCCAGGCGTGAAATAAAAGTGTTCCCTGTGATAGTTAATTTTATGTGCTAACTTCACTGGGCTAAAGAATGCCCAGATATCTAGTAAAACATTATTTCTGGGTGTGTCTGTGCTTCCAGAACAGATCAGCATTTGAATCAGTATGCTAAGTAAAGAAGACCTCCTTCTGGGTGGCACCTGTGGCTCAGTGAGTAGGGTGCTGGCCCCATATACAAAGGGTGGTGGGTTTGAAGCAAGCCCCAGCCAAACTGCAATAAAATGTTGCAGGAAGACGAGGCCCAACGAAGAGAAAGAGCACCCAAGCACCATAGTTATAAGAGGAAGGGCTTTATTCATTGGCCGTGAGCTTACGGTATAGAAGATTTCCAAATGGCCGACTGGCATGGTCTTTCTCTTTTTATTGACAGTCAAAAAGTTCCATTCCACAGGTGCCCTTCTCATTGGCCAGTTTATATCAAGTGGGAGATGCTACTCCAGCCCCTATAGAACTACAGGATTTCACAGAACTTGGAAATTTCCAAGTTCCAGGAGGTTAAGCCTATAAATTCCCAAGAGCTGAGTCACCATGGAGAGGGCCTTGCAGGTGCAGGCCTCAGGTCTCCCTGAGAAGACCTGTTCTCCCGTACCTCGGACCTCACCCCTCTGCAGTATCCTCTCTCAAAAAAAAAAATAGCCGGGCATTGGGGCAGGCACCTGTAGTCCCAGGTACTTGGGAAGCTGAGGCAAGAGAATCACCCTAGCCCAAGAGTTGGAGGTTGCTGTAAGCTGTGACATCAGGGCACTCTACTGAAGGTGACAAAGCAAGACTCTGTCTATAGAAAAAAGAAGAAGATCTCCTTCACCAATGCAGGTGGGCATCATCCAGTACTTGGAGGCTGAATAGAAAAGGTGAAGGAAAAGGCTGAATAGAAAAAGGTGAAGGAAAAGTGAGTTTGCTGTGTGTCATCAGGGTCATCTATCCTTTCCTGCCCTTGGACATCAGTGTTTCTGGTTCTTGGGACTTACACAACTGGCTTAAGTTGTGGTTCCTCAGCTTATAGATGACAGATCTTGGGACCTCTGGGCTTCCCTAATCAGGAGCCAATTCCTATAAAAGATAAATAAATAGTAAATAAATACGTATCCCAAATGTCCATTGATGAATGACGGTTAAACAGAATGTAGTATGTACATACAAGAGAATATTAGTTATCCTTTTTAAAAGGAGTGAAATTTTGGCTCATGCTCATGAATAAACCTTAAAAACATGATGCTAAGTGAAGGAAGCCAGTCACAAAAAGACAAAAACTGGGTGACTTCACTTCTGTGAGATACCTAGAGGTCAAATTTACAGTGACAGAAAATAGAACGGTGGTTGAAGGAGGTGGGAGTAGAGGGAAATGGTGAGTTAGTACTTAACAGGAGTAGAGTTTGTTTTGCAAGGTAAAAAGAGTTCTGGACAGGGACAGTGGTGATGGTTGCACAACAAAGTGCATGTACCTAGCACCACTGACCTGAACACTTAAAAACGGCTAAGATGGCAAATTTAAAAAGTTTTAAAGAAAAACAAAAGCAGGGCGGTGCCTGTGGCTCAAAGGAGTAGGGCACCAGCCCCATATGCCGGAGGTGGCAGGTTCAAACCCAGTCCCAGCCAAAAACTGCAAAAAAAAAAAAGAAAAGAAAAACAAAATCAAAAACAAGTGAGCTGGCTTCCAGATTCCTATAGAATAATGCCAACCACCTAAATTCAAATCTTTCCACCCATCCTAAAAACAAAACTAATGAGAGCAAATAAAACCATCTATGGCCACAGCATAAGTAGGAGACACAGAAAATTGTCAATTTCATTTTACAAATGAGCAGGTAAATATTCAGCCTGAGCCAGCAGATGCGCTGAGGGAGCCGTGCTATAGAAGAGAAGCCGGGGATCACAGAAAGTCTAGAGAGCAGCAGGGCCTAGCACTGGTGGAAGAAGGATAAATCTTACCACCAGGAAGTGAGAGTCCCATCTGGAGTGGAGAACATATCTGGTGAATGAGAGGAACTGAGTTGTCTAAAAAAAAGCATTTGAGAATAGAAATGGCAACCTAGGGAAGGCATTGCTTCTAGAGGAAAGGAGACTTGAAGGGAAGGTACCCTTTGAGGGCATGATGATGAAGTGAAAGAAGAAAATATGTATTGAAAAAAAACCAGCCTTTAAAAACAAAGGAGAACCGCAACATCAGAAGACATGCTTCACCCCTCCCCCCAAATGGCCTTCGCTTGGGAGGAACAGTGCAGTTAATTCCACGAACAAAAGAGGGCGCTCTTGAGCCCAGTAAAGTGCCCCAATTCCTGGGTCATTTGCAATTTCTGAAACTGGAAAATGAAAGATTTCAAAATATACAGAAAATGAGAGACTTATACTAGTGGAATACACCTAGCCATAGATAGGGAAGGAGAAAATGACAGATATTATAAAAAGAAAATTAAAAATGAAAATCAATACAGTAGAACCATTGTAAATAGAACACTGAGGGACAGTAACAAACTGGTCAAAAGTGGCCGGGCATGGTAGCTCACGCCTATGGTCCTAGCACTCTGGGAGGCTGAGGCAGGTGGATTGCCTGAGCTCAGGAGTTCAAGACCAGCTTGAGCAAGAGGGAGACCCCATCTCTAAAAATAGCCCGTGATGTGGCAGGCGCCTATAGTCCCACCTACTTGGGAGGCTAAGGCAAGAGGATTGCTTGAGCCTAAGAGTTTGAAGTTACTGTGAGCTATGACTCCATGGTACTCTACTGAGGGTAACAAAGTAAGAGTCTGTCTCAAAAAACAAAATAAAACAACAACAACAACAACAACAAAAAAAAACTGGTCAAAGTAAGGAACTAGGCCTTCTGTACTGATATGTGCACATAGGGCATGTCCAGTCTATGAAAATTAGGTCAACTCACAGAGGTGGTCAATGTAGGGAGGTGAGCAACTATGAAGGTTCTACTACATTCAAAATATATATATTTCATGGAAACTAAAACACAACACCACAAGCTACATTAAATAATCTCAGTCATTTGGTAACGTGCAAAAAATACTGTGAATCAGAAAAATAACCCCAAACGGAGATGGACAAAGAACAAAAAGATCAAGTTGGTCCAATCAGGAAATATTGAAGGAAAAAAAGTCGTATGTGGGGGGAAGGACTAAGTTATAAGATGTCCAAAGGGAAAGATACTTTATTTAAAATATAATAACTGATATTGGAGAAAGAATTTAAAACAGCCAAGAAAATAAAAATCAAGAAAGCAGTAAGGAGGATCAAAGAGGAAGTGGTGGATACCAAGGCCGAGATGTAGCATATACTACAGTCCCCAAAGAAGAAAATAATGGAACAGGGGTACCATTCAAAACTACAATGCAAGAAACTCTCTAGAAATCAAGTTTGGGTCTACACTCCAAAGGGTCTTCCATGAACCCAGGAACATTTATATGGAATGGCCAGCTCTGAAGTATAGCTTAGAAAATCAATGAGATCTGAAAGAAAAAAATCCTTTGGGTATCAGGCAAAAAGGACATTAGAAAAGTCACACGCGTGCAGGTAACTGCTGGAATAAAAACCAGTAAACATGAAAGTACTTTATGAAGTTCAGAGTTTTGTTACTATTATTATTTTGTTGCTAAGCACTTCTTTGCTTTCTAGAGCAAGATGCTCCGGGTTCAGGTCTATATATTTACTGGCCCAGGGCTAGGATCAGATCCTTTAGTCATCTTGGAAGCGAGCTGTCCCTCAGCCGGCAACACGCGGCGCCTGCGCCAAGACTGGGGAGCGCATGCGGGTCTCGAACCGGTTCTGCCCGGTGCAGAGGATTGTGCTAAACCACGCATTGTCAAAGGAACCGCTGAGAAAGACGTGCGTCCCAAACGGTGATTCACAAGATGCGGTTCCGGGGTGACTCGGCGCCGAGGACCGTCCAATCCGCTTCCCTCGGGGACGACTGGAGGGCGCCCGCCTGGGGACACCGCAGAGAGGACTCGGCTTCCCCTTCCCCGTGGTGCGCCCTTCTGCAGTTGTGGCGCGGCAGGTTCTCTGTTACTCGGTGGTCACCGGGTCCACAGAGGGACGCCTGCTCCAACCTCTGCGCTCCCAACCACCACACAGGGTCGCTTTGTGATCCCATCAACTTTCACAGCTAGTGCCTGGGGCAGCGGAAGGGAAGGTGCAAATTGTATTTCAGACCTTTATCTTGGAACTTAGCAGCTAAAGCAGATAAACTTCTCCCAGGGGATACGTAATTCTAAAAATCGCTTTCTCTGTGCCATTATTTCAATGTTAAACACCGTGAGAACATCTATTCCTTTTGTAGACTCTGTAGACAGCTAACCCCTCTCTGACCCAAATTCCCACTTTTCTCTGGTTAACCACTATTAATATTTCAGTGTGCATCCTTCCCGTCCCTTTCCTCAATCTATATATGTAACTGTATACACAATATAGTTTTAACAATGGGGGGAGGGCGTTTGCTGGGACTCCAGTTCTGTTTACTTAACAGTATGTCCTTTCTGTCAGGACATACAGATGTACACACACGTAAATATATATATACATAGAGAGAGAGTAATGGTTGTGTTATATTCCAGTATAAATGTACTAGCTTTAAGTTTCATTATCATACATAAAGCTTCCGTTAACATCCTTGTACACATATGGGCTGGGCACAGTGGCTCACGCCTGTAATCCCAGTACTTGAGAGGCAGAGGTGAGTGGATTGCTTGAGCTCAGAAGTTAAAGACCAGCCTGAACAAGAACAAGACCCTAGCCGGGCGTTGTGGTGGGCGCCTGTAGTCTCAGCTACTGGGGAGGCTGAAGCGAGAGAATCGCTTAAGCCCAAGAGTTTGAGGTTGCTGTGAGCTGTGATGCCATAGAACTCTACCAAGGGTGACAAAGTGAGGCTCTGTCTCAAAAAAAAAAAAAAATCCTTGTACACATATGTACAATGCTTATGAGCAGCTTTGTGGGATTAAATAATACACATTTAAATGTTGGCAGCGAGTAATGGGTTATACAAGAGGCCCTAAGGGTGCCTGAAGCCGTAAGGGTTGTATTTGATTCTCTTAAGTACTCTAAAAGGTAAAGCGACCAGAATGTGAGGCCAGGAAGTCTGAGACCTTGATGCCTTCTCCCAAAAGATACTTTCCATGCCTGTAACATGCTCACCACCTAAGCACTCACTGGATGAACACATGCAGGGCAGTTGCGGAGATATTCCTCAGCCAGAATGTAAAATTTCCATGGGTTTTAGAAAGACCTCTAACATCAAAGACATTTCTCTTCCAGAGACTTTTGGGTTATGTGGGATTACTCTGGACTCCTGGATTTCCTTCCCATCTCCTTCCTCCCTGTTCCCTAAGTCACCACTTGAACACCTACAGATAGCCATGAACTTGACAGGTCCCTTGGAGACTTACATCAATTGCCTGTTGCAAGAGAGTTTAGAGAACCTGGAATTCAGAATTACTTTTTAACAGACGTGATCAGAGGTAAGATTTCATGGTATGAAGAGGGAGACAAATCATCTGAAGCCAAGGTGAATCAGATGGTTTCCTAAAGAATGAATATTTACGGTAGTGAAACTTTCTCCAGCCTGCCTTGAAAGGGGTGTTAGGTCTAGGCTATGATGGAAAAATAACTCCTGGCAAATTTCCAGATGGCAGCTTTAATAAACACATAAGTCCAGTTCACCCCCCAAGATAAATGAAAAAGTACTAATTGATTTCTAGCTTCTAGTTCATTCCCAGTTTCTTGCTTGGCTAACTCCTGGGCCTGAGAAACGAACCGATTGTCCCCAAATTGACCCTTAAACAATGTACTGAGACAAAGATATATGGAGGAAAAGTATGAGACAAAGATATATGGAGGAAAAGTACTGAAACTAAAATATATATGGGAAAATATTGAAGATGTATGAGAAAATTTTAAAACAAAGATGTATGACATATGGCTAACTAACTGCAAAATTCTGCTTCTGTACAATGCTTCCTTGCTACCCCCACCTGAATGCACCTGGACAGCCTGCGTGCCATCCAGGATGCAGACCAAGCCTTAAAAACCTGACTCTGTAAGCGCTCAGGGCTGCTCTCAGAAACCCCATGTTGAGACACTGAGGCAGTCACCAGCTGGCTCTTCAATAAAAAGGCTCTGCTGCAAATTTGGTTGTTTGGCAGTGTGGTCTTTGTGGAACTCCTGGGCACAACAGGGGTAACAAAAAGACCCAGTCAACTAGGATAGTATCTTACCCAAGGATCTGGAGTGCACATAATCCTGGTAAAGCAAGCACGCACTGACCTGCCTCCAATTAGCAAATAATAATAATAATACTATGTCTAAAACCTTGAGCCAGACCTTGAACACATGGATGAAGATGTAGTCACATAGTGTTCCCACTGGCAAGATTCAGCATCAAAAATTAATTAGGTAAAAGGCATGTCTAACAGCAAGGGCATTTTTGTACAGAAGTCCAAAGGGAAGTACGTGGTGCTTTATGGGACCCACAATGGTTCTGCTGCTGCGGAGAGGTATGTGAGGAGCCAGATGGGGCAGAGAAAGAAAAGAGGCCGTATAGGCTGGGCACCTAGGCTCAGGCCGATAATCTTAGAACTCTGGGAAGCCAAGGCAGGTGGATTTCTCGAGCTCAGGAGTTTAAGACCAGCCAGAGCAAAAGAAAGACCGCATCTCTACTAAAAAGAGAAAAACTAGCTGAGTGTTGTGGTGGGTGCCCGTAGTCCCAGTTACTCAGGAGGCTGAGGCAAGAGGATTGCTCAAGCCCAAGTGTTTAACATTGCTGTGAGCTATGATGCCAGGGCCCTCTACTCAGGGGGACAGAGTGAGACTCTGTCTCAAAAAAGAAAGAAAGAAATCAAGCCATATGATGGCAGCCTCATTAACTCAAATAGATCCCTTTTTCCAGTAGA
>NW_003852498.1:7066528-7070158 GCF_000181295.1 Otolemur garnettii
GCCTCATTAACTCAAATAGATCCCTTTTTCCAGTAGAAAGAAATCAAGCCATATGATGGCAGCCTCATTAACTCAAATAGATCCCTTTTTCCAGTGAAGTGGTTATAGCATTTGTCTGCTTCAAGTTGATGTGACTGTAGTTCAGGGGTATGTGTGTGTGAGAGAGACAGAGAGACCATATTGGTGTTTTCTCCTGCATGCCTTCAACCAGGCATGGTACCTGATCCAGGGGATATCAGAGTTTTGTGGGTTTTTGTTTTTTTTAGATGGCATCAGTCTATGCCATCTAATTCTCAAGTTAGACTGATGCAGGGGACTTTGCCCCTCCCAGGGGACATAGACATTTTTAGTTATTACAGCTGTGGAAGGGGGTGCTACTGGCAGCTAATAGGCCCAGGTCAGGGATGCTACTAAGCATCCTACCACGCACAGCCTTGACCCCATGGCGAAGAATTATCCAGCTCCAAATGTGAGAAATGTCACATGCCAAGTTTGAGTAACCCTGTGTCTAGCCCAACGGTGGATAGGAAGAAAAACACCAAGTTTGACCCTGAACTCTGCTGTTCCAAAAACAGATCAAAGGAAGCTAAAATTAAAGGAATAGTTTGGTCCAAACTCCTCTGCACACAGATCCCATAGGATAGGAAAACGCACTCATGCTGAAAGAACCTGGCCAAAAATAAAACTAAATGAAAAGTGACAGGGGTCAAATGAAAGGCAAAAGAAGAAAATGTTCTATATGGGCAAGATGCCAGCCACATACACCACAACTGACAGGTTCGAATCCAGCCCCAGCCTGCCAAACAACAATGACAACTACAACCAAAAAATAGCCTGAAGCCCCAGCTACTTGGGACGCTGAGGCAAGAGAATTGCTTAAGCCCAGGAGTTGGAGGTTGCTGTGAGCTGTGACACAACAACATTCTACCCAAGGTGACAGCTTGAGGCTCTGTCGCAAAAAAAAAAAAAAGAAAAGAAATTCTAAGCTTGAGAAGGAATAACATAAACACAGAGAAGAATATGGAATGTTCCCACCAAATGTGACACAGGCAACAACTGGCGACATTAAATTCCAGAGTTAGCAAAGCAGAAGCCCTTGGTGTCTTGCAGCACTTTCCCTCACCCCACTTCTAATTTTGACCTCCTTTGTGGTCAGCCAAAAAGTGATTAGTAATCTTAATTACATCTGCAAAATCCCTCTAATATAGATCCCATATACATATACCAAAGACTTGAAGTCTTACCTCTGCATATATATACACATATATCACATGTACATATCACACCAATTCCACTTCTAGGTCTATACCCAACTAAAATTATGTATGTACATTATTGTCACCAAAAGACATGTTGTACAGTGTTCATAGCAGTGCTAATCATACGGCCAAAAATGCAGAAACTATTCAATGTTGTGCAACAGAAGAGTAGTTATGTTTGCTTAATGGAATTCTATACAGCACTTAAGAATGAAAAATAATATAGATGAATGTTATAAACATAAGGTTGAACCAAAGAAGTCAGATACATAGGATACTTAACCATTTATAAAAAGTGCAACATCAGGCAAAACTTATCTTATGGAAGGAGGCACAGAGGGCCCATTTGGAATAGGGATAATATTGTCTTGATCTAGGTGCATCTGATATGTGAAAATTTATCCAACTATATACTTACTTGTATGGATCTTTCAATTTAATATAAGGGTACAATTTTTAGGTTACATTGTTCTCAATTCCAGGGTAAAAAGTTCTATTTGTAGAAGAGCCTCTCAGCCAGGGGACGTGTTATACACCCTCACAATGTGCATGTGGGCTCCCCCCTCATGCCCTCCTTCCTTCTGCCAAACGTCCACCCACTTTACCCCTCCCTCTACCCCCGAACTGGACTATATTAGTGTTTTATTGTTCTTATGTGTGTCAATATTTTAAATTACTGCTTCAAAAGAATCTTAGAAAATAAAGTAGAATATAAACTACTAGAAATAATAGAATTCTATAAATTTATCAAGATGGCTGAAAGTAACATTAATACACAATTACATTTCTATACAGCAGCAACAAACAACTAGAAGAGAGATGTGAATTACAGAAGGGGGTGCCTATTTGCCCTTCTTGTGATGAGGATTTACTAAAGAATTAAGAGAGTGTGACACTAATAAAGAAAAGATAAAGGAACCAGCAGAATAGAACAGAGAACCAGAGCAGACCTATAGGTGTATGGAACTTTGGCATATGACACAGGGAAAATGTCAAATTGGCAGGGAAAGGTTTGTGACTATTTGGAAAATGAAATTGGGAAAAAATATGGAAAGAAAGAGAATTGTATCCCTAACTCACTCTTATAAAAAAAAATTGTTAAATGAGTTAATAATAAGGCTTTAAATTACTATAGAATATATGTGAATATCTTATAGACTTTGGAATGCAAAAGGATTTTTTAAGTAAGACACAAAATGCAAAAATTCAGAGAACACTGAAAAACCTGACCATATTAAAATGAATAACTTTTATCAAAAAAGGTCTTAAATAAATATTACACCTCCAAGTTTCCCAGCCCAAGTCAGAAAAAAAGTGTGAGATAGGTTCACCTTATTTTAACTTCACAAAAAAATGTATAAAATATTTTAGTAGATGCATGCACAAAAATTAATGAACAGAGAACTAAAAAAGAGTAATAAAAACAAATGAGGTTCTTTGAAACTTTTAATAACATCTCCATATTTTTGGTAAGACTTATCAAGAAAAAGTGGAATCACAGATTGAAAGAGAGGGGGAAAACTCACCCAATAGAACTAAGTACAATAAGGGAAAACTACAATAGAGAGACCATTATTCTTATCCACTAGGGTAGGAGGACCATTTCTCATATCTTAAGAGATGTAAACTACAGCACAGTGTTTAAGTGCTCCCATCTCCTCTTGTACTCATCTGCACAGCAAAGTCTCTCTTGAAATATAGAGAACTCATTTCAACTAAATACATTCATTAGTTCATTTATTCAAAAATTACTTTTGGATCTCTATGTCAGCCCCATCTCAATGCCTGGCACAGAGATGAAAAGAATTTCAGAAGAAAAAAATCAAAAGACTAGAAAAGAGAGAAGCAGCTAATGACAATGTCAGAGGAGAAGCAACTGTGTCAGTTGCAACCACATTGTGGGTCACGGATTGTGTCTTTCTCTAGGCTCTACAGGTGTATTTTCTAAGAGGACTCCCCAGTAAACCAGAACTCGACTTTCTCTCTCAGTATGTTCGCAGGGAACTGACTCAAAGATAAAAATTTAAAGGCCCTTTTTATAGCATTCTCCCCTAGAGCCCAGGCAAATCATTCTTTACTTTTTTCAAGGTCATGAATCTCTTTGACAATACATGAAAACTAAGGACACTTTTCTCAAAAAAATACACACAGGCACTTAATGTGAACTTTTACATACTGTTTTAGAGGTTGTTCCCTCCTCACCCCCAGCCTCCTCTTTACTGCCCTGCTCAAACTTCACCACCCATTAAATGCCTCAAGTAGCTCTTTGTGCATAATCACAAGATTAGCCACCATTTACTGAGCACTTCCTCTCTGTAAGACCCTACACTAAGAGTTTTATCTTCGGCTCGGCGCCTATAGCTCAACCGGC
>NW_003852498.1:7070480-7082674 GCF_000181295.1 Otolemur garnettii
GAGGTTTAATGATTTGCCTAAAATAACATAGCCAGTAATTAGCAGATGCTGGAATAAAATCCCAATTTGTTTGTAAAGCCTGTGTTTTGAATAAATGACAAGAAAAGATCCTTGAAGGACACCTAAACATAAGTGTCAACAGTTGGGATTTAAACTCAGGTCTAACCCTAGAGCTGGCACTAGTGTCAGCTGGCTTAAAGTGTCATATTGCCCATGAGAAGGAAAGTTTATTTTGCTCCATTTCTGCCTTTTGCAGTTCCTCTGTCATTTATGTTTGTCTCTGCAACGATTTTCAAACTTGCCCTGGAGAACTGGACCACAGCTCCGCCCACAAAGGGGCTGTACGTCGCTGTCAGTACTTGGGGGCCGCGCCCTGCATTTCCCACCCCGGAGGGGCGGTGCGCTTAGACTTTCGTACAACATGGCGGCACGCATTCAGCCACGCGACTGGTTCTGACGCAACTTCCTGTCCTGCGCAGTCATGTTTGACCTTTAAACTCGCCATTTTGTTTTCCTCTTCCGGGGACGCTGTTTAGAGGTATGGAAGCTGATTTTTTTTTTCTCCTCTCTAGTCACTTTACAATCGGCTGCCATCTGAGACGTTGGAGGAGCTGAGAGTCGTCAGAACGGTTGTTTGAGTTGGCGTAGGGATTAAAAAGAGTAGGAGAGAGGTTGGTGGTGAGCAAGTTCCCTTTTTATAGTTTTGGAAACCCGTCGATCGTGACTGCACTTTCGAAACCGTGAGTGGCCGGAGCTGACTACCCCGGGCTTTGCCGCCTTCAAAATACAGCGTTCAGAGACAGAAATGTGTTGTAGTTTGTCTCGTTAACAGTAGAAAATCGTCGAACATTTTCACATCTTATGCCTACGTTTTAATACCGCGCTGGTAGATATTCTCAGGGTGTGGAAGGGCGTGGGGCCGCCAAGTTCGGGGGGTAGTTTCACTATTGGCATCAGTTTTCAAGGTCTATGGCAAGGAAGAGAAAAATGTGTTTGGGAGGAGTTTAGAATCTTGGTTTTGGAATCGGCAAATGGGATGGTGACTTCCTGGGTCGCTCGTGTTGGCCTTACATATTAGTTCTGATGTCTTATAGTTTTTAACGTAACGTTAGATCCTTGGGACGACAAATGCAGACTTTTTTCTTTTAAGTAACAAAATTCTGTTAGGAAGCATCCTGTTACGAAGTGGTTGCAAGGCTTGGAATGAAAGATGAGATTGGCTCAAGTCTTGTATGTGTTTAATGTTACTTTGGGTAGTTCACTGAAAAACGAAGTTGCTTATACGCGTATCTGTGTGATCGGTTTGTTAAATAACATTATCAAATATTTTTTCCAGTTGATAGGCAGGGGGAGAAAACTGGTCATCTAAAGGCGTTGTTGCAATAAAGTTCGTGTCAGAAGAGACTTTTCCTTGGCTCATATCTTATTTTGGAGCAAAACATAAAACCCTGACCATCTATGTGGCAGGCACTGTATTGTGTTGGGTAGCTTTTGTAATAAAATCCTAATAACAGCTATATAAAAGTCAGAAATCCCACTTCAGTGCTGTGTATTGCCACTAAGCAGCACAGCTAAGGATTCAACTTAAGAGCTCAGTTCTTATGCTTTGGGTAAGGCCATGTATCCAAGCTGCTTGGTGGTGGCATTTAATCTGGACGCCACTCCAAACAAAATCAGACCGTGTAAGGAGCCTGGTGGTCGGTTTCAGTGAAGTGTCACTCTTGGTTAACATCAGGAAAACTAACATTCATTGCCTTTTATGTTCAGTCACTTGTAAAAATAAGTTAAAGTGTGGAATCTTTTAAGACAACATAAGGGATTTTATATAAGAATGTATTGATTACATGATGCTGTTTTGAGGTTTGGATTACTTTTACAATGGTACAACTTGATTTTATTTCATTCTCAATTTAGGCACTCAAAATGGTGCAGCGTTTGACGTACCGTCGTAGGCTTTCCTACAATACAGCCTCTAACAAAACCAGGCTGTAAGTATTTCTAAAATTTTAAAGTACATATTGTCATTTATTTATTCACCTTACACAATGCTGACCTGTTGCCTATTTTCACTTCCTAGGTCCCGAACCCCTGGTAACAGAATTGTTTACCTTTATACCAAGAAGGTTGGGAAAGCACCAAAATCAGCATGTGGCGTGTGCCCAGGCAGACTTCGAGGGGTAAGAGTTCTTTTTGATGTTAACAAACATCATGCATGATCCAAATCCTCCAAGAATATAGACCTACCTCTAAGCCAATGTGAGAAATGCAGTGAAATGCCTTTCACATGAGTCAGTGCGCCATTTCCCTTTAGCGTAGTTTACTATTTGCTCTCAGCACCTATCAGAATCTATGAAATCAGCTCCGGCGCCTGTGGCTCAAGTGGCTCAGGCGCCAGCCACATACACCTAAGGTAGTGGGTTCGAATCCAGCCCGGGCCGCCAAACAACAATGACTGCTGCAACCAAAAAATAGCCAGGTGTTGTGGTGGGCGCCTGTGGTCCCAGCTACTTGGGAGGCAGAGGCAAGAGACTCACCTGAGCCCAGGAGTTGGAGGTTGCTGTGAGCTGTGATGCCACAGCACTCTACCCAGGGGGATAGCTTGAGGCTCTGTCTCAGAAAAAGAAAGAATCTATGAAATTTTCTGTTTCTGTTAAAACATCACAAAATAAACTCAATGTTTTCCTTATTGCAGGTTCGTGCTGTGAGACCTAAAGTTCTTATGAGGTTGTCTAAAACAAAAAAACACGTCAGCAGGGCCTATGGTGGTTCCATGTGTGCTAAATGTGTTCGTGACAGGTAGGTAAAATATTTAAATGGGCTTGCTTAAGTGAGTATGTGTACGTGCATCTATCATGCTATATACTATTAGACTGATGAAAAAAGTAACTCATTTTCATATTTCAAGTAACTCAAGTTGCATATTATAGAATCTACAGATCATTGATGTAGTACAAATGATATTCAAATTAATACAGTCAGAATTTGGGGCATCTTTATGGTAGGTGAAAAAATTATAAGAAACTTGGTTTTGGCTTGGCCCCTGTAGCTCAGCAGCGAGGGCACCCGCCACATAAACCAGAGCTGGCAGGTTCGAACCCAGCTGGGTCTGCCAAACAACGACAACTACAACAACAAAAAAATAGCCCGGCATTGTGGCAGGCCCCTGTAGTCTCAGCTACTTGGGAAGCTGATGCAAGAGAATCACTTAAGCCCTAGAGTTTGAGGTTGCTGTGAGCTATAACACCACAGCACTCTACCAAGGGCAACTTAATAAGATTTCTGTCTCACAAAAAAAAAAAAAAAGAAAAGAAAAAGAAACTTGGTTTTGTTAGGGAGGCAGGTCAGGAAATTTGTTTAAGTGGTTTGGATATAGATAGATGGAGGGTACAAGCTGTTAAATCTATAGGAATAAAATAGCTGTGTGTAGTGCTCATGTGGCTTGAGCGGAGAGGGTTGTAGGAGCTGATGGACAGCAAAAGGTAGGAAAACCAGATTATGAAGGGCCTTACGGGCTAAAAGACATTTTTAACCTAATTCTTTAAAATGTGGGAATTGATGAATTTTTAACCGAGTAGAAAATCTTGTGTGTGCCAGAAACTGCTGCAGGGTGGACAGTGTATTCAGTTGTTCAACAAAACATGCTTGTTTGGAACATACATTTTCTCTGTGTGAAGGATGAGGAAATGGCACTTGCATTAAGACCTGAAGGCTGGGTAGGGGCTAGAGTATTCCAAGTAGAGGGCTGGGTTTTTTGGATATGGAAAGAATTGTAGCATAGGTAAGAAGGGTAGTGGACTTTGTGATGGCAACATTTACTTAGTGTTTATATGATTAAAAACTATCACAAATTTATCAGAAAAGAATTTCTATTCCCAGGTCTTCTGGTGAGGAAACCAAGACTTATGCTTAGGTTCACATAGTTGATAAGGAATAGTATTGAGATTCAGTCCAGGTTTTATTGAAACTTTTAATCTTAACCCCACTGGATATTTAAAATTGGCTTAGGTGATTGGTTTTCACAAATGAATTAATCGATTTAGAAGAGTAGCAGTTGGAGATGAACAGATTGTGAGTCTCAAGCTAAAGGAGTTTGACTTTTTATTAGTCTTTGCATATTACACTTTGCTGAACATAATCAGATGGGCACATTTATTAAAAATAGAAATTCTCAAGCCCCAGCTTCTGGGTATTTGAATTTATATGAACAGGATAGCCTAGATGCTCAGCAAGTCTTCATGTGGTCTTTGCTTTAAGTAAATTTAGAGAAATTTTAAGGGCACTATTAGTTGTATTTCTAATCTGACTACATCAGAGATTTGAAGGAATTGGCTATCTCAGGGTTTTGAGTCTAGGTTATTAAATAACCAGAGGTAATTGGGATAAAAGACATTTTTATCTTAAAATGGGTAAAAGTAGGGTGGTATAGGTTTCAGAGGAAACAAGATGAGTACTTTACCTCTGGAAGTAACTTGAATTTAACTGTTGAGGAGTACCTGCCTTTGTTAGATCTTACGCAACAGTGTATTATTGTAGGTTGCCCAAGGATATAGGTAGTGTGTGGTAGGGTCGGCCACACAGGCTCTGGAATCTTTGCTCTTGATGAAGTTCCTCTTGTTCTAAAGTCCTTTATTCCTTAATTTTAGCTCTCAGCACGTAGCCCCTTCTATGTTTTTTTATTGGAAATTTTAGAAAATGGGGTTAAAATAGTCTGAGGCTAAGTTAAGTAATACCCTTATGGCCTGGATCCTAGTAAAGAAATTAAAGCTGTCATAAGTGGCAGAGTGATTTGTGGAGATGATTGACTCAGATGAAGAGAGCAGGTCTTACTGACATGGAATTGAAGGATTACCCCAATCTAAATGTCAGTGTGGGAAGGAGACCTTAGGCTGAAAGGGTCCATACATATAATTTTATTCTTAAATTTTAATCTGTACTTTTTACACTTTTCACATACTTTCCTAGGTTCTCTTGATTGCTTTGCTTAGTCCTTTTATGATACTTTTCTTACTCTATGTTAAAATGTAAAGTTCACTTTTTAAAAGCTGTTCATTTTAATATCTTCCTTTCTAGGATCAAGCGTGCTTTCCTTATTGAGGAGCAGAAAATCGTTGTGAAAGTGTTGAAGGCACAAGCACAGAGTCAGAAAGCTAAATAAGAAAATGAAGCTTTTTTTGAGTAATAAAAATTAAGACTGAATTCTGTGTGGGTTTTTTTATGTTATAAATGTCAGTATGCATGTTTGGTTTCTTTGTGGTATTTGGGGACCCAATGGTTTATAGTTTGTTTTTTGTTTTTTTTTTTTTTCTCTAAGGGAAACAATTGTAGGTTAATGATAGAGTATTTTGATAGCAACTCTAGCCACTGTTGTGGAGCATAAATCTCTTTCCTTTTGTAGGCTGAGACGTGGGGGTATTTGAAGACTGGCCCTTTTATCTGAACCTTTCTTTCATACCACTTTGATCTTTATTATAGTGTCTCCTTTACATCAGCAACTTTCATCGGACAGAAACCTTGCTCTTCGAGTCACTTTGATCCTTTTCTGTGCCACCTTTAAACTTTATTCTTTAGGTCACTTCAGTTTGAAAGTGGTCTCTTGGAGAGCTCAGAATTCCTTATTTAGCAAATGATGAGCCACTATATATATATATATATAAGCTTAGGTCAAGAGTAGTAAAATTCAAAGTCTGATTTACATTAGATTTATAATCCAGGTCAGAACATTAAAATAATGGACAATACTGTATTTGGAGAACTATGGGATATCTTTTTTTAACACTCGCCCCCCCACCCCCCTTTTTTTTGAGGTAGTCTCATTCTGTTGCCCAGGCTAGAGTGCTGTGGCATCAGCCTGGCTCACAGCAACTCCTAGGTTCAAGGGATCTTTCTGGTTCGTGCCTGTAATCCTGACACTCTGGGAGGATGAAGCTAGTGGATTGCTTGAACTCTGGTTGATCTGAGAACAACCTTGTTTCTATTAAAAACAATAACTATCCTGTAGTCCCAGCTACTAAGGGAATAGGCTCTCTTGAACCCTGGAGTTTGAGGTTACTGTGAGTTAAGATGAAAACTTCCTTTAGCCACAATACTTGGAGGTATACTTTACGGTGTCTTGGTACTGACAAGTGACAACCTGATTTTCCTCAGACACCAAGCGCATCTCCAGTGCTTCCAACAACTCTGTGACATGTTTGTTGCCATTTTGCACATGGCATGTTCCGTGATTTTAAGTCTTAACAGGGCACCCAGGTAAATGGTTTAACAATGATAGCTGGGACCCCTATTGTCATTCATAATCTCAGGTATTGGAGATCTATAGGTTTCCCCAAAGATCTGCCAATCTCAAGGATTGTTGTACAATGATTAATTTAATTGCAATATTAAGAATTAAGAGGTGTATAAATAGGAATATAGTTAAAAAGCCTTGGATTCTAAGGTGGATTACTTCAATAATCAACCTGTTTTATAAACCTTTATGAGTCTTATAACTACTCAATTGACTAAATGAACTTAAGTAAACTTTTTGTTACGTTAAAATCTCCACCCTGGGAAGAAAGTGTTGTTATTTGGGACTTGTGTATTAACGTGGCAAACGAACCACATACCTAAGTAGTGATGACACTTTCATTACCCCACAGAAACCCCATGCCATTTCCCTTGGGGTGATGAAGTATTCTCAGTGCTCTTTTCAGGCAAACCATGATCTTTCAGATTAACATCACATTTCTCCATGATGTAGGCTTAGTATATACTGCAAGAAGGAGTTTTGTGATCCTGTATTGTTTGGTAAAAGAATCTAAAAATTGGCACTTTTTAATAACATTCCGATGGTAGTGTGCCTTAAAATGTAAATTCACTTTTTTGTGTATTGCTCTGCAAACTAGTTCTTGAAGGGCTCAGGATGTAGTTTTGCAAAAATGGCTGTGGAGGAGGAATCCTAACCCTTTCCCTCTAGAGCAATGTGACTGAACACGGGCTGCAAATGTTGGAACTATCAGGTTTCAGCAAAATATGAAATTAATTAACTGAGAAAGCTAAAGCATTGAAATGTATGGGCTTTTTAAAGAATGCCTTGTATGTTAAATTTAAAAGGTTTTAGAAAACTAATTTGTAGGCAATTTGGGAAAATAGAATGAAGAAAAATGTTTAATTTCACAAAGATAATTTTTAATAGTTGGATATTTTTCCTCCCATTTTGTTTAATAAGCATAAGATAGACATTTTAAGTCAAAATCAGGAGCATATTATATATGTAAATTTTTAACTTTCCTCATAACCACTGTGATTATGTTTCTTTTGAAAGATAATCTTAGTAGCTGCATTCATTTAAATATTCCTTTTGAACATTTGGGCTATTTCCCAATTTTTGTGTACTGGACATACTCATAAACATTCTTGTTTCATTTATGTTGATTGTTTTTAAAATCCACAAGCTGGTGTTAAAGTACAATACTTAGAAAAATGGAAGAACATTGTTTAATGTGAATGTAGTGCCAACTCTGTCCAAGTGACCAAAAAGAATTCTGTAACTTTTTGGGTTTTGATTTTGGGAAAAAAAAAAAAAAAGCTTTTATTGAATCCAATTCTGTGTGTGTGACAAAGTATTCTTGACAGATTTCTAAAAAGACATGTGAATATAGTCAGTGGTTTTCTTTTTAAAGTCTAATGTTTCTCCCTCTATTGAATTGCTTATAAATTCTATTAGAAGATTGAGGGGGTCTTTTGCCTTAAAAGCAGAAATTGCCATATGTTTGGATAAGCAAATCAAGCTTGTTTTCAGCAGCTTTGTAACATACTTAAAAGCTTTACCATAACATTTAAGAAGAGCCTGGGCTCCCAAAATTTTGATAGTCTCGGCTTTGTCCAACTTTAATGCAAACTGTACATCTTACATCAACCAGTATCATATGTAATCCTTGTGGAATAAGATGGTGAAGCAGATCTAAATAACATTTTTCTCTAAGATTATTTCTGGTAATTATTCTGTAATTAGATGTTACAAGTAGAACAATTGGTATGCTGGAGTTACCACATCTCAGCTTGTGAGAGCTGTGCCTCTCTTTCCAGCTATGCATTCAGCAACTGTCTTGTGCCTTGAATTTGTAAGGGCTTTTACACCTGGGAAATTGGTACAAAATCCACTGTACCCCGCCTCCAGCTAGAGGTTAAATATTACCATAATGCCACTGAAGTTACCATCTATTATCACAATTTGCATATGATGCTATTGGTACCAGAAGCTCTGATGGTACATAATGTGGTACATATTTGATAATGACTTGCACTTAAAAATTGTTTTGTATAGATGATTATAAACACTTTGATTCTGTAAGTATCCTGGGATTTGATTTTATAAAATCCAAAATGAACCCTTATTGCATCTAGTTCTCTGTTATCAGTTCTCTGTGTAAATGAAAAATTGGGGAAAATTAAAAATCTTTCAAAGGCAAAAGTGTCATCTCGTTAAGCAATGAAAACTAGATGTGATAAACACTGTTTTCTAAACCAGGAGGAGTAAAGTTAACACCACGAGTTTCATTTCTGACTTAGTTTAGCCCGCTGTAACAAATTATCATAGACTGAGTATACAACAAGTACTTATTTCTCACACATCTGGACGCTCAGAGTCCAAGATCAAGGTGCCAAGAGATTCCGCCTGAAACCATGATGGTCATCTCTTTGTAGTAACGTCATATGACAGAGAGATTATTATCTCATATCCCTTCTTAGAAGGGCACTCGTCTTATCATGAAGCCTACCCCCTCAAGACCTAACCCACCTCTTAATACTATCCCATTGGGTTCAAGATTCAATATAAATTTAGGGGGGACACAAACATTCAGTCAATAGAACTTTCTAATTTGAAGCATAGGATCCATAATAATTATGAATCAAAAGATACTTTCTAAATATTAGGTATTTAATAATTTTTAACTTGAAGGATTATACTAGGTTGGCCATAAAGTTAAAATTGCATAGTATTTTAAATTGTACACAAACTTTATGGTCACCCTGTATAGGGATTTTTGCCATACATTTATATTATTTTATAATTTGTTTTAGCTTTAATTCATTCCTGCAAAGAATATAAGAAAATGCCATGTGTCAGAAACCATCCTGCTGGATAGATATTAATAAAATAGTCAACACCAAACAGACTAGACTTCCTTTGCCTCATGGTAAATAGGAGAGAGAATATTAAGTGAGAAACATGTAAATATAATTGTAATTGCACACACAGGGATAAGAAGGGAAAATCCATGGTACTGTGAAACTTAAGAGAACCCCTTGAGGAGGTAAGGTGGCTTTTCTGAGGAAGTGATGGTTGAGCTCAGAGCAAGGTTCAATAGGTGTTAAGTGGGCTGCAATAAGGGAGAACATTCCAGATGTAGGAACAAGCAATAGCAACAACAGCATTGACCTACCTAGTCCCAGCTACAGGAGGCTAAAGCAGGAGGATTACCAGAGTTTGAGGCTAGCCTAGGCAAGATGGTGATACTCTTCCTCTTTTTAAAAAATTGAAGTAAATGAAGTGAATTCATGCAATCCAATTCACTCTCACTATTTAGAGCTCAATAATTTGAAATGTGGAACAAATTGCTAATCACTAAGAAGAAACATTCCTTTCGTCAAATAGATTTAACACACCTACGTGGCCCCAGGGCCAGATCTATGTCACTTTCCGTCCTAAGGGAGACCATTGTAATCCTAGCACTCTGGGAGGCCAAGGCAGGTAGATTGCCTGAGCTCACAGGTTCAAGACCACCCTGAGGCAGTGTAACACCTCATCCCTAAAAATAGCCAGGCTCTGTGGCAGGCTCCTGTAGTCCAGCTACTTGGGGAGACTGAGGTAAGAGAATCACTTGAGCCCAGGAGTTTGAGGTTGCTATGAGCTAGGATGGATGTCATGGTTAGGGTGACCAAACGTCCCACTTTTGGCGGGAGGGACAGTCCTGCTTTTCAACATTTTGTCTGGCGTCCTGAGGCATTTTAAAAATTTTTGGAAAGAATGCAGGAATGGGTGGGAGAACAGGAAGGGAATATACGGTTTTCAGCTGCCAAGTGGCTATTTCGCCAGAATATGAGTTTTATATTATTTTTGTTAATTTTATAATGTTAAACTGTAATAATAACAAATAATTGCTGAGAAGAGATTATCGAGAACTGCTTATCAAAGTTTGCATTGTTGTCAGGTCCGCCCTGTCCCGTCCCCTGCCCGCCCCCGCCCCGCTGCCCGGCCATGTTGTCCGGCTTTACAAATGTTAAAATCTGGTCACCCTAGTCATGGCACTCTACTGAGGGTGACAAACTGAGACTCCGTCTAAAAAAAAAAAGAAAAGCTTTCCTAAACTGCTTATTTTTGTTAGGAGCAGAGAAACTTCCCTCTGCATTGGGGGATATTTAAATTACGGAGTTCCTTTGATAATTTAGGCACCAACTTTCTATTAAGGAAGAAAAAGATGGAATTTCTTGACTGAATAGCCCCTCATCCAGTCAGCTTCTTATTCCTTGGCCCAAGCAAATAGCCTGAAGGCTATGCCTTCTCAACTCTTTCTAGGGTTGGCAATAAGCTCAACATTGACTTGACATGACTAAAGAACAAATGGTCTTGGGGAAAATTCAAGTGTTTATTACATCTTTAGTGTAAGTCATATAAAGATGGTGCGGGCCATATGGTCTCTGCCACCGTAGGCAATACATAAATCACTGGGCCTGACTGTGTTCCAGTAAAGCTTTATTTACAACTGATGTCCTGTTAGATTTGGTCCTCAGGTCATTGTGGACCCTGCTCCAGATGATCCCACTTCATGTAGTCATGTGGCTACATCTGCAACTGCATGGGAGACCTCAAGTAAGACCAGGAGAAAACTGTATTGTTAGTCTAATCAGCCCAGTGGATGGTGGGAAAAAATAAAATGACTGTTTTTTTTAGCCCCACTAATATTTAAGGTTTGTTACATAACAAAATACCACCAAAACAGTGGTATAGTGAAATCTTTAAATATTTCTTTTTCCTTACATACCTCTTAAAGGATTTTTAAAAGCTATGTAGACCCATACATATTTTTAGATTTTCACCTAAAACTTCTCATTGGAAATTTAAAAAAATGTCCAGGGGTGGTAGCTCATGCCTATAATCCTAGCACTCGAGGAGGCAGAGGCAGGTGGATTTGCTTGAGCTCAAGAGTTCAAGACCAGCCTGAGCAAGAACGAGACCCTGTCTCCAAAAAAAAAGATCGGGAATTGTGGTGGGCGCCTGTAGTCCCAGCCATTCAGGAGGCTTAGCCCAAGAGTTTGAAGTTGCTATGAGCTCTGACACTACAGCACCTTACAGAGGATAACAAAGTGAGACTGTCTCCAAAAAAAAAAAAAAACAACAAAAAACTAGCAATGTTGTAGTATCCCTTGGAATGTCTTCTTGTAACTGGAGACTGAAAGTACCCCAAGGGCATGGAGTACCCCAATTTGAACATCCTTGCTATATTGGAAATAGAGTTGTGCTATAATAGTCCTTCGAAGGCTGGACTGTAGTGTTGATTGTGCCACTAACTATTAACACTTCTGTCATCTTGTGTAAGTCACTTACCTGCTCTGGGAGACTGGATTAGTGATCTCCAAAGTCTTTTGTTCACGGATTCATTCATTCATTTTATTGTCCTGCTGATGAATTGGACCAGGCTTCAGTCACTGGACAGGGCTTGTGATGGTGAAGGTGATTCCAGTGCCATCCAGGAGCTTACAGTCTCACTGTTTAGTTAAGCCACTTATAACTCTTGGTAGATTAAATACATGATTCGAGCCTGGGCAGAACCCATGAGGCCCTTGGGAAATTTCTTGGGGCACTGATGCTAGATACTCTGTCACGCGTGGGTCAGTCCTGCTCAACAAATTGTTGAGTCTTACATGACCACCCAAAATCCACTCAGATTTTTATGTAGCTGGAAAACCTATTTGTTATTATCCAAGCCTTGGTAAACTCCACTTAAATATAAGCACACAAAGTATTTTTCGTATATTTTAATAAATACTAAGATCTTCAGGAATGCAACCACTATGTAAAGTCAGGGAAAGTCATATTTTTCTCCTGAATATTACCTGGACAAAAGCAACATTTTGGGAAAAAAAAATAATCCATAAAACTTTGATCTTCTGCAAGGCAATTTAAGATTCTCAATTTTTAGAAAAAGTGTAACTGG
>NW_003852498.1:7082928-7088893 GCF_000181295.1 Otolemur garnettii
AAAAAAAAAAAAAAGAAAAAGTGTAACTGGGTGAATTTGCTGATTTACATTTTTTCTTAACATTTTTGGTGCTGGATATTGTTTGTACAAAATCTGATGAACAACAAATTAATTTGTGGTATAATATGTAAATCTATCATGTGGCCAGAGCACCTTGATTTCTAAATGCTTTGCTTTCTGAGCAAGTGTGAGAACCACTACTGTGGGCAACCGGGAGACATCAAAGGGTTTTAATTCCATTAGCATTTAGAAAGTTTCTGTTACTGGCTTGAAGAATTCATGGTAATTCATTTAACAAACATTAAGTGTGCACAGCATGAATCCCAGACACTGCTGGTGCTGAACCTCAGGGGGATTTCTGTATTACACAGTCTCCCCGCTCCCTAACCCACCTTCCTTACACACAGGTATGGGTCTTGGCACAGTGGACAAAGTATGGGCTCCACTGTTTAGTCATTACATGACCTTGAGAAGTTACTTAAATTCTCTGAGTCTGTTTTATGAACCCCTGAAGGGGGAATCAAAATACCTATCTACCAAGATTTTTACACAGGTAAGGTTTAAGGGTCTCTGCCACCTATTAGGTAATTAATAAATGTTCTAGCTTCCTTTACATCTCTGTTTAAAAACTACTCTCACATCTGCCGTGAGCCATTGTGAGAATATGAGTCAGTGTGTTCCCTCCAGGAGTATTTATATTTTTAGTTTTATAATTCCTGATACTGAGTCAAAAGACTGACTTCTGCCAAAGGAATTTCAAGCAGGTGAAGCTGGTAACTCAATCTGTTCTGAATCAATGCGTCAAGGATCACGCTATTCAATATGAATGCAGAACTAACACTGGGATTGCTGTACCTTTAAAAATTGACATCAGAAGCTCAGATGAGGCTTATCAGCTGAAATTTCCTTTTATGTTTCAAAAACCTGAGCTTGACAACAGAGTCACAGGTTCTCATACCTTAAATTCACTTTGGACTCTTCTGGGTGAGCTTGTTAAAATTCAGATTTGTGGGCCAGGCTCAGTGGCTCATACCTATAATCCTAGCCCTTTGGGAGAACAAGGTAAGAAGATCCCTTGAGGCAAGGGCTTCAAGACCAGCCTGGGCAACTGCAAGACCTCATCTCTACAAAAAATTTTAAAACTTAGTTGTGTGTTGTGGCACATTCTTGTACTCCTAGCTACTGGAGAGGCTGAGGCAGGAGGATCTACTTGAGCCCAAGAATTTGAGGTTGCAGTGAGCTATGGTGATACCACTGTACTCTAGTTTGGGTGAAGAGCAAGACTGTGTCTCAAAAATGAATTTAAAAAACATAGATTCCATCTAAGTTCAGATGTCCATCAGAATCTCAGCAAGTCAAGCCAAGAACCTGAATTTTAACAGATCTAGCTGATTCTCACCAAGATGGGACTTGAATTGCCCTTTCATAAAGATAGGGTAGCGAATACGTACTATTTGGTGTTAGACAAATATGGGGTTAAATCATAGGTCTATGAACCAATTAGATGACTGTGAGCAATTTTCTTAACTTCTGTATGTCTTAGTCACTTCACCTATACAAAATGAAGATGAATAGTCACAACTGCAGAGGTTCTGACAGTTGCTGAAATTTCCTGTGTTGTCCACACCATGGGGTGCACAGTCTGTTGTGGAGATACCCAGTGCAGCTCTCTTTCCTGCTTCTAGTAAAAGAACCCCTTGTTACATACAAAAAGCATGCACCAAGAGGGTCAGAATGGAGTCTCCTCATTCTGAATGATTAAAGAGAAATGATAATATTGGCAATAAACCAAAAAGTCAACTGATAGCCTCCTATGTCATGGTTTACCCCCACATTTTGTTTTTTCTCTTTGTAAGGAATTATACACATAACAGGGGCTGAAAGTGCCAAGATGTATTTGATTAGTTCTGGGCAGAAGTGTGTTAGGGCATCTGAAAACCACAACTGGAGTCATCATTTCTGATGGGCCTAATGCTCTGGGTATTTCCTTTCAACTGAACTTGGAGAAAAGTACTTTGATATAACGTACATACGGAAGTCTTTTACAACATTCTTTAAAAGTTAGATGTTTTATTCAGCCTATATAAAAAACATACTTTTCTCTTCAATGTGTGCAAGTATGAGTAAATTCCTTGTCATTTCTAAGCTAGGATACTTTTGTTTTGTTGTGTTCAATTGACCTCAGAGTTTGGTATCAAAGGTCTAAACTGACAGCTCTGGAGACAGGGGTCTTTTTTCTCTGGCTTCTGGCAGACAACAGAAGCAGCTGCTGTTTAAACGTACCCCCAATACTCTTATCTCTGGGAAGATCATTCTGGGAGGTGAGAAGGCACTTTGATTTCTTATTCCCTCTGAAAGGTGTCAGAGGGAGTTGGTGGTGGTGTGGCTGGTCATTTACACAGGCCTTTGGTTCTAAGGCCATTGTCACATTTCACATGTACAATCAAATTGCAACCTGGGTTCTGGCTCAAATTCTTTTGAAGAGATTTAAGTCTGTTGTTTTGGATGCTATTGGGGTAAATAAAACATTCCTTGGAAGAATATTCTTCAATTGCAAAAATCTGTTAATAGCGGTTACTTTCAGGGATGAGGACGAATGCAGAGGAGAAGATGATAAGGGGAAGATGGCATTTGCTTTTCATTCTTTTATCCTTTGTATTTGTATTTTAGGACTCTGAACATGTCATCTTGTTTTTTAAAAAACAGGAATCATCTGCATCACGGTGTTGCAGGCCATTTTTGTTATTTATTCCTTATAAATTTCTGAATTGAAAAATGAAGTCTAATAAGTATACTTTTGAAAGCTTAATTGGAGATTATTTTTAAAAAATTCAATTACCAAAACTTGCCAAATCCACTTTTTAAAAATTTTGCAAATCTATATGATTTGCAAGGCAACTAGGTACAAAAAAATACCCTGGGTTTGATATTTTATTCATCTGAAAATGATGTTTTCACAAAACATTTCTTTCATCATTAAAAGAATAAATCATTTGCATTTTAAAGACGCTTGAATGCTGTGGGAAACAGCCTTTTCCATTTATGTAATGTTTAATTGCACTTATCTGATCACAGCATTGAGGCGAGTTTCTCTTAAATAAGTTTGCCTTCTCATTATGCTTGCAGATATAGTTTGTAAATCTCAAGGTATCAAGAATAGATTTTGGAAGAATAAAATTAGGCAGGGTTGTGATTCCTATAAAAGAGAACTCCTGCCCTGCTGTGGCCACAGAAAGGAATTACACACAAGCAGCTGTCAGAAAAATATGCTATTGTTATTTAGTTGAACTGTACTAGATTTGCAACCAAAGTAAAAAATATGTAGATCTACAGTAATTTTTCTTTAAAAAATTTTAATATCTATTGTATGTGAGTGTTTTAATCTGGATCCCTAATGCTACACAGTAATCCAGTCTTCACAGCGGCTTCCTGGAGTCTTTACCCCTCTCCCTAATCCAAGGCTCACTCCCTGTGGCCTTCTTTTTTTTTTTTTTTTGAGACAGAGTTTCACTATGTTGCTCTCGGCAGAGGGCTGTGGCATCACAGATCACAGCAACCTCCCACTTTTGGGCTTAAGTGATTCTCTTGCCTCAGCCTCCCAAGTAGCTGGGGCTACAGGCACCCTCCACAATGCTAGGCTATTTTTTGGTTGCAGTTGTCATTGTTGTTTAGCTGGCCTCAGGCCTCGGTGCATGTGGCTGGCACTGTAACCACTGTGTTACAGGGGCTGAGCCCCCGTGACCTTCTAATGGCTGAAAAATAGACACTATCAGATAGGAACTTATGGAACTTCCTTTTCCTCTTTGGCACCCCCAAATTTTAATATACCTAAACGCATGAGCTTTGGAGTCAGCAGGCCATGGCTCTATCACTTTCTGGCTACGTCAACTTAAGCATGTTGCCCAATCTCTATGAGCCTCAGTTTCCTTATCTAAAAACTGAAATCAATAGGGGGAAAGGGATGGAGGTTGGGTAAATTCCTACACAACAGGTATGTTGCACAGGTATATCGCACACCACCTGCATGTAGGACACACCTACAAATCAGACTTTAACCTTACAGATACAAACTATGGAATCTGTTAGTACCCCCACATTAATCTGAAATTTTAAAAAAGTGAAATCAATAATGCCTAGTCCAAGGAATTGTCTGATGGACTTGATAAGATAGCCGAGCACAACTCCTGCGCCTGGTAGACCCTGAGTGTTGGTTGCCTCCTGCCTCTAATCTCCCTTTCGCTGTCTTTAGATGATGGCTTCAATCCTTTCCAACGTAAACTTTACCCCTGTTGAGCTCTATCCCACTGCTCTCCTGTCGTGGTCCTAATTGTGTTGTCCCTTAACCCTTTCCCCTCCCTCTGACATCTTTGGTTCTTTTTCTCCACAGTTTTCTTCCTTCCTCTTAGACAAACGTGCTCAAGTCTCACCATCCTTAGAAACCTCTCTCGCTACCATCTCAGCTCTCTCTCACCCAGCTGTGTTAGGTGGATAAATCACTGCCTGCCATAATTTTTTAATTCCCATCACTTTTTCTTCCCTCTGTAATCTGACCTGTTTTGCCAACACACTACTTAATTTCCATGGATGGATTCACCACAAATGTATACGCGTTTATCCTGATACCGTGATCCAGGCACTGTGCTCCATAAGGTATGTCATTATAACACTGTGTGCTTGACAATGTACTCACTGGCCAAAAGTCGCCAGTGACCAACTGTCAAAGCCAATGACTTCCGTCAGTTCCACTGTCTGACCTGGTAGGAACTTCCCCTCTGAGGCTTCTCTGCTCCTGCTCCTTCAGCTCTTCTGCTGCTTTGATCTTGCTGTGTTTACTTTATAGTATCCTCCTAATAATGGGGGTTTTTCCCCAGGCATCCCGTCAGCTCTCTTCCCTCTCACTCTTTTAATTTTATTCTGTGAGCTTTTTGGGGGGGGGGAGGGAAAGAGTCTCACTATGTCACCCTCAGTAGAGTGCTGTGGCATCACAGCTCCACAGCTCACAGCAACCCCCAACTCCTGGGCTTCGGGGATTCCCTTGCCTCAGCCTCTCAAGTAGCTGGGACTACAGGCACCCACCACAATGCGCGGCTATTTTTGTGTTGCAGTTTGGCCAGGGCTGGGTTCGAACCCACCACCCTCGGAATATGGGGCTGGCACCCTACTCACTGAGCCACAGACACCACCCTATTCTGTGAGCTTTCTATAATATACAGTACATTTGGTAGCTATGTGTGGACATTTTTCTAGGAAGAGAGTTCATAGCTTTTTTAAAAATCAGCTTTGCAAAAAAGTCTATGCTTCCAAAACATTAACAACAAAACCCCTCCCTGCTCTATCCCGTCCTTGGTTAGGCAGGTGATCCACTGTAATCACTACCCCCCAGGTGCTGCAGATGCTGGCCTCTCTACCCCTGGCCTCTTTCCTCCTCTGCAGAGGCTGTCTTCCCAACTCCACCAAGGGCCCGAGAGAAGGGTCCTTCTGGGGTAACAGTTCTCACTGGGCAGATGGCTGAACCTGTGCCTCCCTCTCCTTGCTCGCCCTGCTGAGAGGCCTCGTGTGGGTTGGGTGATAGGTAGTAGGTGGGTGCACATATAATCTGAATTCCTGGGGTATAGTAGCTCCACTCTGACCTCATTTCCCATTCTCCTCCTGTGGTTCCGGGGAAAGCTTTCTTCTCTGGTGCAGCCTTTGACACAGCTGCAGAGCCGCCTGGAGCCCTCATTATGCAGTTTGCTTTTGTCAGCATCCTCCCTCCCCCCCTGCCCGGGTGTCCAAGCCCCACATCCGTTTTATGGTCCTACTATCTCTATCTGCAAAAAAGCATCTTTCCTAGTTTTTCCCTCACCCTCCCTCGGTCCCCTCCTCATTCCCAGTCTGACCCAGGCCCTCTCCATCCCTCATCTGGACTTCCTTATTTTTTTTTTTTTTTTTTTTTTTTGACAGAGCCTCAAGCTATCCCCCTGGG
>NW_003852498.1:7089320-7101128 GCF_000181295.1 Otolemur garnettii
GTCACAGCTCACAGCAACCTCTAACTCTTGGGCTTAAGCAATTCTCTTGCCTCAGCCTCCCCAGTAGCTGGGACTACAGGCACCCACCACAATTCCTGGCTATTTTTAGAGACAAGCTCTCACTCTTGCTCAGGCTGGTCTTGAACCTGTGAGCTCAGGCAATCCACAGCCTGCCTCAGCCTCCCAAATGCTGGGATTACAGGCGTGAACCACTGCACCCAGCTCTACATGATGAAATCTAAACACATCATAGCGGTGACCTCCCTCCCCAGTCAGGCTTCATTCTTCCTTTTCAGGTCAGCTCTTCAGCGATTTTTCTTTCACACTTAACTCTTCTGTCATCCAGTCATTTTCCCATCACCTTGTTTTGGACTCCCCATCTCTCTGCCTTTGCTCAGGCTGCTGCCAAGATCCAGAAAGCCTTTTCCAAATTGTTAAGGAATCCAGCTCCTCCATCAATGCCCCAGCTCAAAAGTATACTTTCTTATCCTACTTGTGAAAATGAATCACGGCTTCCTCGGGTCTCTCAAAGCAATTCTTAGCTCTGCCCTTGATTGCATGTGTGCAATGTGAGGGAGGGCTGGGGTCATGTGCTGGTTGTCTTGGCAGCCTGGCACTTCGAACAGAGCTAGTCTCTGAGGCTGCTCCCTAAGTGCATGATGCGGGAATGAAGGAATGAAATGCGAGTGCCGTCACCACCAGCACTACTGCCCGCCCTCATCCCCATCTCTGCAAAGGCAGGTGTGAGGTCAGGTAAATCCTTCAGACTATACCCACAATTTCCACAAAACAGTGAAATATGGAAAGGAGCTGTGAGAAGTTTGAGATCAGCCTGAGCAAGATTAAGACCCCATCTCTACTAAAAAATAGAAAAACTAGCCTGGTGTTGTGCGAAGTACCTGTAGTTCCAGCTACTTGGGAGGCCAAGGCAAGAGGATGGCTCAAGCCTAAGAGTTAGAGGTTGCTGTGAGCTGTGATACCATGACACTCTACCCAAGATGACAACGTGAGACTGTCTCAAAAAAATTTTTTTAAAAGATATTGTCTCTGAATTTGAGACACTGAGTTTCTGAGGCTACAGCTGGCTGTCTGATGGTGCATAGTAATTCACACCCAGCCACTCCCACTTGGATGCAAGTCAATCTGAGCAGCACTGTTATCCGTCCCTTACAAAATATGGCAGTGAACACCTGGGGAGGGACAGTGCTGATGTAAGACCAGAAAGGAGCTATCTGCTGTGTTCCAACCACGCACAATTTAAAAATGTTATTTTAATTATGAAGGCCAATATATTCTTTGATACTATAGAAAAATTAGGAAAGTAATGTATGCTTATTGCAATAAAATTAAGAAATACAGCAGTTTCAAAGAAGGGGAAAAACAATCTGTAATCTCATCACATAGAAACAATCATCTTTATGTCCCATTAGACTTCTTGCAATGCACAATACCTGGCAAATGCATATAATAACAAAGGAACCAATTTCTTCAATTTTAAGGCCATTGTAACATCTACCCAATCCAGAAAGTACAATTCTATGCTTTCCTTTTTAATGATTGTATAGTAATTCACCATATGGATGCTTTATAATTCATTTAATTAGTTCACTATTTTTAATTGGGTATTTTTAATCTTTTAGAAGTAACTGAAGATCAAGTGTAAATTTATATATAATGTTTCTTACAGATAATAATGTCTTATAGTCTACACTAATTCAGAACTACATAGTGAAGGCATTCTCTGAAATGTAGTTCCAGTTTAGCTGATTGACACAATACAAATCACAGTTGATACCTTGTGTACTTGGCATCCACATATACCTTTTGGAATCATATTTAACTTACTTTTAAATTGAGGAAAATAAGAACATCATGATTGCACCCAACATAATTCAACTATCCTTAATACAACTGAAAAGTACTCTCTCCCCCAAAGAGGAAGTAAACTCTTAAATGAGTCATAGTCCTTCTCTGATATCAAGTAACGTAAATACCGAGAGGTTAAATCCCACTTGTAGCACACAATGGCTCTTGGAAGACATTGTCCTGCTCCCAAAAGTGTTGCCATAAAAGGCCATTCCACCATCTCGCCTAGCTGCTTCAAATGATGGCACTTATACTAAGACCACTGAATTCTCTGAACATGAACTGGTTGTTGCAATTTATTTGTTGTCTAAAGAATTCTTTGGCCAGAAGCAATGCTGTGTGGTATACCGTGATGATGAATGTGGCATCAAATAGGCCCGCAGAATAGTGATTTTGATAGGAGCATTGTGGGTAAGGAAGGAAAATTTGTATCTAGTATGTCTATTTCTCTCTTTCTTTCTTTTTTTTTTTTTTTAGTTTGTTTTAATGAGAGCCAAGTGCCTTCTGGCTATGGTCCTATGTATTTAACTTGCCACCAGGTGGCTGGCTCATCCTCCTGCAGAATGGTCCCGTATTGTGGACTCCTTGTTGGTTTCTACTGTTGGCAGTTTGGACATTCAGCACTGGCCTACCCAGATCAGCCTTGGTGAGAGGAGACCATGCCTAACTCCCAAACCTCCTCTCATGACCACGTCATCTGTGGGCCCATCGGGAAAGGACAGAAATGGATAGGAAAAGTGGCTGGGTGACATCCACATGAGTGGTTTGATGAAGGCATGCTGCCATGGCCACCCACATTTATTGGACAACAGATCAGACAGTGTCAAAATGGTTATGAGAAGTTCAGGTATCGTGGTAACTAACTGCCCAAAGTCAATAACTTGGTTCTTATCTACGTGATTTTGAACATCCGCCTCTGAGCAGTTGCTTTTTGGTAAACATCCACTTAGGGCACAAATGTCTTTTACACTTTGCACCTAATCAAATGATCTAGCTACACAACTGTCCTCCATGTCTCCGCAATCATTTCCCCAGTTGTGTTTTTTCTCATTTCCCCAGCATCCAGCCCAATGTTTAGCCACTGCCCACGAATCACTGTCAACCTGCAACTCTTGCCATCGCTCCTTCCAGGAAAAATAAATAGCCAGGTACATTGCGGAAGTTCTACCCAGTGGGAAAATTTTCTCTCATAACTTTTCTTCAATCCCACCTCTTCTTCCCAAAGTGAAGCTGTAGTGCAAAGCAATCTACCTCCAGGTAGTGCCAACATATTAAGGAACAGGCCTCCAGTTTTTCTTCTTCAGTCAGTTTACTCATAGGGCATTCTCCATAATGCCATAAATATAGGTTGAGAGACAAGAAGCAATGTAGCAGGACCATGGGCCACACGCATTTGGACTATTCCTCATACAACTTAACTTGTACCTTCAAGACCTACTTGAACTCGATCTTATGCATAACACTTTGATTTGAAGGGATGCTGCTGTGGACACCCACATTATTGGATAATAGATGAGGCAATGCCAAATTGGTGATGAGTAATTCAGATTTCATGATAATTTATTGCCTAAAGGCAAAAACTTGATCTCTACTAAGGTTCAGCAACAATTTCAGTGGAGATTATGGAGATTATTTCTCTGCAGAAGAGGGCATAGGTTTTCTCTAAAGCCGTAGGGCTCTGTGCTGTGATTTACTTATAGGCGCCTGTCAAAAGCTCCATAGAGCATCCCTATCCGCACAGACATTACAAGTAATATTGGATCTGCTGAATCGTACACCTCAAGTGGCAGAGGAGTTTGCCATTGAAGAGTCTTTGAAGTCCTAATCAAAGCTAGCAGCTTATTGGATTACTCAGTATATAAGGTCGGAATAGTATGAATGAGTTATAGAAAACCGTAAGTGGTATGCTAAGCATTGTATGTCTTTCTTGATGGAAGGGCAAGTCAGAAGCACCAACTATTCTTCACCTTGGAAGCAATGTCCTAGGTGTTACAGATCCGCGGATCCTTGGAAATTTCACTGAGGAACACCTGCATTTTATTGGGCTTATTTTCCAGTCGCTAGCATGCATATGTCCAACCAATGTGTCTAGTGTAGTTGCTACTTAAATCAGTAGCTCTAATAACCACATCATAAATGCAGTGACACAGTGCGGTATCCTGTGAATGAGAAGGCAATTAAGGTCCCTGCAAATCCAGTTATGACATAGGGGAGAATTGATACAGTGTTTAAATAGGACTGTGAAGGTATATTGCTGACTCTGCCAGTGGAAAGCAAATGTCTTCTATGGTCTTTACCAACAAGTATAACTAAAAAAGCCATTTGTCAGATCAACAGGTGGCAAGGGATGTGCTTCAGCACCAGAACCACAAGTGGAACAGAAGCTGCAATTGGAGTTGCCACATGATTAAGTTTACAATAATTCACTGTTCTCCAGATCCATCTTTCTTTTGCAGGGGCCAAATTGACTAATTGAGTAGAATGTAGTAGGAATCACCACTAGGCATCTGTAAAGTCCTCGATGGTGCATCAATCTCTGTGTTGTTTTAGATGTTTTGCTTCCACAGGTAAAAGCAATTCTGCTAGTTACACTTAGACTTTCCAACCACAAGATCCCTGGGAAACCAATGTACGAATTCTTCCATTGGCTGAGTATATTTATTTCAGTTGTGTTTTCCAGAACTGAAGTGAGAACAGTGATGAGAGGAAAGTTCTTCTATACGCATCTCCATTATTTGAATTAATTAATTAATTTTACACTGAGCATGTACTTTGGTGGCGTCTTGGGTCACTGTAACCTCAAACTTCTGGGCTCAAGCAATCATCCTGCCTTAGCCTTCCAACTAGCTGGAACAATAGGTGCACACCTCCACACTAACTAATTTTTCTATTTTTTTTTATAGTTGGGGTCTTGCTATGTTGTTCAGGCTGGTCTCAAATTCTTGGCCTTGAGTGATCCTCCTGCTTTGGACTTCCAAGGTGCTGAGATTACAGGCGTGCCTGGCCTACTTACATAATTTCAAAGACAATTTTCAGAATTTGAAATAACCACACAATAACAAACCCCACAATATTTCATTAGAAGAGTTTGTATTTAGATTGTGAGATGTAATAGTGCATAACACTGCCTGGCACAAAGTTACAACTCAATAAATACCTGATAAACTGAGGAGACAAAAATTCTCCTGCCTATACAGAACCTCATAGGAAAAAACATAATTTAAGAGATTGTCAACCACTCTGCAAAATGTCTTAGTAAATAAATCTGAGTTAATATTATATGTTACTATCCTACAGAAAACAAAGCTACTAATTTCCTCCCTAGTTTGTATTTAAATAAACTGAAGTCAATAGTATTTAATAGCTTTTGTAGCTCTAGTTTGTTTAGAACTTAGTTAAAAACTTAAACTTATTTTTAGAGTTTTCCTTCTCTTTTTACTGGCAGAGTTGTTCCTGACTTCAAGGCTTTTTATTAAGATTTTCTACATTAAACACAAAAATCCTGGTAGCTACCAGTTTTATGCTTTTTTTTCTTTTTCTGACTGTGTATTTGCTTTTGTATAGTAAAAATACTAATTTTAGCTTTTTTTTTTTTGAGACAGAGCCTCAAGCTATCCCCCTGGGTAGAGTGCTGTGGCAGCACAGCTCACAGCAACCTCCAATTCCTGGGCTCAAGGGAGTCTCCTGCCTCAGCCTCCCAAGTAGCTGGGACCACAGGGGCCAACCACAATGCCTGGCTATTTTTTGGTTGCAGCTGTCATTGTTGTTTTGGTGGGCCTGGGCTGGATTCGAACCCGCCTCCTTAGGTGTATGTGGCTGGCGCCTTAGCCACTTGAGCCACAGGTGCAGAGCCTAATTTTAGCTTTTATGTGTAGGTTAAGATGACAGGCTGTACTGAACTTTTGTCCTAAATCTTTGTTTCTTCAAACATTTTTCCTTCTTCATCTACACAAAAATAGCCACCCATGGAATAAATAGATTGTATGTCTGTTTAAGGGCATGCTCTAATGCCCAGGCTATATTCATTATTATTGCTTTGTTTTTTAGCTTATAGAGTTGAATGTGTTTAGGAATTGCCGGTTAGCACATGGGTGCTAACAGATGTGCATATCTTACTCATGAAAGGTTTCTTTTGTACAAAATATTACAAACTTAAGTGGAAAAATATTACAAAGTTTAAGATGTTAAAATATAATAATGAATCAATTCCTGGAGCAAATTTACTTTTTGGAACACAGATAAGAAAGTGAGATTAATAACTCAATATATAGATAAATGTGATGTGTTCTGATTTGGCAGTTTTATTCTTTATGAAATAAATTTTTGCTAAAAATTTATGTGTTAATAATTTTTATGTCTTTTCCTACAGTATATATAGAATTATTTAGTCCCAGAATATGTAGGAAGAAGGATAAGTATATAAATGTGTACCATCTTAAACACCTTAAATCCATTTTCCTTTTATAACAATTTGCCTTTTAATTCAATTGCAGACCATACTATACTTTTTGAGTTTATTTCACCTCCTAAGCTTCAATTTTATCAAATGAAAAGTGGTGACACTTATAGTTACTTAATAGAATTATCATGAAGATTAAATAAGAATGAATAAAAATCACTTTATGGTAGACTCTGCCAAGCCAATGAATGGTTAATTAGGGTTAATTTCCTTTTTGAAGTTATAAAGGAAGTTTCAAAACTTTAATTCCTATGTTTTTCTTTATTTTTTCAAAGCAACTTTTCTTTTTTTTTGAGACAGTCTTACTACATCGCCCTCAGTAGAGTGCCATGGAGTCATAGCTCACAGCAACCTTAAATTCTTGGACTGGGAGTGATTCTCTTGCCTCAGCTTCCCACGTACCTGGGGCTACAGGCACCCACCACAATGCCCTATGGGGGTCTCGCTCTTGCTTAGGCTGGTCTCCAACCTGTGAGCTCAGGGCAATCCATGCATCTTAGCCTCCCCAAGTGCTAGGATTACAGGCATGAGGCACTGCACCTGTCGTAAAATCAACATATTTTTTAATTGTTCCAAAGTTTTGCTTTTTTATAAAACTATGAAAATTTTCAAAATGAAGAAACTTCCTACATATTAATGCTGGTTTTGAGGCTAGGCATGGTAATTCCAGCACTTTGGGAGGCAGACATGGAGGGATCCCATGAGGTCAGGGATTCAAGACCAGCCTGAGCAACATAATAAACCTGGTCTCTACAGAAAATAAACAAATTTGCAAGGAACGGTGGCATGCGCCTGTAGTCTTAGCTACTCTGGAGGCTGAGGTAGGAGATCACTTGAGCCCAGGAGTTAGAGGCTGCAGCAAGGCTATCTATGATTGTGCCACCAATACTTTGGCCTGGGCAACAGAGCAAAACTCTCAAAAAAAAAAAAAAAAAAGCACAATCATAAGAGGAACTTTACCTAACAAATGCAATCAGTGTAACCTGGTTTCTTGTACCCTCAATGAATCCCCAACAATAAAAAAAAAAAGCTGGTTGCTGGTTCTAGTGTAAATCCACTTTATTAACTTTATTACTAGGCCCTACATAACCTCAGATTCATGTACCCCCTTAAACTGGTGAATAAGCATCTGAGGAGATCACACTAATGAACAGTAAGAACAGCGAGCCTCATCTGTACTCAGGATTATATGCTACAATGTTTGTAAATATTTTTATGATTATGGTCTTCAGACAATTTCTCAATAATTGAGTCATGAACTAACTAAAAGTGCAGAACCAGTTCATGGCATCCTGTAAAAAAATCATCAGCTTAGAAATAAACAAATAAAAATATATAAACATTGGCACAATAATGTGTCAGTATGTTCTCGCTTTGTATAATCAGTCACTCTTGCTCCAAAAGAAAATTGACATTTATAAAGTCTCGAAAGATTATATAAAAAACAAAAACAAAATAGAAAACAAAAAACCTCTTAGAACATCTAATCCATCTCCAAAGACGAATTTTCTGTTATTTGATTTTTAAAAAAATCTATTTGGATTGTAAATGTAGCCCAGGCCAGAGTTGATGGTGGCCCACACCAGCGGTGGAATGGAGAGGAATAAATGAATTAGAGGCATTTTGTCAGTACAGCCAAAAAGATCTGCTAATATTTTGGATGCAGAAGGTTAATAAGGAAAGAAGTCAGAATGAATTCAAGATTTTTCGGTCTGAGTGATTTTACCATGTACCAACAAAGGGATGACCAGGATAGGAGCAAAGCTGAAACCAAGGCAAGGGTTATTCAGAACAGTATTTATCTTATGCTCAGGTATCAGCAGTAAGGCATCCCCTGCGGAGATGTCTTGTGGATATCTGCGACAGGTCCAGCCTGGATCTAAAGAAAAATGGTAACATATTATTTTGTCAATTAATAATTGTTATTATCACCGCTTCTACTACATCGGGAAGTATAAATTCAACAACGTAGGGCTTTCTCAATCCCTTGAAAGAACCGCCAACAGAAAAGGCAGCGCTTTCTAAGAGTTCCCATTCATCCTCCAGCTCTGGGAAACTAGAGCGTCTCGTATCCAATCAGCTTTCACACCCCCTGCGTCAGGAAGTGGGAGGGGCTCAGACGGGGTCAGCTGTGTCCGCGTCTCCGGCTTGGCCACGTTTGAAGCCCTGCAGGTCCTTGAAGGTATATAAACCACTTTCAGAGCTGTTGGCCACAAATTGAGTTTCTATCCCAATTTCAGGTTATTAAGATTAGCTAATTAATGATATTTCTCCTATAATTTATTCGTTTTATTTAGGCTCTTAATTTCTCCGATGGGTGTATAAACTACCTCCGAGCTTTGCGGATCTGCGGCTCCCTTCCCCGCGCACGCGCAGTAATCACAGAAGGCGGGCCTGTTTCCGGGTGGCGCGTGGGGCTCCAGGCCCAGAGCTGCCCCGGCTGCCACCAACATGGAGACTTTGTACCGAGTCCCGTTCTTAGTGCTCGAATGTCCCAACCTGAAGCTGAAGAAGCCGCCCTGGTTGCACATGCCGTCGGCCATGACGGTGTACGCTCTGGTGGTGGTGTCTTACTTCCTCATCACCGGAGGTAACTCGGGCTGCCGGGGGCCCGAGAGGCTGAGGCTCTGAGAGCTGACCCGCCCCGGGAGGCGAGTCTGGTCGGCAGCTCTCAGCGCTGGGGAAAGCATCTCTGTGCTCTCGATCTTTTCGTAAGGCGGAGGGAAGTTCTGGGGTCCCGAGTGTTAGCGTCCAGGTTTATTTGCCCTCACTCCCTGCCTTGTATCTTGAGACAACTCATGTTTTCACTCCCTTTCCTTTCTGTCTAGCCTCTTATGCCATGGATCCGAGTCAAATGTATTTTTCAAGCCCAGAATTGTTGCTCTTTTCATTGCTTGCTATACGTTGTTTGATAAAGGTGCTGAGACAGTCCAGTTTGCCCCACTTTGCTTCCACAGTTGGTAAAGTGCTTATGGGACTTTAAACTTCTTTGTCTGCAGTCCCTGGAACCTTGGAAGAGACTTGACAGTTTTTACGTTTGTTAGCTCAAACTAAGGGTCCTGTGTTCCTTTTTACATACTCTACAATAAATATGAATGGCATTTGCCAGAACCACGGTTTTGGTAAATATTTGAGATTAGGGATGAGATTTGCAGAAGATAATGGGACAGAAGTTGAGAATTTGAAAAATAAAAGTAGCATTACTATTAAACTCTTCTGAATTATCTATCCTCTTTTCCTGTCTTTTTCAAATAGAAAATTGCAAAGGGGCGTGCCCTTGTATGTTGGTGAGTTGGCATTCTGACTGCAGTCTTTTTACACCACCCTTTCAAGCCTCAGTTCTGGGAGTTAGGCAGAGCTGTGCTACAGTACTTTTAGATTTGGGGAAGTGATGTACTTAATTTGGAAATTATAAAATTAAAGCTCTGCAGATTAAGGGCAGCAAAAGTACTTTTAAGGGAATAGCCATATAACCATTATTCTTCATGTATGTTTTGTGAGAATAGTTAGCACTGAAGAGAGGATCTGAGACTGAAAAGAGTTACCCCTTCTCCCAACCTAATGAGTTATGTTTATTTACATAAATAACACTTTAAATATTTTTTAGTTGGTAAGACACTAGTGTTCCATTAGCACTGATACTTGCTCAGCATATTAATTGCTACTGTATTGAATAAACAAAATTTAAAATGCATGTGCTTTTTTTTTTTTTTTATAAAAAATTGAATAATAGAGTCTTCATCTGCTAGTCTCTTTCACAAAACTCTTACTTCCCTTGGAGCCAGATCCTTTACGAGAAGCCTTAGTTTTCATCCTGGCCTCTGATTATTGTACTGGGGATTCCACTGGGGGAAAGTAGAAAGGATATCTTCTAGTGGCCAAGTCCATCAGGTATCATGTATGATGAATTATTTTTGCCACTGGGAGGAAAACAGTCTCTTCTAAAAACTAAGTGTGCTTTGGGCACTGCCTGTGGCTCAGTGGGTAGGGCACTGGCCCCATATACCAAGGGTAGTGGGTTCAAACCTGGCCCCAGCCAAACTGCAACACAAAAATAGGGCATTGTGGCAGTTGCCTATAGTCCTAGCTACTTGGGAGGCTGAGGCAAGAGAATCACCTGAGCCCAGGGGTTGCTGTGAGCAGTGTGACGCCACGGCACTCTACTGAGGGTGGTAAGTGAGACTTTGTCTCTACAGAAAAAAAAAAAAAAACTAAGTGTGCTTTTATAAATGATATTTATTGCTGAAATAGCCAGCAAATAGGTATTGAGTCCCTATTAATTTCTAGGTACTAGCTACTGAAGATAATTAAACAAGAGGACTCTGCCCTGCTGAAGCTTATAATGTCATGGTTGAGACATGTTAAATAGCATATAATTATTTTGTATTAAAAATTGTCACAAATGCCACGAAGGAAAATGAAGAAGAGGTTATGAGGAAATGGTGAGCATTGGGAGCATCATTTAAATTAGAATGTGGTTCCAATGCCTTGGGGTTGGGGGAAAGAATATGCTCTGTACAAGGAAAAGTAGGACAAATGTGGGATCTGGAGACCAGTTAGGTGGCTTTTGTAGTTGACTGACAGTACTAGGTTGATAGCAATAGAAATTGCATAGAATTAAAAGCCTTGGGAACTCAATTTGGAGAGAATATAGAGCAAAAAAGGTAGTGGACTAAGCCCTGAGGGACTCTAACTTTTAGTGGTTTTTTATAGAAGAGAAGGCTCAGAGAGAAAGCAAAAAAAAAAAAAAAAAAAAAACCATGGAGAGGACTGTCACAACTATAAGAAGAGGGTTTTTTCAAGAAAATTGATTTAGTAAACTGGATTGAGTGCTTTGGGGCAGCCTATTAAGATGAAAACTGAAAAGTGTCCATTGAATTTGACAACATGGAGGTCATTGGCAATCTGCAAGCGCAGTATCAGTGCTGGCAGAACCCAGATTGGAGTGAATTGAAAATGAAGGGTAAATAAGAAAGGGGAGATGGCAAATTTGCCTAATTTTTTTCCAGAAGGAAGTCTAACTCCCTTTCAAAAAGGAAGAATAGAAATAGTATTGTTAGCTAGGAGGGCCTGAAGTCTGGGGTATGGGGGTGATGTTGGGAAAGAGAACTTGGGAATACATACAGGAGAAAGAACAAACAGATGTCCAAAGAAGTGAAGTCCCTGAGAAGGTAAGGGGGAGTGGAGTCCTGGTAATTGCCAAAGGCACCCTATAGAAGTGGGGGTATGACTCTTGTTTAGCCACTACCAGGAGTTCATAGATTTAGTGGGGAGAAGATAAGGGAATTCTTCTGTGAATGCTTTGTCAGGCTAGGGTGAGAGAGGCAGAGGTTTGTTTCGCTTTAAGAAAAGTTAGAGTTGGGCTCTGTGCCTATAGCTCAAGTGGCTGGGGTGCCAGCCACATACACTGTAGCTGGCGTATTCAAATCCAGCCTGAGCCTGCCAAACAACAATGACAACTACAACTAAAAAAAAAAAAAAAA
>NW_003852498.1:7101148-7163224 GCF_000181295.1 Otolemur garnettii
AAAAAAAAAATAGCTGGGCATTGTGGCAGGGGCCTGTATTCCCAGCTACTTAGGAGACTGAGGCAAGCAAATCGCTTAAGCCCAAGAATTTGAGGTTGCTGGGAGCTGTAACGCCATGGCACTCTACTGAGGACAACATAGTGAGACTCTGTCTCAAAAAAGAAAAAAAAAGCTAGAGTTGAAAGTAAGGAGTAGATGTTGACAGTGAGAGATTGAGAAAACTATCTTGGTGGACATTACTGGTAATGATCAGGATGACTTTATGATGTAATGGTGGACATTAACATTAGTGGTTATGAATCTCTTGTGTTGCTAGTCTGCCTGGTGGTGTGGTTTGAAAGTGTGCTTGTTTTAGGACATTTGTACTAGAATGTTTATTGCAGTGGAATTTGTAATAGCCAAGACGTGGAAGCAACCCAAGTGCCCATCAACCCATGGATGGATTAATAAACTGTGGCATATGTAAACCATGGAATACTGTTCAACCATAAAAAAGATGGAGACTTTATGTCTTTTGTATTTACCTAGATGGAGTCAAAGCACACTTTTATTAGTAAAGTGTCACAAGTATTCAGTGTATTTCAACATTAATATGAAACCAATAGAAAAACAATGGTACACTCAGACAAGAGCAAAAAACAAGTATATTCATGTGTAGGGAAGAGGGAAGGAGGGAGAGGGATTGGTGATCTCTCAACTAACATGCACAATGTGAGGGTATACAGCACACCCCCTGGGTGAAGTACAAGTTGTGTAGCTCAGCTACAACTTGAACTTTACCTTAGAAGTGCGAATATTGTAACCTAATCATTTGAACCCTCATTAAACAAAAATTTAAAAAAATAATAAATAAAATGTCCTTTTACATTTAAGCAAGAAAATTTCTCTGGTTAACATTTCAAGTTATAGAAACAAATTCAAACATGTGGACTGTTTTATTGACCTAAAATACAGCCGTTAATGTTAAATCTTCTTTATTATAGAATCATTCTTGAATATTAGCAATTGTTATTGAACAGATTTCCTTTATGAAATTTGCACTCTTTAGAGATAATATTGTTTTAAGAGTAATTCTTTTTTTTTTTTTTTTTTGAGACGGAGCCTCAAGCTGTCCCCCTGGGCAGAGTGCCGTGGCATTACAGCTCACAGCAACCTCCAACTCCTGGGCTCAAGCGAGTCTCCTGCCTCCGCCTCCCAAGTAGCTGGGACCACAGGCGCCCGCCACAACGCCCGGCTATTTTTTGGTTGCAGCCGTCATTGTTGTTTGGCGGGTCCGGGCTGGGGATTCGAACCCGCCACCTTAGGTGTACGTGGCTGGCGCCTTAGCCGGTTGAGCTATAGGCACCGAGCCAAGAGTAATTCTAAAACATAGAATTTAATATCTGAATGGCTTATTGGAGGCTTAGTTTAGCTGAGCCTTATTTGATTATAATAACACAACCAAAATAGTCCTATTTAAAAGCAAATAAACCTTTATAGACAATGAAAACTAGTCCTGTTTTTAAAAATTAGTAATTTAACCTACTTTGTCTTTCACATAGGAATAATTTATGATGTGATTGTTGAACCTCCAAGTGTTGGCTCTATGACTGATGAACATGGGCATCAGAGGCCAGTAGCTTTCTTGGCCTACAGGTAAAAACAGCTTTTTGAATCATTTGGTGATGGGAAAGAAGGTTGCTAGGGTATGCTTGTTTATTTAAAAATATGGTAAAACCTATGAGATCTGTCTGTATTTAGACAACAGCTATTTTAAAATGCTGAATTCTAAAATGGCAGGAAGTGGGGCAAGAGCAAGATTAGAACTATATTATTTATTCATTTATTAGGAAATAAAATATTTCCCAGCAATTGTGTCACCAATTTAAAGGAGGGTGTCAATTTCAAATACATTTATAGACTGTTCTGCGGGGGTCAACAAATTATAGCCCCTCTTTTTTTGTAAATAAAGTTTTATTGAAATCAGAACATGCCCATTCGATTGTATATAGTCTATAGTGGCTTTAAAGCTATAGTAGCTGAGTAGAGTTAAGTGTGACACAGCCATACAGCCTGCAGCCCTCAGATATTTACTGTGTTGGCACTTAAGAAATTATTTATGGACTCTTGGGTTAAAACATTAGAGAACAAAAATAATTTTCGAGACTTGAGGGTTTCATTTCAGTAATGAAACACCACTCCAGTGTGGTTTGGTTCGTCTGAATAATGCTTGTACTGCTTTTTAAGTTCTACTTCATATACTTATACCTAAACGTAGCTATGTCTTTATATTTATATTTACAGTAATGCTATTTCTTCATGGAATGCTCCTGGAAATGTTTATTTTGATTATCTTGGGAGGGGAGGTAAAGGAGATCTCCTGAGCTGACAGGAGATCTTGATGGTAGGGAGACTTTTCATAGTGTCCTCTTTTGTACTTGTTTGAATTTTGAACCTGGTGCATTCATTGTGTTTTCACTGAAAATACATATAGTTTCCTTATATATCCCTCTGTATAAATCATCCCTTTAACAGGCAAATTTGCTTTTTGAGATCTCTGAACTCTGAGAGTTTGTTGAAAGTTCTGTTTTCCTAGGAAAATTAGACACACACACACACAAATTTGTGTACCTTTTTATAAGAGTTTATCCAAAGTCCTTGTGGGGTTCACAGAACCTTATTTGAACAGTTACTTTTTGGGGTTTTTTTTTTTTGAGACAGAGTCTCACTTTGTTGCCCCCTGGTAGAATGCCATCGCGTCATAGCTCACAGCAACGTCAAACTCTTGGGCTCAAGCGATTCTCTTGCCTTAGCCTACCAAGTAGCTGGGACTATAGGCTCCTACCATATCTCCCAGCTATTTTTAGAGACTAGGTCTTGCTGTAGCTTAAGCTGGTCTTGAACCTGTGAGCTCAGGCGATCCACCCGCCTTGCCCTCCCAGAGTGCTGGGATTACAGGTGTGAGCCACAGCACCCGGCCTGAACCATTGCTTTTAATATATTTTCCTTTGAAACAAGTTTATTAATTATTACATAAAATTTTTTTTTTTTTTTTTTGACAGCCAACCACAAGCTGTCCCCCTGGGTAGAGTGCCGTGGCATTACAGCTCACAGCAACCTCCAACTCCTGGGCTCAAGCGAGTCTCCTGCCTCCGCCTCCCAAGTAGCTGGGACTACAGGCGCCCGCCACAACGCCCGGCTATTTTTTGGTTGCAGCCATCATTGTTGTTTGGCGGGTCCAGGCTGGGGATTCGAACCCGCCACCTTAGGTGTACGTGGCTGGCGCCTTAGCCGGTTGAGCTATAGGCGCCGAGCCTATTACATAAAACTTTTAAGAAATACTTTCAACCGATTTGAAATTAGTTTGAAATTTACAGTAAAAATGTAAATAGCAAAGCTAAAGTTCTGAATAAAGGGTTCACATACATAAAATAATTGGCCTTAGCTAATATTTAAAATATGAATGCTTATTTTATAGGTGGTTGTATTAGTTGAGGTTTTTTTTTTTATTAAATGATAGCTGTGTACATTAATGCAATCATGGGGTACAGTGTGGTGTTTTCATATACAATTTGAAATATTTTCATCAAACTGGTTAACATAGACTTTATGTCAGTTTTCTTAGTTATTGTGTTAAGATGTTTATACTCTACTTTTAGGAAGATTCACTTGTACCCTTGTAAGACAAACCATAGAGGTGATCCTTCCAATCACCCTCCCTCCACCCATCCACCCCTTTCTTAGTTGAGGTTTAAAACACTTTGAATGTAAGCTCCATGAAAACAAAGGGTTTAATCTGTTTTATTCATTGTTGTATCCCTGGCAACTAAAATGATGCCTGATACCTAATAGACTCTCAGTAAGTATTTGTTTAATAAATGGACAGATGATTATCCTGAGATGTAGTAAAATAGTTATAATGATAAGAATAAGAAGATTAGCATAAAACAAATAGGGATTTCAATTTAAGGAAAAAAATTTTCACTTTTCTGGAAATTTTTATTTATTGTTTTGCTATGGTTATTCTTTTCTTTTTCAGAGTAAATGGACAATATATTATGGAAGGACTTGCATCCAGCTTCCTGTTTACAATGGGAGGTTTAGGTTTCATAATCCTGGACCGATCCAATGCACCAAATATTCCAAAACTTAATAGATTTCTTCTTCTATTCATTGGATTCGTCTGTGTCCTATTGAGTTTTTTCATGGCTAGAGTATTCATGAGAATGAAACTGCCGTAAGTTATTTATGTAATCAGCAGTGTGACTTATGTTGTAAATTAGTAAAATGGTTTCCTAGACAACATAAAATCGTAGGAGATTGAACTTTGATTTAAACAGGTGAAAAATTCAAGAACCAAAGAAATATGTGACTTGCTCAAAGTTACATAGTTAGTAACAAAATTGAAACTAATAGGTCTTCTTTTTGGTTGTTATTCCTTTGCACATTCATGAGAAAATTTATTTTGTCTTAGCATCACTGACTGAAGATAGTTATTTATGGTTTTCTAAAGTGCCCTAGTTAACCTGTAACATAGAATTATGGTAGTAATGATAATAGTAGGGAATATTTTCAAGCCATTAATTGTTGCTGCTGTTTGAATATTGATATGAAGAAAACCCAGAAGCCTTGGATGGGAAAGGAGAGTTATTTCCTCACAGAGGGGGGAAAAAGATATAGGTAGATAGATAGATAGATAAATATGTATTTAAAGATTGATTCAGAGAAATGTTTATATATATATATATATTTTTTTTTTTTTTTTTGGAGATGGGACTACAGGTGCCTGCCACAACACCTGACTATTCTTTTTTTTGTTTTGTAGTATTTGGCCAGGGCCGGGTTTGAACCCTTCACCTCTGGTATATGGGGCCAGTGTCCTACTCCTTGAGACACAGGTGCTGCCCAACGCCTGGCTATTCTTTAGAGATGGGGTCTCACTCTTGTTCAGGCTGGTCTCAAAATGGTAAGCTCAGGCAATTCACCTGCCACAGCCTCCCAAGTGCTGGGATTAGAGGCGTGAGCCACCGCACCTGGCCTAAAATGTTCACTTCTTTAGAAGAAAAATAAATTGGTTTTTGGCATCTCTTACAATTCCATTAGCAATCATTAATTTGAAATATGGACAAATCTAATCACATTTTCATGTATTCTGATTTCATTGCATAGTAACTCAGGTAAGCATAACACAAAGGTTAGCTCTTAGTAATTTTATTTATAGGGACTGCTTACATATCACTTGTCAACTCTACTGATTTCCCAGTGTGTCTGGCTTAACCTGTCCATTTTCTATAATACATCTGTGGTAGAATTTGCAGCCAATCAGGACTTATCTCACTGTCATCATGTTCCCATCTTAGCCCTGGCAGGGTTGGAAGAGAGGGCACAGGGTTCTTTGTTAGCTGAATATCTGTGTGGCTGAATAGCCCCCTCAGTCTCTTGAGGGTGGTTTTTAGTTTCATCTGGGGAAAGCAAGTCTGGCCATTGGCTACATTGTATGAAGATTTAAGTACTCCATCTTCTTTCTGTTCCTTGTTTTTCTGCATTGGAAATAAGTCGGTGTAGCCTAGGTAAAAGATTACTGGTATGGAAAAGACTGAAGTTTTCATTGCAGAGCATGAAGAAAGGTTCCCAGAGAGGACAAGGAGGCTATTAACAATCAATACCCAAAGAGAAGGCGTTTCTGGAGGCATGTAGCAGAACAGAGGAAGTGACCTGGTTTTGCTTATAGAACCAGATTTGTTCTTATTCTGCCTAGTTCTCATTCTTCCTTACAGCGATAGGTCTCTCCCTAGGATGCATGTTGAATGAGCAAAGAAGTATTTGTCCTTTAGCCGAGCTTGAGGGTGGGGGAAATTGGGTATACTCTCTGGGTTTCAGTTATAGATTATGCTTAGATCTAATCAAAGCAAAATAGTGGTCAAAAAAAAATCACTACTTTCTGTAAATTGTTAATGCAGCTAAATTTGGGATTTGAATTTTTTTTTTTGAGACAGAGTCTCACTTTGTCACCCTTGGTAGAGTGCTCAAACAACCTCAAACTCCTGGGCCCTCAGGTGATTCTCTTCCCTCAGCCTCACGAGTAGCTGGGACTGCAGGCACCTGCCACAGTGCCTGGCTATTTTGGGGGTTTCATTCTTGCTCAGGCTGGTCTCAAACTCCTGAGCTCAGGCAAACCACCTGCCTGGGCCTCCCAGAGTGCTAGGATTACAGTCATGTGCCACCATACTTGGCCTTAGGATTTGAATTTTTAAGAGAAACAAATTTATGGTTCCTTCTCTGATAATAGAGAATAGACAATCTTGCCTTTCCTGGAATATTGGCAGGCCTCAAAGGAGATGATCAGCAAAGTCTGTTGGCCCACATACTGTACACAACAAAGTTTGGTTCATTGTATCACCAGCAAGGAAGGGGTATATCTTTCTTTTACACAGATTACCTGTGGTGTCCTAACAGTTTGATAATAGCGAGTGAAACAACAACAGTAAACATACTAAAAAACGCTGCTGGGCAATGGCAAGAGGATTGCTTGAGCTCAAGAGTTTGAGGTTGCTGTGAGCTATGATGATACCATGTCACTCTACCAAAGGTGATAAAGTAAGACTCTCTCAAAGAGAAAGCAGCATTGAACCATGTAGTGGTTCTGTCTTTTGATTTATGCTTCTTTAAAGACCTGATGTCTCTGCTGTTGATATAATTTTACTGATTAAAATTTGGTTTTATTTGATAGCTTGACCTTGAAGAAATGTGGGTGCTAATAAATGACTGCCTATTAACTATTTGCATAGATGGAAATACATTTACAATGGAAATTTAATTTTACTCCCTTTTTTTTTGAGACAGAGTCTTACTTTGTCACCCTTGGTAGAGTGCTATGACATCACAGCTCACAGCAACCTCAGAGTCTTTGGCTCAAGTGATTCTCTTGTCTCAGCCTCCCTAGTAGCTGGGACTGCAGGCACCCGCCACAATGCCTGGCTGTTTTTAGGGACAGAGTCTTGCTCTGGCTCAGGCTGCTCTTGAACTCATGAGCTCAGGCAATCCATCCACCTCAGCCTTCCAGAGTGCTAGGATTATAGGTGTGAGTCACCATGCCCGACCTTAGTCCCTAATATTCTTTTTAGTTCAGAATTTTTTTTCTTTCTTTCTTTGTTTTTTTTTTGGGGGGCTGGGGCTGGGTTTGAACCCGCTACCTCCGGCATGTGGGGCCGGCACCCTACCCCTTTGAGCCACAGGCGCCGCCCTTAGTTCAGAATTTTAAAGGAGCAATTTTCATTTTGAAAGTAAAAATATTCTAATATAATTTATGAGATAGTGTATGTGTCTCTGTGTGTATTCAATATATTTTAAATGTAAACAGACTCAAGAAATGTTTGGTCAGGGATAGAAGACTATGGTACACGTTTGTACGGTACTTGTTTCTTTTTTTTTTTTTTTGGCCGGGCCTGGGTTTGAACCTGCCACCTCTGGTATATGGGGCCAGCGCCCTACTCCTTTGAGCCACAGGTGCCACCCTGTACTTGCTTCTTATGAAAAATAATTAGTGGCCATTAAACTGTCGTTGGCCTCCACTAGTAGGGCAGTTTTAGAAGCTTAAAAGCAGAATCTTACAAATTAAAAAGAAAAACATAAAAGATGACTTGTAGTGTAGTTGGTAATGGCCTAAGATCTGGCAAAGTATTAGATTGGAGGTGGAGTGCTCAGTGGAGGCTAAAGGTTCCTACCTTTAGCCAAGCCTGTTATAAACCTTTGTGTATAGGACTATTCTAAATAGATGCTGCTGTGTCATTGAGGAGAAAAGGCCTGCTTCACTCAGACTGGCAAAAGTGACCTTATTTCAAGAGAGCTATTGAGGTCATGGGATCAGTCAGAAAAGAAGTCCTCTCAAAGGGAGAAAGGAATGAAAAGTTAGGATTACAGTAATACTTAAATTAACATCATTTAGGGAACATGATTTGCATATGTGATTTTTTCATGGAATTGAAATTTAGCCCTACAAATACCAAAATATTGTTGTATTCATTTGTGACAGACTTTCAATGTGTTTAAGTTGTGTTGCTCCTTAACACTCAAACGTTTGTCTATAATATACTCATTTGATGCTGATTAGTTATTGGACACTGAGCATTAAGCATAATTTTACCCTTTAAGGGTCATTTTCCATTTCTGTTACACATAGTACTACTTTTTGGTTTTTATAGTTTATATTTCTTCGATATAACCTGTCGCCATCTCATTGTTATCAGTGAACACCTACTGTAATTTCATCCTTTCCTTCCTCTGTTTTGTTTGCTGGTTAATTAAGTGATTTGAGGAAATAGATAACTTAGGTGTTAACCTAGCTCTTTGGTTGCCTTTTCACTCAGAACTAGCTGACGGAGAGCTTAATGGCTTGACTTTGTAACCACCCTTTCAGATGTTTGAGGGTCTCTTTTCATTTGCTTCTAGATTTGGAGCTATATTCCATAAAATTAAGGCTGTGGAGGGTTTGGCAGCTGGGTTGTGTCAGTGAGTAAAATCTCATATTCATGGTTCACTTTTAGCAAGTGAAAGAGGTAATTCTGAAGAAACAAAACATTTGTACAGCTGCTGAGGACAGTGTGTTGTAGAGAAAGTGAGAAATTTGGAGTCCAGTTTTGGGCTTGCCACTTACTAGCTCAGAGACTTTGAGTTAGTTCTGTGAACTCTCTTGACCTCAAATTCCAAGCCTATGAAATTAAATTAATAATGTACCTCAGAGAGTTACCGTCAAGATTAAAGGCGAGGGTGTCTTATGTGCCCTCAAGCATTATATCGATGTCAGTGTTTTTATTATAAAGATAAACCGAGTCCTGTAAGTTATATGTTTCAAGTTGGATTCTGGCCACAGTTTCAAAAATAATAAACTATTCTGCTTCTAAAAGAAGAAAGTGAGATTTCCATATCCAGGACCACTGGAGAAGATAGTCAGCCAGAAGTGTAGAAACTTGTGTTTCTGGCCTTGTGATTTTGAGCAAACCACTTAATTGGTCCTATCATCTCATACTCTTCAACTGTAAGATGAGAATAATGCTTGTTTGCATACCTTTGTAGGAAGGTTGCAAGGATTAAGTGCAATAATGTATGTCATAGTATTTTGAGACATTTCTGTATTAGTGTTAACCTAGCACAATGCCTGCCTTAATATACTGAAGACACTCAATGATTATTTAAAGATTGGCTGCCTTAAAAGAAAGGTTAAATAGAAGGTCACTCATGGTGGCTTCTCCTGTCTGTATTTGTTTTTGAGTTCTTGGTTTACTTTTATTTTTTTGAGACCATCTTGCTCTCAAGCCTAAGCTAGCATTTGGTAGTGTCATCATAGCTCGTAGCAATGTCAAACTCCTGGGCTCAAGTGATCCTCCTGAGTTAGCCTTCCAAGTAGCTGGAACTGTAAGCACATGCCACCAGTCCCAGCTCATTTTTTCAATTTTTTGTAGAGACCAGGTCTTGCTTTTGTTCAAGCTGATCTTGAACTCCTGACCTCAAACAATCCTCCTGCCTTGGCCTCCCAGAGTACTAGAATTACAAGCATGAGCCACTCTATTTATCAAAAATTTTACCTGTGTAAAATTCTCATAGACCTGAGTGTACTAATTAAAGATGTTCAAAGTTTCTGAGCCATAAGAGAGGGGGCTAAATGAGGCCAAGAGAAAAAATCCTTAGTACATGTGTTTTAAAAATTTTATTTTTTCTTGCCTACCAAGAAGCATAGTAATTGTTTGTTCTTTTTCTCCTAAAATGATATCTTTATAGCATTATAATATTTCTTAGTTTTCCTAAAACTTTTCTTAAGGTAGGAGTATATGTAAGTTTGGCAGCTTTGAACAGGGTGTATCTATTTAAATATTCTTTTCCAGGCTGGGCATGGTAGTTCATGCCTATAATCCTAGCATTCTGGGAGGCCCAGGTGGGTAGGATCGCCTGAACTCAGGAGCTCAAGACCAGCTGGGCAAGAGTGAGACCCTGTCTCTACTAAAAATAGAAAAATTACTTGGGTGTGGTAGCATGAGCCTGTAGTCCCAGCTACTCAGGAGACTGAGGCAGGGGGATCACTTGAGCCCAGGAGTTTGAGGTTGCTGTGAACTAGGCTGACACTAAGGCACTCTACCTACGGCACGGAATGAGACTATCTCAAAACAAAAAAAGAGATTGTTTTCCATCTAAATATAGGTTGACAGTGATCTGTGGATTTATAGGACATAAGTATAGGTTACATACTAGTTAGAAGGAAGAATACCACAATATATAACCATACGAAGAGATGGAAGTCCAAAGTGCTTATTCACGTTTCAGCATCTGCAGATGACAGGACGCTACTTCTAAAGAGTCGTTTGTACTTTGGTTCCGTAGTGTTGGGAAGCTTTCATCCATCGTGTGGTGCAGATTTTAGAGGATACTTGCTTCAAATCTTCTTGAGTTTTTTTTCTTTAGGTCTTAAAATATCCTTTTTTAAAAAGTATTCTTTTTGTGAATCGTCAGGCATTATGGTAGCAAATTTATGTGAGGTTCTCAAAATCAACATATATATAGTCAAAGAACCTTCTGATTTTTAAAAAAAATTTACTCATTTTTGAGGTGGAGGAGTTGAGAAGTATTGGGTTATATTAGAGTTGTAAAGGGGGTCGTGTTAGATGCAAGTTCTCTTTACTGAAAGTGTGGATTGGCTGGGCTGATGGCAGCAGAAGGAAGAGTGTGTATGTTCTGGGTGCACATAGGTCTAAGTCGTATAGGTAGCCAAGCGAATCTAGAAGTGGGAAGGGAGGACAGTCACATTTTTTAGTACCTAATGTGTGCCAAACTCTGAAGCAGACCTCAGTGTTACGTCATTTTTAAACACTGCCTACTGCTGAAGAAACTTGAGACTAATACAGCAGCTCTCAACCTGTGGGAACTGAATTAAAGGGTCGCGGCATTAGGAAGGTTGAGAACCACTGCTCTACTAGGAGCAGCTAGCATTTGTGAAGTGCTTATTACCATAGTATGAGTAGCAGGTACTTTATGAGTACATTCTCATGTAGTCTTTAAAACCCTGTGAGGTAATTCCATGTACAGATGAGGAAACTGAGTGAGGTTCAGCTCGGCTTAAGACACAGGGTCAAAAGGAGAGATGTTCTGAAAGCATTAGTGAATTCAGAGTGTACTAAGCCCTTAGTGTGGATACTTTTACGTAATTTTTCTATTTTTTCCTGAACCTATAGATCCTTAATTGATAATATATTTTCAAGGGTTTATTGTAAAAGGGGATTTCAGGGCTTACCCTGTACTTTATTAGTAAAAGGATCTCCTATTGGATCAACATGAAGTTTGACAGGGGGAGTGAAAATAACCTAACTGCTAGCCAGACTTTCCTAGGAGGTCATTTCCAGACATTTCCTAGAGGTGCAGGAGCAGATGTTTCTGCACTGTTTCTTGAGAGCTCAAGGCTCAGCTTCTAGACATAAATTCCTGATTTTCCCACCTTCTACTCTGGTAATATTTTAGGGTTTTAAGAAATCCAGAAAAGTTTCTTTCTGTAAAAAGTTTTGATTTTTGTTGCAATTCTGGAAGTCTAAAGTAGTAGAATGGTTGACTCTTTAACTTTTACATAACATTTCTTCTTTTTTTATTCTTTGTTGTTTAGCATGTTGCCTTATAACTTTATACTTTGAAAGGGAAGGTTAGTAGAACTGAGGCCTGGTGATTTATTTTTGTATTTGGCTAAGGGGCAAGATATGAAATAAGAACCATAATGAGAAATCACACAGTTGTATTTTTGGATTGTCATTTCATTCATCATAAAATTTGGACATTTTGAAATGTTGCTTCCCTTTCACTTTTTGTGCTTCTCATCTTTATTTCTATAGGGGCTATCTGATGGGTTAGAGTGCCTTTTGAGAAGAAATCAATGGATACTGGATTTGCTCCTGTTAATGAAGTTTTAAAGGCTGTACCAGTCCTCTGATATGAAATGTGGAAAGGATGAAGAGCTGCAGTAAAAGAAATATCTAGTGAAGTGTATTCAAGCTTGGACTAAAATTTCTTCTTCATATCAAAGACAAGTTTATCACAGCATCTTTTCCTGCAGACCTATATTGATTGATGTACCAACGATGTTAAGTGGCGTTTTCTTCTTAGTTTTTCATTTCTTAAAAGTATACTCCATATCTACAACTATAGTATTGAATAAAATTATTTTTTACAACCCCATTAACATTTTTTGGAGATAATATTTCTGATTTGCAGAAATTAACATAAAATCAGGAAGTGAGATTCCATAAGCTGAGAACTCTGGACAGCCGGTCAGCTTTACTTATGGTGCTTTGCCTTTAAACAGAGTGTGTGATAGTACATTATTTCAGAGATGTCTGTGACTGTTTCCTGAACAATAAGATGTATGAAAGGAGCAGAAATAAATAATTTTTATAATTAATGCCTTTTGACTTCTTTTTTAACTGAAAGTATTGAATTTTTGGTCTGTAAATCATTCAGTCCTAGCATATGACCATCTTTAGCTGCTTTTGGTAGCCTAAGGTTTCAAAATATGTTTGGCAGGATGCCTTGTAGGGTAGCAACTCCATATCCCTGTAAATATTCCAAGCACAGGCTTCGTGTCTATGTCAGAGTTACAGCTATGATTGTGCTAGATGACAGTTCCCTTCAGTCATTCATTTTCAGTAGTTCAGACATTTTGAACACAGGTAAAGATATCTCTAGACCAGTCTCATCTTCACCTAATTTCTTCTAGCTAACTTTTCACTTTTCTCTGGCTGGCCCTGTTTATTTCTCTGATGGCTCAATTCCTTCCTTCCTAAGATCTTTAGGTTTATAGTAAAATTTTCTTTAGTGAACTTTTTGCCCCCACTAAGTTGAAGGATGATCTAATTATAGCTATTCATTAAGTAAAAAGCGTTTCATTTATTCAAAATTTTGCTTATCTGTTTTATACTAGGTCATACTGAAGATGTCATAGTAAGATGAATAAAGGCTCTGCCCTCAAAGAACCTACACTCTTGTAGGGAAGTCAATCAGTAGATTAAAAATGTCAGTAAACTGTCAGATACTGGCTGGGCACACTGGCTCATTCCTATAATCCCAGTACTTTGGGAGGCCAAGGCAGGAGGGTTGCTTGAAGCCAGCTGTTCCAGGCATGCTGAGCAAGAGCAGGCCCCACTTGCATGGTGGTGTGCCCCTGCAGTCCCAGGAAACTGAAGTCAGTATTGCTGCTTGAGCACAGGAATTTCAGGTTGCAGTTAAGCTGTGATGACCCCACTGCCGTCTAGCCTGGGTGATAGAGCCAAGACCCTGTCTCACAAGGAAAAAAAAAATTGAAACTGTCAAATACTAAAATGCAACAAATAAAAAAGGCAAGATAAGTGAGGAGTCTTACATATAGAGGATGATGGGAGGTGTGGATAAAAACAGCTGCTACTACGTATAATCCCTGAGAAAAGAAATCAAGACCCATGTTGTACTTAGCAAGTTCAAAGGCTTGATTCAATATTAATTGCATTGTTTTGTTATTTGGCTATATTTTAAAACCTTGCTCAAGCCAGGTGGACAGGAACTTAACATAAAAGTGATAGGGCTTCAGAAAATCTGCTTTTCTTCACATTGATTGAAATGTAGTGAACAGTTCCTATTTTTTAACTACCAGATGGTGCTATTAAGGTTTGATGGGTAGTTCTGTTTCAAAGTTCTTGAAAAAGCTTTGGGGGAGGGTAATAAATGTATACCAAATATAATGAACTATATTTAAGTCAGTATTTAGTATTTTAAAATACATAATAATACATTTTAAATCAGTATATAAAATGTTTTTGCTGATAAAAGTACAATGTTTATAGGAAGAAACAAAATCATTATACCTATACTTTATTTTTTTATATTTTTATTTTTTATTGTTTGGGATTCATTGAGGGTACAAAGAATTAGGTTACACTGATTGCATTTGTTAGATAAAGTCCCTCTTAGAATTGTGTCCCGCCCCCAAGAGGTGCACCATACAATGTGACCCCCATCCTCTTCCTTCTTCCCCTCTCCCTACTTGCTCATTCCCTTATATTACTTGCTCATTCCCACCTTATATTAGCTCATATACTGCCTTCATATTAGAATGGAGTACATTAGATTCTTGCTTTGGTAAATTATCCTTATAATTTACCAAAAGAATGTGTTCCATCTCCTTTCAGGTTAGTACAAAAGATGTAAAGTCTCCATCTTTTTTAGTGGCTGAATAGTATTCCATGATGTACATATACTACAGCTTGTTAATCTATTCTTTGATTGGTGGGCATTTAGGCTGTTTCCACATTTTGGCGATTGTAAATTGAGCTGCGATAAACAGTCTAGTGCAAATGTCCTTATGATGAAAGGATTTTTTTTCTTCTGGGTAGGTACCTAGTAATCGGATTGTAGGATCAAATGGGAGGTCTAATTTGAGTTCTTGGAGGATTCTCTACACTTCCTGCCAAAAACGTTCTATTACTTTGCAGGCCCAACAGCACTGTAAAAATGTTCTCTTCTCTCCACATTCGTGGCAGCATCTGCCGCTTTGTGTTGGCTATTTTCACTGGGGTTAGGTGATAGGATGATTTTGCTTTGCATCTCTGTGATAAATAGGGATGGGGAGCATTTTTTCATGTTTGTTAGCCATTCATCTGTCTTCTTTAGAGATGGTTCTATTCATGTCTCTTGTCCAGTGATATATGGGATTAGTGGGGGTTTTTTTGTTGTTATTGTTGATTAATTTGAGTTCTCTGTAGATCTTAGTTATCAAGCTTTTGTCAGATTCATAATATGCAAATATCTTTTCCCATTCTGAAGGTTGTCTGTTTGCTTTGGTTGTTGCACAGAAGCTTTTCAGTTTAATTAAATCTCATTTGTTTATTTTTGTTGTTGCAATTGCCATGGAAGTCTTCTTTATAAAATCTTTTCCCAGGCTAATATCTTCAAGTGTTTTCCCCACACTTTCTTCAAAGATTTTTATTGTTAGACTTAAATCTTTTATCCATCTTGAATCAATTTTTGTAAGTGGTGAGAGGTGTGGGTTCAGTTTTAGTCTTTTACATGTGGTTATCCAGTCTCCCAATACTATTTATTGAATAGGAATTCTTTTCCCCAGTGCATTTTCCTGTTTGGTTTATCAAAGATCAGGTGGTTATAAAATGTTAGTTTCATCTCATGGTTTTCTATTCAGTTCTAAATGTCAAGGTTTCTATTTTTGTGCCAAAACCGTGGTGTTGATCACTATCACCTTGTAGTATAGCTGAAAGTCTGGTAGGCTGATGTCCTCGGCTTTGTTTTTTATTTTTTTGAGACAGAGTCTCAAGCTGTTGCCCTGGGTAGAGTGCTGTGGCATCATAGCTTGGGCTTAAGTGATTCTCTTGCCTCAGCTTCCCAAGTAACTGGGACTATAGGCACCTGCCACAATGCCTGGTTATTTTTTGGTTGTAGTTGTTTGGTAGGCCCAGGCTGGATTCAAACCCACCAGCTCCAGTGTATGTAGCCGGTGCCTTAGCTGCTGAGTTTTGGGTGCTGAGCCTCCCCGCTTTGTTTTTATTATTAAGAATTGCCTTGGCTCTATGGGGTTTGTTCTGGTTCCATACAAAATGAAGAATTATTTTTTCCAAATCTTGAAAGTATGATGGTGGTATTTTAATGGGTATTGCATTGAATTTGTAGATTGCTTTGGATAGTATAGGCATTTTCACATCATTGGTTCTTCCTAGCCATGAGCATGGTATATTCTTCCATTTGTTAATATCTTCTGCTATTTCTTTTCTTAGGGTTTCATAATTTTCTTTGTAGAGGTCCTTCATCTCTTTGGGAGGTATATTCCTAGGTATTTCATTTTTTTTGAAGCTACTATAAAGGAAATTCTGTCCTTGATCAGCTTCTCATCTTGGCTGTTATTGGCATATACAAAGGCTACTGATTTGTGGACACTGACTTTATATCCTGAGACATTGCTGTATTTTTTGATCACTTTCAGGAGTCTTGTGGTTAAGTCTTTGGAGTTCTATAAGTATAAGATCGTATTGTTGGCAAGGAGCAAGAGTTGACCTCCTCTCCCCCATTTGGATGCCCTTTATTTCCTTCTCTTGTCTGATTGTATTGGCTAAAACTTCCAGCACTATGTTGAATAGTAGTGGCTATAGAGGACAACCTTGTCTGGTTCCAGTTCTAAGTGGAAAAACTTTCAGTTTTACTCCATTCAGTATAATTTTAGCTGTGCATTTGTCATAGATAGCGTTGATCAGATTAAGAAATGTGCCACCTATATGCTTAAGTGTTCTAATTAGAAAAGGATGCTGAGGTCATCATGGCGACGCAGGACTCGAACAATAGGCGCCTCTGGCCCATTTATGCCATCTTGATAGTGGTAACAATAAAATGGAATTCAGCAAACAGATAAACTGTTGAAGAAACATAAGGATCTTCATTGTGCTAAGGTCTTAAAGGCAATTGGTCTACAGAGAACTGGAAAGCAAGAAGCCTTCACCTTGGCCCAGGAGAAGGCAGCCCTTGAACCCACAGATGACAACTCACTGCGGGCACTGACTGTTCTTTACTGGGAGATGCATCAGCCGGAGTTAGTTACCAAACTTTATGAGGCAGCTGTGAAGAAAGGTCCCAATAGTGAGGAGTATCACTCTCACCTTTAACGGCCTATGCCAGAGTGAGCGAATACAAGAATATGCAACAGGCTGGCATGGCTCTATATAAGATTGTCCCTAAAAACCCTTACTCCTTTGGTCTGTGATGAGCTTAATTATGCAATCTATATCAGCACGGGATGAAAACCTCTCAAAAACAATGTTTCTGCTGCTTGCTGAGGGGATGGTTGAAAAAATGGTGAAAGAGGACAAGATAGAAGCTGAGGCTGAAGTTGAACTTTATTATATGATCCTGGAATGTTTAGGAAAGTACCAGGAAGTCTTGGATGTCATCAGAGGGAAATTAGGAGAGAAACTGACAAGTGAGATTCAGAGTCAAGAAAATAAATGCATGGCTATGTACAAGAAGTTGAGCAAGTGGCCAGAGTGCAATGCCCTTTCTCAGCGCCTCTTACTCAAAACTCAGATGACTGGTAGTTCTATCTGACTTATTTTGATCCTGTCTTTCGACTGATTGATGAAGCCTGGACTCCTCCTGCTGAAGGTGAACATTCTTTAGAAGGGGAAGTACATTATTCCACAAAAGAAGCTGTGAAGCTTATAGAAAATTGGATAACAGAAGAATCTAAAAGTTCTCGACATCTTCGAGGACCACATCTAGCTAAACTGGAGCTGATTAGGCATTTATGAAGTCAAGGTTGGAATGATGACTATAAACTGGGGGATCCAGAAGAATTAATGTTCCAGTATTTTAAAAAGTTTGGGGATAAACCTTGTTTTACAGATCTTAAGGTGTTTGTTGACCTTTTGCCCACTACACAGTGTACAAAATTTATTAATCAGTTACTTGGAGTTGTTCCTTTGTCGACACCAACAGAGGATAAACTGGCACCACCGGCTGACATTAGAGCTCTGCAGCAACATCTGTGTGTGGTGCAGCTGACAAGGTTACTTGGCTTGTATCACACCATGGATAAAAATCAGAAATTGAATGTGGTCAGAGAATTGATAGTAAGGTACCAGCATGAACTGGAGTTTGGAAAGTCCTGTTTGGAAACAGAATTGCAGTTTTCTGACTATTATTGTCTCCTTGCTGTCCATGTACTTACTGATATATGGAGAGAAACTGGTGACAAGACCGCTGTGTGGCAGGCTCTGACTGGCAAGAAGAGGGATTGACCCATAGCCCTCTTCTAATGCTCAATTCAAATTGCTGCTTGTTCGCATCTACTGTATGCTGGGTGCATTTGAACCAGTAGTGGATCTTTAGCCTTGATGCTAAGCATATCCAACAAGTTATCTTTGACTTGATATGCGGAATCTCTAGGTTAGTATGCTCCTGCATCCCAGTCCTATAACTTTGCACTCAGGTTTTTCCACTCCAACCAAAAAGATAACCTCAGAATATATTATTTAAGCTTACAAATGTGGTGCGTTTGAGAATATCCCAGAGTTTATCGCTTTTAGGAACAGGCTGAATAATTCTCTTCATTTTGCGCAAGGCGGTACAGAACGGAGGCTTTTAGACCTACTTGAAGCAAATATATGAACTAGCCTAGCAGAAAGTATAAAGTCAATGAATCTTCAGCCTTAAGAAGATGACATTCCATGGGAAAATTTGCAAGACAACAGAGACTTAAATGTTTTCTTTAGCTGGGATCCAAAAGACCTGGATATTTCTGAAGAACATAAGAAACTTTCCTTGGAGGAGGAGACCTTGTGGTGAAGAATCCAATCCTTAACATTGAGGCTGATCAGTGGACTTCCAAGTCTCAACCACGCTGTGAAGCCAAAGAACTCAGAAAAGACTGCTGAGAATGGTGTATCTTCCTGGATTGATATTCTTCATTTTCTCCTTTGACAGCTGGAGATGGCCTTGGACACAGGAAAGCGATTTATTGAGAAGGAAATTCAGTATCCTTTCCTTGGTCTTGTACCTACCAGAATGGGTGGATTCTTTAATTCTGGCTGTTTTCAGTGCCAGATAAGCTGTTTTTATCTTGTTAATGATATTTATGAGCTGGATACCAATGGTTTAGATGATACAATGGAGATCCAGGAACGAATAGAAAATAATCTTTAGTCTTTACTAGAACAATTTAAAGATGTCTTCAGTAAATGTCAAGGTGACCTCTTAGAAGTTAAAGATGGTAACTTGAAAACACATCCTACTCTTTTAGAAAACCTAGTCTTCTTTGTCCTGAGACATTACTGCATTTCTTGATTACTTCCAGGAGTCTTGTGGTTGAGTCACTGGGCTTTTCTAAATGTAAGATCATATCATCAGCAAAAAGTGAAAATTTGACTTATTCTGTTCCCATTTGAATACCCTTTATATCTTTCTCTTGCCTGATTGCATTGGCTAGGACTTCTAGCTCTATGTTGAATAGTAGTGGTAATAGAGGACATCCTTGTCTGGTTCCAGTTCTAAGTAGAAAGGCTTTCAATTTTACTCCATACAGCATGATACTGCCTGTGGGTTTGTCATAGATGCCTTCTATCAGTCAAATAAATGTCCCTTCTATGCCTGTTAAGTTTTCTTGTTACAAAAGGACACTGAATTTTGTCAAACGCTTTTTCTGCATCTCTTAAGAGAATCATATGGTCTTTGTTTTTGTTTCTATTTATGTGGTGAATTACATTTTTGGATTTGTGTATGTTTAACCAGCCTTGCATCCCTGGGATAAAGCTCATCTGATCGTGATGTGTAAGTGTTTTAATGTGTAGCTGTATTCTATTTGCTAGGATTTTATTGAGTATTTTTGCTTAATGCAAAATTTGATGGAGAACAGATGCTGTACTTGATCAGTTGTTTGGAATGCAAGGGCCACACAGTACACTTACTCACCGAGTGGTGTCTAGCACCGCACTGACTAATACCAGGAAGTCATCATTGTTCTCACATGTGCATTTCAGTCCATTCTCCTTCTCTGCCAGTTCATGTCAATCTCACAAAAACTGTTCTTCGTATATTAACAGTGCCTGGATATTTTTTGGACAGACTTCCTAGATACATTGTGGAATGGCTAATGCTAGTTAATTAACGTATGCATCACCTCACGTATTTAGTACTTTTTTTGGTGAGAACACCTAAAATCTACTCTGCTAGCAATTTTCACTTGTACAATTTGTTGTTATTAACTATGTTCACCACAATGTACAATAGATTTCTTAAATTTCTTTCTTTTCCTAACTGAAATGTTGTGTCCATTTCCCCAACCCCCTCCATCCTCTAGCCTCTGGCAACCACCACTTTATTGTTTCTGAGTTCAACTTTTCTAGATTCCACTTAATATATTCATTATCTTTCTAGTTTTTTAGAGATGGGGTCTTGCTGTCACCCAGGCTGGACTGCAGTGGTGTGACCGCAGCTCATTACAACCTTAAACTCCTGAGCTCGAGGGATCTTCCTGCTTCAGCCTCCTGAGAAACTGGTACTATAGATGCCCACCTCCCAGCTGGCTAATATATTATTATTTTCAGAGATGGGGCTGATCTGGACTCCTGACATCAAGCAATTCTCCCATCTTGGCTTCCTAAGTTGCTAGGATTATAGGCATAAACTACCACAGCTGGCTTATGTTCGTTATCTTGACTGTGGTACAGCTTCAAGGACATAGAGACAGGTCAAAACTTATCAAACTATACATCTTAAATATGTGTGGTTTTTAAAAAATGTTTGTTGTAGCTCAATAAAGCTGTTTTTAAAAAGTCAACCTTAGGGTGGCGCCTGTGGCTCAAAAGGGTAGGGCGCCAGCCCCATATGCTGGAGGTGGCAGGTTCAAACCCAGCCCTGGCCAAAAAAAAAAAAAAAAAGTCAACCTTAGGCTGGGCGTGATGACTTATGCCTATAATCCTATCACTTTAGGAGGCCAAAGAAGGGGGATTGCTTTGCTCAGGCATTCAAGACCAGCCTGAGCAACATAGCAAGACCCCATCTCTACAAAACAATGGAAAAAATTAGCTGAGCATGCTGGTGCCCGCCTGTAGCCCCAACAATTTGGGAGGCTGAGGAAGAAGGATCACTTGAGCCCAGGAGTCAGAGGTTGCAGTGAGCTCTGATTACCCCACTGCCCTCATGAATGCTAACTCCTACCTTTTCCTTCTCTTTGGTCATTCCCCAGCCCTGAAACCCCTAGTGGTCTAGCTACCTCTTTACAAGAATGCCTGAAGTTGGCTTGGTGCCTATAGCTCAGTGGCCAGGATGCCGGCCACATACTCTGGGGTTGTCAGGTTCAAACCCAGCCTGAGCCTGCTAAACCATAATGACAGCTATAATAAAAAAATAGCCAGACATTGTGGTGGGTGCCTGCAGTCCCAGCTACTTGGGAGGCTGAGGCAAGAGAATCACTTAAGCTCAAGAGTTTGAGATTGCTGTGAGCTGTGATGCCATGGTACTCTTCCGAGAGCGACATAGTGAGACTCTGTGTCAAAAAAACCCCACATTCTTCTTAGTAAAGTATCTCAAGAATGGAAAAGCAAATATCCAATGTGCTCCATACTAATACGAAGCCAGTAGATGATCTAAAACACACCCACAAAGGAGAAAAATTCAATTCAACTGAAGTTGGGGGAGGAGGGAAAAGGGAGGGGGTGGAGGGAAAGGGGAGGGGACTGGTGTGCTCCCACTTAATGGGAAAATGTAAGGGTGTATGGCACACATTTGGGTGTGGGACACAACTCCAAGAGTGACTCTACCTAATAATGTGAATCTTGTAATCTAGTTGTTTGTACCCTCACATTAACCTGAAATAATAAAGAAAAAAAGTTAGTTCTCAGCTTATCTATAGGTTTTTCTCCCCTCCTGCCCTGTACTTTGATTCAATGCATGAGTTTCCATTCTCCTCAGAGGATGGGAGTGGTGGAATTGTGCACTGGCAGGTGTGATAAATACAATCGAAGCATGAAATGTCGGCTTTTATTTTCATGTCCATTAAAAAAGTGTTTTTATGATTTATGTTGTATCCATTGTGGGGTGGCATGACACCACCGCTGGACTGAGAGCCAAGGAGCGGCTATGTTAATGGATGGCATCTTCTCTTCATAAAGTCCATCTCTCCACATGCCTCCTGTCAAGGATGAACCTTTGCACGTGCCTTTAAGTGCTTATGTTGGCAATTGTTCCACCTTAGAAAAAGAATTTTCTTTTGACAGCAGAGTGTGAGTGCCAGTCTAAACAGAGTACTCCAGGTCTCACCAGGTTAATAGGTTGGAATGACAATAAATCAGAACCCCCGCCCTCCACTGCACTGTAACTAAGATGATAGGAGAACAATGAAGAATTCTATATCTCTTCACATATGACAAAAGTGGCCTCATATCTATCATTGTGTTTAATCCTAACAGGGACCCAATCACCCCCTGGATCTCTTAGTATCATAAAAAGAAATAGCTGGCTAAGTCAACAAGGGAGGGTACCATGCTAGGTACTTTATACAGACTATTTCCAATGCTTACAATAATTCATCATAGTAGTTATTATTGTCTCCATTTTATAGGGATCAGCTGGGATTTAACTGAAGTGTGCATAGCTCTAAATCCCTCGTATTTTTATACTGGGTCAACATGCACTTCTTATCCTATATTCTAATTCCTTGTTAAAAGTCAGTCTTTCTCATGGATAGTGGTTATTCTGAAAGGTGAAGGTAGTGACCAGAGAGGGATATGAGGAGAGCTTCTTGGGTTCCTGGTGATGTTTCTTTTTCATTTGAGTATTACTGAAATGAGTGTGTACACTTTGGGAAAACGCATTCAGTTGTATATTTAGGATTAGTGCACTTTCTTTAAGAATGTTATATTTCTTTTTTTTTTTTTTTTTTTTTTTTGAGACAGAGCCTCATGGTGTCATAGCTCACAGCAACCTCAAACTCCTGGGCTCAAGCAATCCTCTTACTTCAGCCTTCTGAGTAGGGGGGACTCCAGGCACCTGCCACAATGCCAGGCTAGTTTTTCTATTTTTAGTAAAGACAGTCTTGCTCTTGCTCAAGCTGGTCTCAAACTCCTGAGTTTAAGCAACGCTCCTGCCTAGGCCTTCCAGAGTGCTAAGAATACAGGCGTAAGCCACTGTGCCCAGATTCCTTTGAATTGTTTCCCAGATGGGTTTTCTGCAAGACAAAGCATTTGAGATTGTGAAGGCTCCAGAGCTGATGCCAAGACTTCCTGGTGCCAAGGCTCACCATCCCCACAGCACAGCACATGGCCCCCCTTAAAAAGCTCAGTATTTCCATTAGTTGGAGAGATGGAATTGAGGCAGCTTCCCCCGTTCTCCCAAGACATTTGTCAATGGTAAAAAATTCCTTTCTTCCTTGGCAGTTCTCATCGTCTCAATAATTTGATCTTTGTGCAACAAGCACCTGGACATAGGATAAATCCCCTTTGTGGTTCTAACAACACTTTCTCACTATTTCTGAGTTGGTAGAGATTTTTAAAAAAAATCTGTAAATGGCAAATTGTTGTCTCCAAAGATGGCTTTAGCAATAGCTCTTATCTCACATGTTCTGTATAAAACGACCTTGCTGCTCCTCATCAGGAGATGGAGATTATTTCTCTCGCCAGTGGAGGACACTGTACCCGTACTAGGCTAGTTTGTAATTGGCCTGGCAGCTGCTTCCCGCCTCCTGGAATGCTAACCCTGGGGATGCACCCTCTGGGAACTCAGATGCAAGATAATGAGAAGCCCAAACTACATAGAAAAACCATATGGGGGGCGGCACCTGTGGCTCAAAGGAATAGGGTGCCGGCCCCATATGCCAGAGGTGGTGGGTTCAAACCCAGTCCCGGCCCAAAAACAAAAAACAGACAAACAAAAAAAGCGTAGGTGGCCACTCCTGTCAACACCAGTGGAGCTCTTAGCTGGCTGCTACAGCAACTGCTAACCCTGCGAATTTGCCCTCACAGACATCCAGCCCCAGGCTGCCTCTGACAGCAGCCATGTGAAATGCCCCAAAGGAGAGAGGTCCCAGCTGAGTCCAGTCAGCCTGCAAACCTTGCAAGATGTGGGGTAAGCTATGTGGGGTGGCCTTACAGGGGCAGAAATGTGGCTTTGGGACCAGGTGGCAGATACAACTGGCAGAGCTTTGAGGACGCAGAGAATACAAGCCAGAAAGGTCTTAGGAAGAGCATCAGTGAAAGCAGAATATCCTGGAGAGAACTATTGCTGAGGCCGGAAGACAGTGACCTTGGAGGCTATAGAGAACGGACCCTCATTATGTAAAGGGAGAAACTCTGCTAGCCCTGCTGTCTGCAGTAATGTGGAAAATAGAAAGGACACCGGATGAACTCATGGATCCAGCTGGGGAGATGTCTAGGCAGAGAGTAGAAAGTGTCAACTGTCTTCTACTTGTTCATTGTGAAATGTGAGAAGAGAAGTGAGCTAAGAAGAATCGTTCTGCTTCTGAGCTGAAGTTTAGGGAAAATAGAGCGTCCAGAACAATCTTTCCAGGCAGCAGATGACTGCTTACATTTCAAAAACAGTTTACCCAGGAAATAGTCCTCATTTTTTAAAAAAAATTGTAACCTTTGGTACGTTTCACTATCTGTGTCCAACTCATACTAACTTCCAGATGTGTTACACTGTTTTCAGTTTACAAAGAACTTTGACATTACCTCACTTCTCCCAACAAGCCTGGTATTAGGCACGTAGGAAGCTATTGCTCCACAATAGTAATAATAGCAACAACCACAGCCGCCCTCTCTTTGTCTCCATTTTTGGGGTTCCAACTGTGTGCTCACCATTGTATTTTAAGTAGGTGATCTTGTGCTATCATGGTGAAGTATTATGACTGACCTTTTAAGGATGAAGGATATTAAGCCAGAGAGGTAAATATCTTTTTTCTTTTTTGTGGGCTGACAATGTTGAGGGCATTTTTATTTTAAAAATAATTTTTAAAGTAGCCTATAAAAATGTTACCAAATTCATATGGACTTAAAAAGGATCTGGGCTTATTTACTTAATTTGTGAATGCTCTTTTGTTTATATGTAAGCCAAATTGGTACCATGTAGACACAACATACACTGATTTTACATACACATAAACACACTTAAATAGACATACATGTTTAGATATACATAAACATATACAAACATGGATCAAGTAGCTTTTACCAAGAGAGGTAAATATCTTAACCAAGAAACAGCTGGCAGTGATCAAAATGCCATTCCAACATTAGTTTAACTTCAAGTTCAAACCTCGTATCATTTTTTTCCCCTGAGAAAAGTGGGCAACAGTTTTAAACCAGAAAGCATCTTCGAAATGTAGATTAATTTCGTCTTATAAAATTTCATACTCATTGTTGCTACCATAGTCAATATTTTTCAGATTTACTCTGTGTGGACTAACATTTTGATAAATCATAGTATTCAACTTACTTCACTCTTCTGGTTGGGAATATGTCAGTATCGTAACAAGACTCTTAATTTATAAAATATGTAGTTTGGATCAGATGGTCTGTAACGTTACTTTCATCTTTGATACACCTTTGCATCTTTTTAAATTTTTGATCTAATCACTCTTTAACCACGCTCTAATCACTATCTGTGGAGCCAGAGATGAATTTCAAATGACCAGCAGATGGCGCTCTTGACAAACGAATAGTACTTGAGTTCAATTTACTTCGTGGCTAGCCCATCAGCCACTGATTAGCCATTAGAAGCATTTATCAACTATAACATGCCAGGCATTGGCCTAGAAATAACCCTGCTGCTGCTGCGGATATGTATAATCATGTTCTTAGGCCTATCTCAAATGATTGTTTTTACATGTGGAAAAGGTTTTAAATGAATACTTACCATTTCACTAAAAAGAAATTTCTCCCTTTGGAAATTTGGGTTAGATCATTACTGATGTTTTCTAACACTAATTGCCATGATTTAAGGCCTGGAATTATATGACTTTAGCAGTCCAGGGCTCCTTTGTGAAGGAGCTGCTATGTCTGAACTTCTGTGGCCTTCGAATACCTCCCAAGAACTCGATAGCTGGAAAATGTATCTTTTTAAGGGAGCTGTGATCATAAAGAGGATAAAGAAATGATGGAAAGTTGAGTAACCTTTTCCAATCACACATAAATTCTAGATTATTAATATGTTTTACCTACAAATGGATATTAATACCATATTTTTCCCCCTAGGTATCAAGTTATGCTTCAAACCAGGGAGTAGAAAAATACAGATAACATGTATTTATAAATCATTGTTTTCTCTTTGCCTCTCTCAAATCTCTTAGCATTTTCCACTATCAATTATTATTATTTTATAAGCAGCCACATTCAATTAGAGGCAGGTCATTAGATTGTACTTTAATATTTCTAAGTAATAGATATCTTTTTTCTTTTTTGTTTTCATTTTTTTTTGAGACAGAGTTTCACTATGTTGCCCGGTAGAGTGCTGTGGTGTCACAGCTCACAGCAACCTCCAACTCCTGGGCTTAAATGATTCTCTTGCCTCAGCCTCCCAAGTAGCTGGGACTATAGGCACCCTCCACAAGGCCTGGCTAATTTTTTTTTTTTTTTTTGTAGTTGTCATTGTTGTTCTAGTAGGCCTGGGCCAGGTTTGAACCCACCAGCTCCTGTGTATGTGGCTGGAGCCCTAACCACTGAGGTACAGGCAACGAGCCAAGCAACAGATACCTTGAGGTGAGAGCTGCACTTTAGCTGGCAGTACCACCTAAACATGGACATGTGTGCTGTGGGAAAGTCATGTTTCCCCTTGGTGTAAGTGCCTTTTCACTGAGGTACCCAGAGGGTGAGTAACCCGTGTGGGTCATCACAACCTGCTCATCATACGTCTGGACCACATGGTTTTGTGTTCACGCCCAAGTGCCATGGTTAGCATTTTGAGAAGAGCAAACAGATGTAACAGGACAGGCTGATACCAGCTGTATCTCTGGCTCTTCTGAATCTAGCACGTGCAGAGAGATCTGCCTTTTCTTTCTTTATCTACCCCATCCCGTGCTGTCTGTGAAAATGTCACATAACCAGGTTGTTACTAAAGTGAGAATTAATAAGGAAACTGCCTTAAGAAGATTGGTTGTTTTCCTTGTCATTCAAATTCATTCTGGATCTCCTCCTCTAAGGGTGTTGATGAGTGTTTGCTGGTTTATTAGTCTGTGTGGCACTCACTAAAACCTTTAACCCTTGTAAGTCCTAATTCCTCTCTTGGAGAGAATTTTCTTTTAGTGTTGAAAAGCTTTGTTGTTCAAGGAAGTAGGAAATAAAAAATAGCTAATATTTATTAAGAGCACACTGTGCCCCAGGTATTATTCCAAGCACTTTTTGTGTTAACTTACAACGTCTTCACAAAAATGTTGTGAGACAGGACTATTAAACCCATTTTGTAGATGAGGAAACTGAGGCTTAGAAAGGTTAAGTCACTTGCCAAAGGTTTCACAGATACTAGGTGGCAAGCCTACTGTCTGGATCCAGACACTCTGCTCCTAACCATGGCGGAGCCTTCCAGGAATGTGTTCTTATTTGGCCTCAGAGGAAATACTGTATTTATAGAAAAGAGTCAACTAGATTGGAAAGTGCCACAGTTCAAGGTCTGATTCTGTTTCTTATTTACTTCTTTACAAAATGTTCTGCACTGTACTTCTAGCTATTTATTCACATTAACGTGTTGTAGCATTTAACGACATTTTATTGGCCTGGTTTCACTTCTCTCAGTAGCTGAGAAATATGCACAGCGTTCAGCATGTAAAGTACGTATGTATCTTGCACACATCTTAATACATGTTTGGGAATATAAGTAGAAGTAACTTTTGGAGAATGCTTCAAAGTTTACGATGTATTCATAACTTATTTCTCTTCCCAAGACTCCAAGCTCCTTGAGGGCCGAACCTGGTTTTGCATGACCCGTTGTACAGAGAAGAGTGTTGTACACATTCTTGGTTGCTTTTATTATTTGCTTATCTTTTTGATGGCAGTGTGGCGATTCTAAACACAGGTGAAAACAGACGAAGAGTGTATCAACCCCTGTCGCCCATTGCTTGGCTTCACCTGTTATCAATCTGTGGCCAATGCTATTTAACAAACACTCTCACCTCCCTACTCCCATCCCAGATTGATGTGAAGTAAACTCAGATAATGAGATATATATTTATCCGTAAACAAATACACAGTTTTGAGTATATAAATTTCTTAGAGTAGAGCTATTAGGCCAAAACTATAACATTCATTCAACATTCCATAAATGTCAGTCATATTTCATGAACTCTTAGGAAGGGGAAGTTATAGCCTAAATACTGTAATTTTGATCATATTTGAATTCTATTATTAGTCTCTTCCTAATGTGTTTACTTGTGACAAGAAGGTATTATTGCCCAATTAGTGCTTCTCTTGCCTCCAGCCACTTCTATTCTTGGAAGGTTTTATGTTGCCTTAGACTAGATGAAGGTTTTTCCTCCATGACAATCTGGGCCAGCTCCAACAGGCTACAAGGGAAGTGACCCTGACATGCTTCACTCAGGACACATCAATGTGGGGCATGCTTTTCCTAATTGTTTATGAAGAGCTGATGGTCCATGTTGGAAAAACACAAACCAGCTGTCAAAAAGGCTCTCTTTGTGCAATAGTTCAGATTACAGCACCATTGGGCAACCCCAGACGGGATCATCCACCTTAACTTTCTAGGCTGCCGGTGTTTCGTCATTGAGGGGTGGGGCTGCAGAATATTGGATTCTCTGGGACTGACAATGGCCTCTGCCCAGATGCATTCTTGGATACAGTGATTGACGTGCTGTTTCCCCTTCCAGCTGGGGGTAAATATTATGCTGCTGGCCATCCTAGATAGCATGAGTTCCAAGAAAAACAATTCTTTCTGTCTTTGCTTTTAAAATCAGGGGCTAATTTTAAAATCAAAGCTCCGTCAAATAGAGAGGGGCTGAAGGAAGGCTTTCTTTTCAATGCACCTGGGCAGTTGTCCTGAGAGGCTGTGTAGCACAGGGTCAAAGCCTGGGGACGCTGGGGGCAGTCTGGGTTATAACCTGGCCTCCTCTACCTATCTGCTGTGTGGGTTTGGCAATTTACTTGGGCACTTAGTGGTCAGTTTCCCTCTCTGAAATAGGAGTAATCACAGTACCTGTGCCATAAGTTGCTGGGGGATTAAATTTATTTATTCAAGAAATAGTTAGAAGATGCTACTAATTGTCACATATTCCTACAGAAGCTGGCAATGTAATGGTGAACAATATCAGTTCTTGTCCTCTTCAGTATACACACATATATACTCTGTAAGTTGACCACTCAGAAAAAAAGTGGTCAACAGAGGTGGTCAACGTGAGCAGCAAGGCCTACTGTGCTGATATGAATGTGTGGGGCATGTCTGGTCTATGAAAATTAGATCAACATGGGCGGCACCTGTATCTCAGTGAGTAAGGCACCAGCCCCATATACCGAGGGTGGTGGGTTCAAACCCAGCCCTGGCCAAACTGCAACACAAAAATAGCCGTATGTTTTGGCAGGCGCCTGTAGTCCCATCTTCTCTGGAGGCTGAGACAAGATAATCACCTAAGCCCAAGAGCTGGAGGTTGCTGTGAGCTGTGACGGCACAGCACTCTACCAAGGGTGATAAAGTGAGACTCTTGTCTCAAAAAAAAAAAAAAAAAAAGGCACAGTGTAAGGGTATATGGCACACCTGCTGGGGGAAGGTCACCGCTACAACAGGGACCTTACCTAACAAACACAAACCTTGTAACCTAATCGTTTGTACTCTCAAAATTGATCTGAGATTTAAAAAACCCAAATAAATAAAAATTAAAAATGTTAAAAAAAATAAAAATAAATGTTTTAAAAGGGACTCAGCACGTGGCCCCTCTCCAGGCCTTGATGTGACAAACCTCACCCGGAGGCCCCGAGTTTTATTTGGCTAATAGGCTAGAGGACAAATGCCCTGTGTCTGTAGCAAGGACTAAGGCTAGACTGGCTCTCTTGGTCCCTGCAGCCACCCGGTGGTGACAAACTGCAGGAGGATCAGCCAGTGGAAGCTGCCCCGTGCCCCTCACCACTCCCCTGCCCCAAGCAGCGGTCGCTGAATCATCAGCCACGTTTCTTTCCTAGGGGCCCAAAGTGCATCCTCAGTCTCCAGGTCTCTAGAGAAGTCCTGGTACTCAGGAAGAGTTGGCCATGGCCTGACTTCTGAGGCCATACACTCCTGAGGTCCCTGAGGAGGAGAGGCCACCTGGGCAGGAAACGGCACCGGAATCCTGTCACTTGCCCTCAGATTCCAGCCTCCACCCTGTGGGTGCCCAGTGCTTTTTCAGGGCTCCCGAGGGGAACAGGCTGGCTGGGCTCTGCCAGGTAATAACGTCACGATCCCAGCTCAGTGCAGAGATGTTCTCATCTTTTCATCTCTAACGTGGAGTGTGAGTTGGCCCCCTCACTAAACCTGTCAGAATTAAGGGATAAACCCTCGGTAAATGGCAACTATTAGCCACTGCCTCAGTGTCCTTGCTGTTCCCTCGGCCTGGAGCCCACCTGCAGTCCCCAGCCAGTTGAGACTTGCTAATCCTTGAGTACCACTGACCCAAATAGCAGCCACCAAACACCATCCTCAGAGCTCCACGCGCATCAGCTCCTTGGTCCTCGTAACAGCCCTCTGGGATAGGGGCTATTTAGTATCCCCGTTTTACAGATAAGTAAACTGACTCTGAGGTTAAACCCAGGCGGCCAAGCTCCCTAGTCTATATCCTTAAGCAATGACTCCTTAATAATATAACTAATATGATAATCACTCAAATAACAAGTTCACAACAGACAAAACCAGGTGCAGCGAATGCTTCCTGAGGGCTTCATGGGGCCAGGCCGAGACAACTGGTATACAAACCTTGTCTATGAGGCCGGGTTTAACAGAGAAAATGGAGATTCTGAAGGGCAAGGTCGCAGAGGGTGGCTGGACCAGGCCTGAACCTGGGCTTGGCTGATGACAAATCCCTTGGTGATGACGAATCTCGATTCCTTCCTCCTCATCCCCTCCCTACCAGCCTGAGCAGCTTCTGGTCTCTGCCCTCTCCCTGGACTCACCTGCCGCCAGGCCTGTCTGCACGGGCCACGTCCTCTGGCTAGAGCTCTCCTTTTACCTGTTTTGCTTTGGATGTCAGCTTAGGAATCATTTCTTTTTCTTTTTTTGAGACAGAGTCTTACTATGTCACCCTCGGTAGAGTCCTATGGCATCACAGCTCACGGCAACCTCAAACTCTCAGGCTTAAGTACTTCTCTTGCCTCAGCCTCCCGAGTAGGCACCCACCCACCACAACGCCCAGCTAGTTTTTGGTTGCACTTGTCACTGTTGTTTAGCAGGCCCAGGAGGCCCGAACTCACCAGCCTGGGTGTATGTGCGTGGCACCCTACCCACTGAGCTACAGGCACCGAGCCTCAGGAGTCATTTCTTCCGGGAAGCCCTCCCTGACGTCACCCCCACCTGAGACTAGGTGAGGCTTCCAGTCACATGCTCTTAACATGACTCGGACTTTCTCGTATTACTCACTGCCAAAGACAATCATGTTGTCACCTAGTTCTACCTCCCTGACCTCTTAGGCCTGGCCAGCCCCGAGTCTCAGGTTTGGGCCCTCGCTCTATACTGTTCACATTAGAGGGTACCTCCCCAACACAAACTGCTTAAACTCCCTCTCTACACTATGAACCCTCAAATTTCTATCTTTTTTTTTTTTTTCAAATTTCTATCTTTAGCCCTCTTCCCCTGAACTCCAGGCTCCTGCGTCCTGCGCTCTATTTACCACCTTCACAGGAAGGGGTGGAGGATCTTAGAGGCATTTCAGGCTTTACACATCCTAAACCGGGCTCCTAACCTTCCCCAACCAGGTCAGGGGCAGTTCTGTCCTCCCAGTGACATAGGCCAAACGCCCCACCTCTCTCTTTCCTTCACACCCTCTCCAACCTGTCAGCAAATCTTACTGGCTTCACCTACAGAATTTAAACCCCTTTTCCTCTCCGCTCCCCCCACCCCGGCCCAGCCTCCATCTGCTCCCACGTGGATAACCCGGCAGCCTCCTCCCTGGTCTCCTGTTCCCATCTCTGCCCCCACAGTCTGTCCCCCACCCTCAGCCAGAGGAAGCCTGGGAACACAGAGTCAGAGTGGGGTGCTCCTGGCTCAGAGCCCTGCCTCGGCCGCACCCCACTCTAGGTGAGAGGAAAAGTGTTCACTGCAGCCCCCAAGTCTTTAGCGTCTGTCCTGTCACCTCTCTACCTCCTCTCCTCCTCCTTGAGAAGATGAGAAGGAACACTAGTGGCAGCTTCCCCTGGATCTTCCCAGCTGAACACAGGCGAAACTCAGCCTGCAAGCACAGGAAACCAGCAAGCACAGCCGTGTCCTACAGCCCTCACCTGGCTCGCAGGTGGAAACCTGCAAGCACAGCCGTGTCCAACAGCCCTCACCTGGCTCGCAGGTGGAAACCTGCAAGCACAGCCGTGTCCAACAGCCCTCACCTGGCTCGCAGGTGGAAACCTGCAAGCACAGCCGTGTCCAACAGCCCTGACCTGGCTTGCACGAGGCCACGCTACTCTAGTCCCCCATAGTGCCCAGGGCTACAGATGCCGTGAAAGGTCCTCCCAGACCTCCAACTCAGCTCCTACCCTCTCCATCCTGTGGCAACACTGCTGTTACCATTTCTCACCTCCTAATATACTGTGCATTTATCCAGATTTGTGCCTGTCTTTTCCATTATGAGCATAAGGATTTCCATCTATCTTCTTCACTGCTAGGTACTCATAGCATTATGCGTCCTACAGCAGTACTTAGCACTTGACACACCATAGGTGCTTAATAAATGCTTGGGAATAAATGAAAAAAAAAAGGAGTTAATGAGTGGCACCTGTGGCTCAGTTAGTATGGCACTGGCCCCATATATAGGCGGTGGTAGATTAGAACCCGGCCCCAGCCAAACTGCAACAAAAAAAATAGCCAGGTGTTGTGGCAGGTGCCTGTAGTCCAGGATACTTGGGAGGCTGAGGCAAGAGAATCACCTAAGCCCAAGAGCTGGAGGTTGCTGTGAGCTGTGATGCCATAGCACTCTACCGAGGGCCATAAAGTAAGACTCTGTCTCTGGAAAAAAAAAACAAAAACAAACAAAAAAAAACCCCAGGAGTTAATACAGATAAAGCTTTCAACAAATATTAGGTGTTACTGTTGCTCACTCTGATCTAAGTCCAAAGGAGTAGCCAGACCTAGCTAAGCTTAGCTAAGGAGGATGTGATCTTATTTAAAGACTCAGCATGAGCTGGGCGCAGTGGCTCACGCCTGTAATCTTAGCCCTGTGGGAGGATGAGGCAGGTGGATTGCTTGAACTCAGGAGTTCGAGGCCAGCCTGAGCAACAGTGAGACCCTGTTTCTAAAAACAGCTGGGCGTTGTGGTGGGCATCTGTAATCTCAGCTACTTGGGAGGCTGAGGCAAGAAGATCACATGAACCCAAGAGTTTAAAGTTGCATGTGAGCAATGATGCCACAGTACTCTACCAAGGTGACAAAGTGAGACTTCATCTCAAAAAAAAGAAAGAAAAAAAAAGTCTCAGCACACATGATGGTGTGCTTCAGAGGAAAAGAATGAACAAGTCGATCAAATTGTGACTATGTGTTTGGCCTTATGTTCAGTTTTTTTTTTTAAGTCCTTCAAGCACTTTTGTAAGTTGGGCATTTTAAGCCCAGATTTTAAGAAGATGAAACTGAAAAAGAGAAGGACCCGTGCCTGCGTCACTCATGTGCACAGCTCTTGCCCTGTCCTCCATGCGACATTCCTCAGGGGTCCTGTTTTCCATGGAAGGGCTCAAAGAGACCAAATGGTATGAAACCACGTGTCCTGGACAGGCCATTTGGCCCGCCATTTTCACCAGCCCCTTCAGAGATGATTGATTATAGGTAGTGATTTATGCCTGGGTCTCTGTATTCTGAATTCTACGGCTTGGCTGCCCTGATCTCAACCCATCTGCCCTGAACCAAGGCAACTGTATAGAAACCGACTAGCGGCCTCTATCAAGGCTAAGAAATGCATTTGGCTGTGAAAATGGATATCATCAGATCTTTTAAATGGTGGTTGGCTGTAGCAGGAAAGGCCGACAGTGTGTTAATAAAAGCTGTGGGTGCAGCAGAGGCCAAGACGACTAGACAGCCCCGACTCAGGAACTGCGGGCTGCCTGTCTCACATGGTCCTGAGCGACTGGACACTCAAGGCCAATGACTTGACTGCTGAGGGGCTTCCTGTCCTTATTTCCCTTTGGTACTTCATGTAAGTTTTCATTAACCAAGGCAACTTGAGCATAAAAACTGAAAGAGCCAGACAGCCACGCTACATGATGCTGGTGTACACAGAACTGTGAACACTTTCTTTGTAGAACCAGGAACAATAGGAAAACAAGTACTGTCATCCTTTCCATTTCTTTTCTTGTTCTAGATTAGGACAGATGTTATAAAATATGGCTTCCCAAACCAGAGTAACAACACCCTGGAGAATCTGAAAAAAAAAAAAAGAGATTCTCTGCTAAGATGTGATCGGTTTTACCATACCAATAAACATCTAGGTTTAGAGTTTAATTCATAGCCCTTGAAGCCACTCTGGAGCCTCTTTAAAAGCAGAGGTTGGGGTGACTCAAGGAATTTAAGTTATGAGAAAGTAATTAGGTGAGACTCTAGGCTTTTCCAGGCTGCAAAGGCCTTTTGCAACCAAAACAACTAGAGGAAAGAGGGGCGTGGAACAGGGGGATGTTGCCTATTTCAAGTCTGGAGGGAACCAAGACTGGCTTGGATTATGCTGGAAATAAGTTACATGAATTGATATATGCACTTAAGATGTCTTTGTCTTCATATTAGGTCCTGTTGAGAGACAGGGTGATCTAAGTCAATACGCACGCTTAGAGAGGGCAGTCACCTTCTCAGCCTTGGCTTCCTCAACAGTGGAAAGGCTCAAACATGGGAAAAGCTGGTCTCCAAAGTCACAGTTCTAATAGTCTGTGAGTTCAAGGTAGAAAACCTAGCAAGCAAGTATTTGTACTTACTTCATCTAGGCTGATGATCACCACAGAGGGAAATTCCTGGGGATGGATCAAAGGCTATGACTTGGAAACATGTAAAAATGTGTAAAGAAGAAAATTATTTTTATTTAATTTTTTTCTTCACCAATAAGAGGGAGGTAAAAATCAAATTAATTTAACTGGAGCACTGGAACACTGTTCAGCTTCAAGATAAGCAGAAAGAGACTCTTGTGTTGTACCAGATGAAGCAGGGGACATTGTGGGTCAGATGAAGCAGGGGACATTGTGGGTCAGATGAAGCAGGGGACATTGTGGGTCAGATGAAGCAGGGGACATTGTGGGTGGGGAGACTCTTGTGCAGTTATTTTGAGTAGACTGCACTTTCTCTTTTTGGAAAGCACCTTGTCATCCTTTAAAACTCATTTCTCCCCTGCAGATTTCATTGCTGTCTGCTCAGTGCTCCCGTAACCCTTTGTCACAAATCTCTCCTGCCCTCTAGACTTTGATCTCCTCAAAGGCAAGGACTAGGCCTTATTTATTTTTGCCTCCATTATACTATGTCTAGAAAAGTATAGCTCTCTAAATGTTTGTTGAATGGTGAATGATATCATACTTAAATGTTTATGCTCAGGTTGACACTGAGAACCAACCGCAGAAGTAGAAAATCATAACACGGCCAGTTCCTTAAGAGTTTAATTAAGGCTGAATAGAAGCCACCCCCAAGTGGACATGGGAACAAGACTGAGAGGCAAAAGGCAGGAAGATTGAGACCTGATAACCTAGTTGAATATTGAAAAAGGACAAAATCCTATTTGTCTCTGTTGATTAGATAACAGCCATGAGATTGGCAAACTCCTGGTAAAGAGCCAGTTCTCTCTGATCACGTACTAAGCTATATCAGTGTGTGAGGCTGTGGAGTTGAGGTGAAGGCCAACCAGCCTGGTGCTGTAGCAATAGCAGACACTTACAGAGCATATAGAGGGCCTAATCCATAGCAAAGAGGTGCTTTGATGCCAATATTTGGGTTTCATTTTCTTAATAACATTCTAATTACAATAAACTAATTTATTAATTTGTTTCATTTATTAATTCATTTATTTAGAAAATACAGTAGACCTTCTGTAAGTTGTCCAACCAAAGGACTGTAACAAATTGGCCAATCAATGGAGGTGGTCAACGTATGGACCTTCTGCTGAGTACAGGTGGTACATGTTCAGTCTATGAAATACGGTCAACTCAAGGCAGTGGTCAAAGTAGAAAGATGGTCAAGGATGGACGTTCTATTGTATTTATATTGAGTGATTTTTCTTTTTTTTGAGTGATTATTCTTACCAGACATAGTTCTAGACACTGGATAAAATAGTAAACAAAGTCAATAAAGAAATTTTATTTTAATGGAGCTTACCTTCTAACAAAGAAGACAAATAATAAACAAATGAGTGAAATGTAAGTAGATATGAAGAATGCTAAAGAAGAAAGAGGTAGAAAGGGGGAGATATGAATTGGGGGGGGGTGTGAGCATCTAATGTTTGATAGGATGGCCACTGAAGGCCTGATTGAGATGGTAGCTCTTGAGTAGGGAAATGCACAAAGTGGCCTTTTGGGACAGCATGGAAAGAGAAGCAAAGGCCCTAGGGGTGAAGTGGGCCCAGTGAGCTCAAGGACTAGTGAGGAGGCTGCTGTGTCTGGAGTGAGTGCACAAGGGGAGGGTGGTAGGAGAGAAGAGATTAGAAAGATAATACAAGATCACATCACTCTGGGCCTGGGGGACATAGTCATGACGGGCTTTTACTTTAAAGGGGATGGGAGGCCACTGGAGTGTTTTGAGCAGAAGAATAGCAGAGAGATCAGTTAGGAGGCTAACAGCAATATGGAGATGAGAGATGATTGGAGCTGAGATAAGGCTGGGGCAGTGAGGTGGAGCAAGACGTGATGTATTTTGAAGGTAGAACCAACAGAGGAGATTGAAATGAGCAGCTAGAAAAGTTGGAGGAAAACTGGGCAAATGTAGTCTCCTGGAAGTCAAGTGGAGAGGGTATTTAAGGACGAGAGAGTGTCAAATTCTCTATATTACTATGTCAAATTCTCCTGCTAAGTTAAGTAAGGTGAGGACTGAGAAATGATCATCAAGTTCACCTCTGTGGGGGACACTGGTGACCTTGAGATGAGCGGCTTCAGAGGAGTGGTGGAGGCAAGAACTCAGATGTGATGTGTGGGATTTAAAAAGTTATTTTCAGATGGGCAAATTAACAATATGCTTGCGCATTGATGGGAGTAATTTAGTCAGAGAGAGAAAAATGGATGATACAAGACAGAGAGGAGAAGGCTGGTCTGACATCTGAAGTAGGTGAGAGAGGGTAGCCTTGGCTAGGGGCACAGAGAGCTCATCTAGTCATAGAAAGAGGAGAGAACACAGAATACATGGTGATGGAGATTGTAGAGGTTCTCTTCCGATGGGTTCAATTTCCTCAGTAAAGCAGAAAGCAGATTTTCCACTAGTGAAGATGGAAGAAGAGTCGGACATTTTGGGGGAGAGGCGGCAACATGACCCCGCACTTTCCTGGCAGAAGGAGGAACCGTCCATGATGGAAAGCTTGCAACATGGAAGAAGTTGTCAATGGAGAGATGTAAACATAGGATAACATTTGTCAGATGCCTTAGAGGGAATTCAAGGATCAGACTGAGGGTGTAATGAGCATTGTGTTCCTTTCTCAAATCCTTCATGTTTGTTCCTTCAGGAACTTTTGTCTGGAAGAAGTTTTTAGCATTATATATACAATCACTCATGAGGTATATACAGATAAATATTATATACACATAAATATATGTAAATGTTTGAATTTATATGTTCTAATTTGCATAAGACTTTTAGAATTCCATCTTAAAACTGCAAAGATGAAAGACAATGAATTCACAAAATCTGAAAAATTAAAAGTACAAGTTTTTATTTGATAGTCTGGGGAAAGTGTTTGCTACTTTATAAGCACTGGTAGTCTCTAATAATCTTGTAATGATAATATCAATACATTCTCTGCTCTCAAAAAATTGCTGGGAAATTGCCTCATTAACCTTTATAATACCCTGGTGAAATCCCCAGGAATTTGATGAGATTTCCATTCTCTATGATAGGTAAATGGGGACAGGGATATTTGTAGAAAACTGCAGACAGAGTTTAAATATCAGTAAATCTTGTGTTGAGTCCTGTGGGAATCATCAGTTCGGGGAAATAAGAATGAAGTAAAATCTATTAATCAGCTTAAAATAAACCAGACATTTTTAACCTGTATCATAGGCTTTAAGAACAAAAAGTCATGTCAGAAGAAATGATGAGAGTGAAGAGAAAATAAAGTCTAGCAAGCACTTTTTATTCAGGCTTTTTATGTTTTTGTTTCATTTTGTTTTGTTTTTGAGACAGAGTCTCACTATGTTGCCCTCAGTAGAGTGCTGTGACATCACAGCTCACAGCACCTCAAACTCTTGGGCTTAAGCGATTCTCTTGCTTCAGCCTCCCGAGTAGCTGGGACTATAGATGCCTGCTGCAACACCTGGCTATTTTTTTGTTGCAGCTGTCGTTGTTGTATAGCAGGCCTGGGCTGGGTTCAAACCCACCAGCCTTGGTGTATGTGGATGATGCCACAACCCCTGTGCTATGGGCGCTGAGCCTATTCAGGCTTTTTAAACTGTCTCTGATCATAGATGTTAGAGAAGCGAGGACTCATTACTGAGGGGGCAAAAAGTATGAGAATAAAATGGACACTCTGAACAAAAACAAGAATTCCAAAGCTGCAAAACAAAAGAAAGGAATGGGAATGAGGTTAAACAAGAGAAGTTATGTGAGGTATAGATAAATACAGGAGAATGAAAAGGAAAAAGCGCTGAGATGTTGAAGTCTGGGAGAGCTGAGCTGACTCTAAATCATGAGACCATGAAGTGGAGTGTTTGTGTGAGGGGAGGCTTGAAGGAAAGGTCTGATATTCACCTAAAATTAGCATTCCTAGTTAGACACCCAAATGGCCTTGTGTTAATAATAAGCTAACATTTTATAGAGAATTTCCATGTGCTAGGCACTCTTAGCACCGAACGTTCATAGTGTTAATTTAATCCTTTCTGTGGATCTATGAGTAAGTACTACTATGATATTCATTTTACCGATTAGTAAATTAAGGCATAGACCTGCCCAAAGTCAGTCATTAAATGGAGCAACCTGACAATCCAGTTCACTAACTTATTCTCTATTTGCTATGAGGAGCAGCTGTGTAAAAGGTGTTTAGTAAATATCTGTTGAGTCAGTGAATGAAAGAACCCGTGAATAAATGACCCAGCAGGATTCAATGCCAGAGCGAGACCCAGGCAATGCTCAAAATGCCCACGGATGTGAGAAGGATGTCCTGCCCTCTTTCATCATTTTATCTTTTTTACGGGGACTCTCCTTACCCCACATCCTCATTGCTTTCATCTTGTCCCCAATTCCTTAGGTTTTTCCTTCATCCACTGAAACCATGTTTTTCCTTAGAGTTTAAGTTCTGTGATCCACCAACACCCCCACACCTCTTCCATTTTCATTTTAGCTTAAGAATCAGTACTTACATGGACTGTAAATAGTTAACCAGTATTCAAACTTTGCGTGTCAAACAATTCTCACCAGGCAGGGATGAGAGACAAAAGCAGAGCCCCCAGAAACATGCCTTCAATCTTGTTTTTCCAGGGATCCTCCTCAGACGGTGCTAACCCCACCAGGTCCTCACCATTACAACCTTGAAATGAGGAAAGCTTTTAATGAATATCTTGTGTGCAAAAAATCCAGAAGGAAGCTTGGCTCCCGTAGCACAGTGGTTACGGCACTGGCCACATACACGGAGACTGGTTTGAACCCGGCCCAGGCCAGCTAAACAACAACGACAACTGCAACAAAAAATAGCCGGGCATTGTGGTGGGCTGAGGCGAGAGAATCACTTAAGCCCAGAGCAACTTTGAGGTTGCTCTGAGCTGTGATGCCACGGCACTCTACCAAGGGAAACATAGTGAGACTCTGTCTCAAAATAAATAAATAAATAAATACATAATCCAGAAGGTAAGGATTAGTTTTTTACTTTTATTTTTTTATTTTTAATTGTTGCTCTTTTTTTTTTTTTTTCCTGGATCACGGTAGTTCAACTTTTACATTTTTTAGGAACCTCCATAGCAGCTGTACCATTTTACATTCTACTGACAGTGCACAAGAATTCCAATTTCTCTGCATTTTTGACAGCACTTGTTATCATTTACCTTTTTGATGGTAGCTACTCTAACAGTGACATCTCATTGTGGTTTTTTTTTTAAAGCTGATATCCATAGATACAGGTGAATGTAGATATAGATTTTTGCTATGCTTTTTTGATATCCATGAAAATGAAAACAGTGATAGCTTGAGGATTGCTTACTATGATCTAGTGATATGGCTGAGCACTTCACATATATTTCATCATTTGACCATCTTGAGGGACATGAAAACTAAAGGTGAAGGAGTTACCTTGACTAACACAATAAGTAAGTGGAAAAACTGAAATTCCAATTCTTCTCTCTAACTGCAAACCTGATAGCTTTTGTGCACTTCAGCCCTGTAACCAATGACCTCCTGGAGATAAAGAAGGAAACACGCATGGCCCCAAGGGCTCCACCACCTCTCTGAGGAGGCTTTCTCAGCAAAAGCTTTTCAGCCTGCAATGAAAGCATCACTCATCTGTTGCAGTAATTATAACATTTATTTTCTGGAAACTCTGCTAAGTCAAGTCCCACAGGTCCTGCACGGGAGACGCATATTCCTGTTCTGGAGGTCAGGGGTAGCATTAGCCCTGACCCAGTTGCTACTTCTTGCCACAGGAGTGACCCTCAATGCTTCCCTGCTCAGGCCACACCACCTCAGGTGTTGGTGATGTGAGGAAAATAAGCATTAGTGCAGAGATTTCTCTCTGTGTATCCTCTCCCCTTTCTCATCCATTAGTCTAGGAGCTGTATAAAGATGTACGTAGCTCCTGGTCTTAGATGCTGAAGAGTTGTTATCATGTTCCAATTGAGGAGTTTCAAATCTCCCCCAGGGTAATCCTGGTAAAGATAGGAACCTTATCGTTCTTAGTCATGCTGCCCAGTGCCTAGCTCTCCTTAGGATATAGTAGAAAATCAATTAATGTTTGTTGAATGAATGAATAGATGAATGAATTGGTCAAACTCCACTATATTATAGAAAAATAGCAAATTACCTTAATATCTTGGCCCTCAAGTCTTTAGAAATTTTGCAAATGTAGATTTCCAGACTTGGAAATCCACAAATCTGCAGAAATAGACTCTCCACGGTGGGTGCCGGGAGATTTGTATTAAGAACATCAGACGTGTCTTAGTAGCAGGCAAATTTTGGAAACATGGCCCTAGGGTTTTGGGCCTATGTGCCAGGGTCACAAACAGTACTTCCGCCCTGCCATTTAACGGTGGTTTATTGAGGAGGTACTACAGAATTTCTGAGTCCGTGCAAAGCATGTGTCTTTTTCCCCTGCTATATAACATTGTTAATGTTGGTTCACAGGCTGTCCTTGTGTTAATATATTCCTTCACCTATTCATTTATTTGTTTGTTCATTCATTCAACAAACACATGTTGAAAGTCCTTGGCAGGCCAGTTGTGTCCAAATATGCTTGGCTGTAAGAGGAAATATTCACTGAAGTTACAGCTCTGGGTCCCTCTTCAGCGGCTTTCACTCCGTCTGACACGCCCTTCATGAAGGTGGTAGAGAACTGGGGAGGAGGGAGAAGCAGGGAGAGATGCGGGTTGGCCCTGGTCAGCATTACAAGCAATTCTGCCTTTGGCAGGCAACAGACTCTGAGGGACTTTCCGGATTCCTTCACTGGCCACAGGTGGGGTGGGATAAAATACTGTGTGCCCCTGGGGCTTGAAAATTATTTTTTTAATACGGAAATTTGGGGGAGAAGGCAACGGTATCTAACCTGGACTGATTCTCTCCTGCTTCTGCGGGAAGACATTTAATTTTCCAATCTGGTTTGTCCTTACCACTTTGCCTATGACCTTTTCTTTAAGTATGAAATCCTTCCTGCCAGACAGTACTATTTATAAAGCAGAACTAAAATGCCAGCCGGAATTTCAGGCTTGACCCTCTACAATTTTATGTATGTTAATGGATGTTTTTATTCAAAGGTGTTTTTGTTCAAGTTAAAACGCACGGGTATGTGACAAGAACGCCTTTGTGCTCAGGAGACCTGTCCTTGGAGCTGAAGCTTCTGTTGCTGTTATGTAAGCCACCTTGGTGGCTCTGCAGGAGAATTCATCCACCTCATCTGCTTCCAGCTCTTGGCTCTGCCTCTTCCCCGCCTCTAAACCCCAGGGCTTCAGAGTTCCTCACTGACATCCAAAGACATCTACCATGGGCAAGCCCCACAGATATGTGAAGCATTTACTTTAATAATATTTTTTTCTTTTTAGAGACAGAGTCTCACTTTTGTCACCCTTGGTAGAGTGCCATGGCATCACAGCTCACAGCAACCTCCAGCTCTTGGGCTTAGATGATTCTCTTGCCTCAGCCTCCCAATTGTGGTGACTACAGGCACTCACCACAATGCCTGGCTGTTTTTTTGTTGCAGTTTGGCTGGGGCCGGGTTTGAACCCACCACCCTTGGTATATGGGGCCAGCACCCTGCTCACTGAGCCACAGGTACCACCCTACTTTAATAATTTTAACTATTGCATCACAGCTGTCTCAGTTATTATTGTAGCCAAGTTCCAAATCTACCCCTCTCCTCTTACCCCTCCTGACCCCGCCGTCCCATCCCTCCTTTTTCTTTAGTATCTCCTATATTTGGGCACTGTGCCACAGGAAACAGCAGTCAGGAGACTCTCAAAACCCTTTGATTCACCTGTGTTGGACTAGCCTAGAGTGCTCTTGAATCACTTTAAACCCACGGAATATAATTGCCGGGCACAGGGCCAAATGCATTGTTAGCAGCACATGGCCCCGGGATGCTGAGGCACAGGGAAGGCTGAGACTGCCTGGTGGATCAGGAAATACACAAATTCTGTGATTCAGGAACTGTTTTTAGGGGAGATTTTTCATCTCCCCAAGCCTTACCTTGTTTCTTTCTTTCTCTCTCTCTCTCCCCCTCTTCTCTCTCTCTCTCTCTCTTTTTTTTTTTTTGATGCAGTCTCATCTCTGTTGCCCTTGGTAAAGTGCAGTGGCATCATAGCTCACAGCAACCTCCAGCTCCTAGGCTTAAACGATCATCTTGCCTCAGCCTCCCAAGTATCTGGGACTACAGGTGTGCACCACCATGTCTGGTTAGTTTTTCTATTTTTAGTAGAGATGGAATCTTGCTCTTGCTCTTGCTCAGGCTGGGCTCAAGTTCCTGAGCTCAGGCAATCCACTCAGGCAATCCTCTCAGAATGCTGGGATTACAGGCATGAGCCACTGTGGCCAGCTAGCTTTAGTTTTCTTAGTTGAAAAACATCTAGGGTCATAAATGTTAAGCCACTTGCCAGTGCTGTGGAGAAAGAAAGGTTAAATCAGGCTCAGTACTTGTAGCTCACTGGTTAGGGCACTGGCCACATGCACTGGGGCTGGTGGGTTCAAACCTGGCCTGGACCTGCTAAACAACAATGACAACAACAAAATAGCCAGGTGTTGTGGTAGGCATGTGTAGTCCCAGCTACTTGGGAGGCTGAGGCAAGAGAATCTCTTAAGCCCAAGAGTTTGAGGTTGCTGTGAGCTGTGATGGCACAGCACTCTACTGAGAGCAACATAGTGAGACTCTGTCTCAGGAAAAAAAAATAGTTTTAATCAAAATAGTTCTTATCACCTTTAGTTTTTCCTAAAACCTGCCCAACTTCCTGCCAACAATGTATTCCCTTTAGATCAGTGGTTCTCAGCCTTGGCTGCCCAGTCGACTTACCTAGGAAGCAGGGGTGTTTTAAAAATCCTGATGCTGGGGCCCTAGACTAATTCCCTCAGTATCCCTGGGGGTGGGACCATAGCATCATGACTTTAAACTTTACTTCAAGTGATTTCAATATGCACATGTCTCTATCCTTTCATTGCCACCCTTTCTTTGTATTTTATAACATGCTTGGGCCTCCCATTCTTTTTTGGAAAATAGCCCAGAGTTCTGTCATGCCCATCTCTACCCATTTAGCTTATTGTACTTTGGGCGGGTTCTTAAAAAGGGCAGGTTGGGGGTCCATCCCGTTCATTGTAAAATGGGCCCCATATGCTAATCTGGGTCTAGGGCGGCATGATGGTGCTGGAGAGATGTGCCATGAAGCAACCCTCAAAGGACAGGAGGAGCTGAAAAGGGAAGCTTGGGTGGCATGTGAGGGGCCTCAGCCAAGGCAGACCCGGAGGGGTGCCCAGTGGCTCTGCCTCTCCTCTAAGCTTCCCTACAGGAATAGGGAGAATCTTCCCTGTCCCCTCTTTCCATTCAGAATGGTTTAAGATAAAAACCAGCCAACCACTGACATGGATAGGAACATAACAGATGACAGGATGGGACAGGGGTCCAGGACCGGGGTGCAGGGGGCTCCGGGAGGGGCTGGGAACTAGCACACCCGCAGAGCTCTTTTTCCTATCCTCCTTTCCTGCTTCTTTTTGCACAATGGTTTTCCAGCTCTCTCTCTGGTGAAGGGATTTCTCTGCTCCTCCAGGCTCAGGGCATATTGTTTCCACAGAGTTCCTGAGTGTCTGTGTTACATTTCTGGCTGACTAAGAGACCCAAATCATTCTTTGCTTTGATTCCAAATTTGCAGCAGGGGAATATTAATGGTTTGGGGTCAAGCATTGCTTGTGGCCACACAGACAGATTCTCTATGGCCCTACCAGCGGCTAATTTTGTGTGCTCTTGGTAATTTTATTTCCTTTGGATGGTGGAGCAACCTGGCTATAAAATACACGTGTGATAACTGGGGTTCTAAAGTGCTCCTCCCTCATCACAGTTTTACTATGATAAGTTAATGCTCATTGATTAGGGGAAATCATCGTGGTTATTTGTCAATTGTCTGACACGTGGCCATCAGCCTTGGATAAATGATTCGAGTTAGACATGCCTTTTTTCAAACAGTCAGCCGTTGCAAAATGGAAATGTGGCATGTCTGCTGGTTTGTATGCATGGGTGTGTGCATAGCTACCATTTCCACCCAGGTCTTATCATTACACAAATTTAGAAATATGGTAAATGTCTCCACACTCCACCAGTTGTGGGACATTGGGCAAGTCATAACCTCTCTAAGGCCCAAATGACTTATCTGTAAGACAGAGGATAAAAATATGACTTATTATTGTGTGAGGGTTAAACAAAATAGGGCACCTGAAATGTTTGGCAGGTTTAGTAATCACTCAAGATATCTTAACAATTATTGTTTTTTTGCAGTTTTTTTTTTTTGGCCGGGGCTGGGTTTGAACCCACCACCTCTGGCATATGGGGCTGGTGCCCTACCCTTCTGAGCCACAGGCTCCGCCCACAATTATTGTTTTAGTTTTATTATTAAGGGACAAACCTTGATGCCTAACTCACAAGATCTGCACAGCAGGTATATACACACACACAAGCACACATATATGCACACCTATACATGTATATACATATAAAAACAGGCGCTCCACGGCATTATTTTAAAGAGATCTCAATTCAGGATGAATTCTTAAAAAAAATTCTACCGTCATTTGCTACGACCCAGCAGTGCTTACCAGGAGGGGTCAAAGGCTCCAGGTTCACTTTCTCTAGACCCAAGGACAGAGTAAAAGGGGTGGGGAGAAAGCCCTTTGCCAATTGCTGACTCTGGCATGAGGCTGGTTTAGAGATAAGCATTATTGAATGAGCTTCACTTTGCCCTACACCTCAGGTGACGAAACTGACAGATGTCATGACTTCCAGAAAGAACAGGAGATAATCACACTGTCCAGTCAACATTGCTTTTGTGTAGGGTGGAGTGTGAGCCCGAGACTTCATGCAAGGGACTCCTAAATACGTGACTCTCATAGAGGTTGTCCTCTCGTCTCTGGCTGTAGTCATGCTACATAGTTTGGGGAGGAGGAAGGAAATCAGCATTTAAAATTATCTATCATGTATTAAACACTGCACTGCATGCTGTATGCAATATAGTAGTGCCCTGTTATCCTGGAGAATGTATGTTCCCAGACCCTACTGAGTGGATGCCTAAAACTATGTATAGTGCAGAATCTTATATATACTATGCTTTTATCTATCTGTCTATCAAATACCTATGATAAAGTTTAATTTGTAAGTTAGGCACAGTAAGAGATTAACAATAATAGCTAACAGTAAAGTAGAACAATTATAACAATATACTGTAATCAAAATTATGGGAATGTAGTCTAGTCTCTCTCAATATATTTTGTTGTACTTTGCTTACTTTCAGACCTCAGTTAAATGTGGAGAGCAAAACAGAAGATAAAGAGAAACTACTGTATTTTTTTTCTTTTTCTTTTTTGAGACAGAGTCTTACTTTGTTCTCCCCAGTAGAGTGCCATGGCATCATAGCTCACAGCAACCTCAAACTCTTGGGCTCAAGCCTCCCAAGAAACTGGGACTACAGGCACCCACCACAGTGCCCAGCTATTTTTAGAGACAGGGTCTTGCTGTTGCTCAGGCTGGTTTTGAACTCCTAAACTCAGGTAATCCACCCACCTCCACCTCCCAGAATGCTGGATTACAGGTGTGAGCCACCTTGCCTGGTGGGGGATATTGTATTGTAGGAGGACACAGTCTTTGATGCAGGTAGTAGCTCCATTTTATAAATGGGAAAGCTGAGACTGAGAGGAAAAAAAAGAGAGAGACTAATGTAACAAACATTAATGCAACTACTAGCAAGAGGCAGAATTTGAATTTTTAAAGTATTTTATTGTGAAATATGCACATAAAAATTAAAACAAAATACACATTTTAATAAATAAGGCAGACACCTATGTAACTACAACTAAGTCAGGAAATAGAATGAGGGCTCCCTCTGTGCCCTCCAAATCAAGATCCTTGCTTCTCCCTTGTAAGTAACCACTTCAGTGATCTTTGTAGTAATCAATTCCTTGCTACGTTTAAAATCCATCCATCCCTAAAAACTATAGGTTAGTAGTTGTTCAGTTTTAGCTGTATGTAAGTAGAAATACACTATAAATATGTCCATTCTCCCAAACTTTAATTACGGATTCAGCAATCACAATCGAAATCCCAACAATTATTTTGACACGTTGATTATAAAATGTATACAGAAATGGGAAGGGTCAAAAGTTGGTGAAAAAATAACAAAGTAGGAGAATTTGTCCTACCAGACAACACTGATAAGCCACACTGATTAAGACCGTTGTGATGTTGCCCCAGGGATGGACAAATGACCAAGGCAACAGAATAGAGCCTGAAACAGACTCATACAGACACTTGATATGTGACAAGGTGACAGTGCAGGCTAGTGGAAAAAAGGTGACCTTTTTGATAAATGTTGTTGGGACAATTGACTACCAATATGGGAAAAAAAAAAACAAAACAAACACCCTCGTATGCAAAAGGCAATCCTAAAGAATGCTTGAACACTTACATGTAAAAGGCTATAAGAAAAAGCTTTCAGAAAATATATTGCAGTAGATCTTCATGACTTGAAGGTTGGGAAGGATTTTTTAGGACGCCAAGACAGAAGTAGAGTTAAATTTATATTTGATTAGTTCCAACATCCACACCCTTTGGCTGTGATATATTTTAACAGAGGGACAAATATCTCTGTCCTCTGGTTTCCTTGATGCTGGGTTTACCTTTGTGGAAGAAAAAAAGGAAAGAGAGACTTTATAAAAATCCTGGAGCAGATTTGGGAGTAAGACTATTTCTTAAAAATAAACACCACTAGTTTTACACATACGTGACTAAGTCCATGAAAGGGCATCCCCTGTGTGCACCACCGTGTACCATGGATCCAGTGATGTTCCCCGACAGGTGCAGCCGAGTAGGAAAGAGCACGGATACATGGCCCTGGGCCCCCTGTGTTCTTTGTCTTTTGACGTCATTTCATGCGGAACGATGCCATGCTTGTGTAGTAATGGACCACAGCCGAAGTGCGGTTGGAACAAGCAGCTGTAGCTGATGCTGCGATGTCCTGCCCATGTTCCCCAGGACCTCACTATTAAGGGACATGTGGAAGTGGCCTAGAACAAGCACTGTGACTGCCTGAGGGCTCTTCTTAATCCAAGCATGAGGCAAATTGATTCTTAGAAGCTCTCAGCTAATGATGAATGGCAGTTGCAAGATATAGATAGGAGTCTAGCATTCTTGCCACTTAGAGTGGGAAATTCTGAGGCTAAACCCTGTCTCCCCAAGTTCATCAGCAGGACCGAGCCCCCATTTCCTAGAATGGCAGCCTGCTCTGGAACACACACTTGGTCAGCTTTTTTCTCTTCTCTATCTGGCTTCCCATCTCCCTGCCGGTGCTTATTGAGATAAACTACTCACACCAAACCCTTCTATCAGGGTTTGCTGCTGGGAAACCCAACCTCAGTCTAGGGAGGGAAGAGACTCCTTGCCAATTAAGGCACAGGCAAAAGAAAGCAAATAGAGGATTGTCCCAAGAGAGCCCCTGAATGTAGAACCAGAGGTCGGCAGTCCTGGCTTGTAAGGTAGGAGAGACAGCAGAGGGATTGCAGTTGGAGAATGTTTATTTCCAAGGAGGGGACCCAGCCTATGCATAAATGCCATAAGGACATGGTCCAGGAACACAGAGACCATAACGGCAAATAGTCCTGTTTAGATCACAGAAGGAAGGAGAAAGCCATGGCCAGGCTCTCGAGGGAGTATTTGGGGCAGTAATCCAGCTTTTCAGGCAAGCTGAGCTGTGGCCTCAGCCCTTGTGAAACCCCAACTTTCCATACATGTCCCTAAAACGTGGGCATCTTAGCAACATCCTCCAGTGCTTCATCCTTTGGGGATCAGTAAAGCCCCAAGGTGGATCGACACTAAACACTTTTTGTGGCCAATTATATCTTCAATTTGAGCATCTATAGATTCAGAACTCCTTGTTTTCAAATTCTATATTTTCCAGAGCCCAACAACTAACCATTTCTGGTAAATATTGGGTGGGATATTTTGGAGAAGAGCCTCCATGTTTTAGCCAAGACTCCTTTCCCTTTCAAATTGGCCTGAATTATTTTCCTTCTGGAGACTGGGAGCAGGCCTGCAGCTTGGTTCAATGCTTCCTGTCTCTTTCCAGCTCCACACAGAGGAGAGATGGCAGACATCCTGCTGGAGGCAGGTGGGTGGTTAGAAATGGGTAAACTATACTTGCTGGCTGTCTCACCTTCCCTCCTGGTAAATGACTCGTTTGCTTTAACTATGAACTCACACTGGATGATAGAAACAGGCAGAAAGTGAGTCAATAACCTTTTCTTCAGTTTACTTCTCTCCCAGCCCTGCATATTATCTACCTGTAAGCTCTGTGGTATATCAAATGTTTTCCAGCACCATTCAAGTTTAAGTGGCATCAAGCTGTGGGTGCTGCACTCAGCCACGGCCACTGAGACCACAGAGAAGCGGAAGGGGCAGAGGAGCCCCGCCCACTTCCCCAATGGGTGTGGAGAAGCCCCTGCTTGTGGCTCCAGTAGCCACCCAGGCTCCTCCTGCTACTAGCAACCACTTTGGTCATCTCAGGGATCTTTTCAGCCAGCAAACCACTGGCTTCTAGATCAGAAAGTTAAGAATCGCTCTGTCCCAGGATTTCCCCTGAGTCCCCGAGCCCTGGGAGAGTCAGAGCCGTGGCATGAAGGGGTGGACATACATGCAATTTGCAAGCACCATGTCATTGTAATTATTGTCAATGTAATAATGTTATATTAGCGTTTTTCAACCCTTTTTAATCAGCACACTTGAACCCACGGTTAAAGTTCCATGGCAAACTTATATTATGTTGATCAAAAAAAAGTTATAAAAAGAATATGTTTACTGTGCTTTGAACTTCTTTAAAAAATAACTTAATTAATCTTTCAAAATTTTTCGACACACGGGTTGAAAATCACTGTGTTGTACCTATACAGAGCTTCCTACTTACACACCCTTTTCTTCTTTCCATTTTCTCAGCCTGTCAGCCGAGGCAGAGCTTTGTGTATGAAGTCCCTTATCCAAGCACTCAGATAGCTGGAGGTGGCTACAGATCAGGCTGCTGGTTCCAAGATTCTCCAGGCAGGGAGCTTTCAGCTAGTTCCCCTGGCTCCCTTCCTCATCGGCGGCCCAGGAATCACTTTCTACCCTGCTCCTCCTGTTATCTCCAGTCTCTCAAAGCAGACCAGAATGGAGGAGGGGAACAGGCCTTTTACCAGTGTGTGAGACTGGAGACTTGGGTGTGACTGAGAAAGACAGAAAAGGAGTTGCTCTGAAGACCTCACTATTACACACACATAGACATAAATATTTAATATGTGAATTATATCACCCTAGCTGCCACTTGCTAATAATGCTCCACACATCTATTTACAAGCAGTTTTTAAAGAAACGATAAAGGCTTTTACAAATGGATTTTCACATGGCAGATGTAAAAATGGTTTCGGAATTGTATAACACATTTAGAAAGGCTTTTTGTAGGCTCGGTGCCTGTGGCTCAAGTGGCTAAGGTGCCAGCCACATACACCTAAGGTGGCAGGTTCGAATCCAGCTCGGGCCTTCCAAAACAACAATGACGGCTGCAACAACAACAACAAAAAAAAAATAGCCGGGTGTTGTGGCAGGCACTGGTGGTCCCAGCTACTTGGGAGGCAGAGGCAGGAGACTTGCTTGAGCCCAGGAGTTAGAGGTTGCTGTGAGCTGTGAGGCTCTCAAAAAAAAAAAAAAAAAAAAGGCTTTTTGTACTTTACGATTATATATATGTTTATTTTATTATTATTATTTTTTGAGACAAAGTCTCACTCTGTTGCCCAGGCTAGAGTGCTGTGGTATCAGCCTAGCTCACAGCAAATTCAAACTCTTGGGCTCAAGGCATCCTCCTGCCTTCGCCTCCCAATCAGCTGAGACTACAGGCACCTGCACAACACCAGGGTCTCACTCTCCCTCAGCCTGGTCTCTAACTCCTGATCCCAAGGGATCTTCTTGCCTTATAGTGTGCTAGGATTACAGGTCTTAGCCTCTGTGCCCAGGTTTTATGAGTATATATTTTAAAATTCTCCTACAATTTTTCCTAGTTTTTTCAAAACACAATCCTTTTGTTTAAGGGGAGTGAGGAGTGGACTACGACCCATCTTCATTTTTCTCCAGGAGATTGCCGAGTTCTCCTCTCACCAATAAGAAATAATTCATCAATTAAGAACAGTTCAGAACCCAGATGGGTAGGGTTTATGTTTGTGAGCCTTTGTATGTGTTTTGCTGCTTGTATTTTATATTGTTGCTATGGGAGAGTGGAAGTCATGTTTAAGTACATGTTACCTGAACTACTCAAGAAAAAATTGTTTAACAGGCTTAGATATATTTATAGTTATGAAATCGTGTCTTTGATGGAAAAATGCAGTGAAGACTTAAGAATAAAATCATAACATTTAAGTAAAATATTTAAAATAGCAGTTAGCAGCTTGGTGCCCATAGCTCAATGAGTAGGGCCCCAGCCACATATACTAAAGCTGGTGGGTTCGAGCCCAGCCTGAGCCTGCCAAGCAACAATGACAACTGCAACCAAAGAATAGCCGGGTGTTGTGACAGGCACCTGTAGTCCCAGCTACTTGGGAGGCTGAGGCAAGAGAATCGCCTAAGCCCAGGAGTCAGAGGTTACTGTGAGCTGTGTGACACCGTAGCACTCTACCGAGGGTGATAAAGTGAGACTCTGTCTCTACAAAAAAAAAAAAAGATATTTTATCTTAACTGCTTTATTAACAAACTTATGTCACGTAAAGTGACCTGGGCACTAGGTTCCTTTTCAGTTGTGTAACTTACCATTTCCTTATTTGATATTTAATTATGCTCAGTGATTGGAAAAGGCATGAGGAACAATCTTTGGTTCAGGAAAGGCATCAAGGAATAGCCTTGACACCCTCATAGTCCCCATCTGTGCCCCAGAGCCAACCTGCAAACTCATGGTAGCTAAGGAAACAAAAGCATATTTTGCAAAAGCTGCTTCAAGACCAAAACCTTGGTTCTCGGCAATCTGATTAAGATTGTTGCCCCTGCAGCCTTCCATATTCCATAGAAACACGTCTATCATATTTACTTAACATATATAACTCTAAAACTGTGTAGGGCCGGGTGCGGTGGCCCATGCCTGTCATCCTAGCACTCTGGGAGGCCAAGGCGGGTGGATCACCTAAGCTCACAGGTTCAAGACCAGCCTGTGCCAACATGAGACACTGTCTCTAAAAATAGCTGGGTGTTGCGGCAGGTGCCTGTAGTCTCAGCTACTTGGGAGATTGAGACAAGAGAATCGCTTAATCCCAAGAGTTTGAGGTTGCTGTGAGCGCACTCTACCAAGGGTGACAAAGTGAGACTCTGTCTCAAAGAAAAAACTAAACAAAAAAAGCTATCTAACTGTATTTTCCTAATTTCTGCCAAAATTCAGAAAAAATGCAGAATAGCATTATGAAGATTTTGTAATGAGAAGGTTTTTCTTATTATTCATTTGTTCTTTCATGTTCATTCAGTAAGGAATAACTATATCCCTGTTAGGAAATGCTAGTTTGCAAAAAGAAAGCCCAATTCAAATTAGTTTAATGAATAAGAAGACTTATTAGCTCATGTAACTGATAAGTCCAGAGGGAGGTTAGGGTTTGGAGTTAATTTTTTTCCATAGTTCAGTTGTGTGCTTCTCTTCACAGAGGTCTCATTTTTACCTTCGTGCCAGCTGAATGTTTGTGGAAGGTCCAGAGTCACACCCTCGTAGCCTGAGAACTCTTCTGTTCCATCATTCAGTTGGCCTGGACCAGAGCAGGCCAATGGCCTGTGGACTGTTGCTCCAGGAATAGAAAGTGCCAATTAGCTTCACCCACAAGGGTGGACGTGCGTGTTGGAGATCCAGCTGAAGATGGAGCGCCGCATCTACAATGTGGGAAGGAGGAAGGCGTACGGTGTCAGCAGACAGCAGATGTCCATTGTGTGTCCACTCTGCGGGAGATAAAAGTACCAGTCAGATGACCTTCTGCTGTCAAGGGCCTCACGGAGAGATTGTTGAGATAAGACATATTCCTAGAATACCTAAATATCAATGTGCTCTCACTTCAGTATTCATCAAACCGACTTTGATGTCGTAGTCAACACCTCTATGAAAGAGAGCATTGTAATGTTTGCAGAACTCCGCCGGCATTGTGACCCTGGAATTACAGCACTTAAGTAATGAAAATAAATGTAGCAAAAGCCCTGGAGAAGAAGAGGAAAAAAGCTAGCTGTAAGATCCAAAATATGAATTCCTTTCACCTGGTATATTGGTTAATGGTCTGCTCATTTGTAATGAGCTTGTGGGGAAAGAATATGAGACATTATGGTGTTCTTCCCTAGAACTCCCTAATTGTAAACTATTCCCATGTATTTGGGGAGTTCATTTGACTTGTCTCTTGCTTGTGGGGAAAGAATATGAGACATTATGGTGTTCTTCCCTAGAACTCCCTAATTGTAAACTATTCCCATGTATTTGGGGAGTTCATTTGACTTGTCTCTTGCTTGGCAGCTACCACACAGTAGGCTGAATGATGGCCCACCAGAAATGTCCTTGCGGGAATCACTGGAGCTGTGAATGTCATCTTATGTGGTAAAAGGACTTTATGGGTATGACTAATTAAGGATCTTGAGATGGGGAGATTACCTTGGATTATCCAGCAGGGTCTGGTGCCATCACAAAGACACCATTGTAAGAGGGAGTGTTGTTAAAGGAAGTGTTGTTTTAGTCTTGTGTGGTTCTGTTCCCCGGGTAGAAGCCAATACTTCTTTCTAGGCAGGAACACCAAAAGGATCCAGTAAGTATTTGGCAAAGCACAGATAATCATGCCTGTGTCTCACCATCTGGCTTCCAGGTCTCTTGTGAGCCATACCAGCCCTCTTCTCCTCCTCTAACATTGTGTAGATGGGCTTTAAAATCCTTTCTCTGGGTTGGCATTTTCCAAACAAACGTACATTGCAGTCGTAGGCTGCGGTAGGAGAACTAGGGTATTAGATGTTCTTAGTTTGGTCCAGTGCAGAGGCTCGTGTCTGTAATCCTACCATTCTAGGAGGCTGAGGTGGGTGGATTGCCTGAGCTGAGGAGTTTGAGACCAGTCTGAGCAAAAGTAAGACTCCATCTCTACTAGAATCAGGAAAACTAGCAGGGTGTTATGGCAGGTGCCTATAGTCCCAGCTACGGGGAGGATTAGGGGCAAGAGGATTGCTTGAACCCAGGAATCTGAGGTTGCTGTGAGCCATGACACCACAGCACTCTACCCAGGACAACAGAGTGAGACTGTCTCAAAAAAAAAAAATTCTTGTTGAGTATAACCTTTGTATTTGAGAACAGGCCTAGCAGGAGTATGTTTTTAGAAAGAAAGGTATATAAGAATTCTAAATTGATGGAAGTCAGTGAAAATTAATACTTAAATTTATGATCTCAAAGTATTTTAAAGAGAAAGACATAAAACTGAGAGGGAAGGAGGTGCTTCGACCTGTCACCTGGCAGAGCCAGTACGCTGTCCACTGCCAGTTTGTTCTGACCTTCATGCTCATTAGTCTGGGGCAGAAAGGTGGTCCTTGCTATACTTCCTTTGTCTCAGGCTCTGTGAAGCTAGAGCCTGGGAGAGCAGCAAAGACTGAGAAAGAGCAGGGAGGATAAAAGTCAAGATTGGGCAAAAAGAAAAATAATTAGATAAAAAAAGGAAAAATAATTGAATTAAAGTTTAAAAATTGTCATGATATAGTCCCAAGCCAGGGGACTGTATCATAAAACCAGGGACCTAGGTGCAAATTCAGGTTTGGTGGACCCTAATACTTACAGAGCCTTGGTCCCTCTTCAAGAAAAAGAATACAAAAATCTGACATACTTGTTTTACATAAACAAATGACCGTGTAAACCTATTAACAGGGACTTAAGGTTTGGGAAGGGACCTGTGCTACAGCGCCTCTCCAGCTCAAGCCTTCCTTCACACAGATCCTCCTTTGCAAGACCCAGGGACAGTCTGCAGATGGCACTTGCTGTACAGCCACACTCATCCCTCCCATCCCGTCTCCCAGTCCTGATCCTGGGGCGGCAGCCTAATAGCTCCTGCTGCTGCTGGTGGTGATGCCTCTTGGATCATGAGTTGGCTGTTGAGGCCTCTGCAAATGCTCAGGTCCTGGAAAAGCTGAAGGTATTTGGTGGAGTCTCAGGACTTTATCTAAGCAGGCCAGCTGTGCCAACAGCATCAGTGTCACTCAAAAATGAGGGCTAAGTTTCCTCAAAAATGTATCTTTCATCCTTCTAGCACTATGTATGTAAGTTGAGACAGGGCTCTCAGGAAAGTCCCAGTGGGCCTCAGTGCCTCAGAAACTGGCAGCATCTAGCTCCCTGGATTACTGAGTTCACCAGGACTGCATGGGAGGGCTCTGGGAAGCACAAAGGCCTTACCAACCCTCCCTGAAGCAACCCTCAACCAGCAGGGAACAGGAATGGAGAAATGCTCCCTTATTTCCGTCCTGCAGTGGGACAATTCTAGAATAAGTGCCACAGAATTTGTTAGAGAGCTGGGGTTGCCCAGGGCTGGGTTCTTTCCTTATTGATTTTCTCCCTTCCCAGCCTCAAGTACCCCACTTCCTCGTTTCTGCATCCTGGGATTATCTCCAAACCAAACTATCTGCCTCCAGGCCTGTCTCAGGGTGTGCCTTTGGGAAACCCAAAGTAAGGCATTGTTTAAAACCACAGGGCGACTCATTAGGGAAAGTCAAGACTTCCAAGACTTAATTATGGGGCTAGAGATAAGAACAATTTCCTGCTCCTTCATTTCAAGTCTCACTGCTTGTCCTGATCATTGGGCGGCATGGAGGATCCTCACGGCTTCTCTTTCCCCAACTGGCAGCAACTTTCTCTCCAGGGCCATGTCTGTCTGCACTCCCAAATTATAACACCCAGAATCAAGCCAGATCAGATACAACGCCGATGCAGGACTATCTAATGCAACTGCGCTATTAAAACAAAAATACTGCTTTATGTCATTTTTGGACTTGACTTGTGAGACTTTTTAAAAGACACCTGGAAACAATCACAATGTACGGATTTATGCATTTTTGCAGCAAAGCTTATATATTCAAATTATCTTTACAGTTGGATCACATGATATTAGAGGATTTTGGAGCAACTCTTAGGTTTCATTTTCAAAGCTATAAATGTCTTATTTGTATTATTATTAGTTTTTGGTAGAGGCAAAGTGGCCTAGTTAGAAGGTTCAGTTGGAATTCTATATTCTTCACAGGAGATTTTTCTTCTTGAATATGCAAATTGGTTCTTTTGCTTGACTATTTCCTAAGCTGGTCCTGTTAATGGTGGTAACATTCCACATTTTCATGTAAAGGCAAACCTTAGGCAAATAACCAACTACAGAGGATTCAGGTTTTATTCTAATCCATCAGAACAAACGATCTTGACTTTTCTGAGTTTCATTTGTGTAACACTGAATATCAGAGAATGTTATTTTGATTGATCCTTCTTTTAATCAGACTCACTGGGACCTCATTGGCTACAATAAAGAGGTTAAATTAACCCTGAGTTGTTAGGCAGCTGGTGTGGGACTTCCAGAGCTGAGAAAATCCTGATTTCCCTGAAGAATAGAACTTCAGGGGCCAGCTGGGCAGGGTGGCCCATAATCCTAGCTCTCTCAGAGGCTGAGGTAGGTGGATTGCTTGAGCTCAGCCTCCCAGAGTTGGAGACCAGCCTGAGCAATAGTGAGGCCCCATCTCTACCAAAAATAGAAAAACTGAGGCAAGACGATCTCTTGAGCCCAAGAACTTGAGGTTGCTGTGAGCCATATGCCACAGCACTCTACTCGGGGCTCCAGAGTGAGACTCTGACTTAAAAAAAAAAAAAAAGAAGAAGAAAGGAAAAGAAAGAATAGAACTTCAACTCTTGACTCACAAGTGATAACTCTAAGGAGTACCTTGGAGTCTCAGCCTGAGCAGAGCATAAGAAAACACTCAGCTCCTCCTGTATTGCTCACAGAAACAGTCGATCCTCACATTTCCTCCATTAAGACTCAATGTGGGTGGTGCCTGTGACTCAAAGGAGTAGGGCACCGACCCTATATGCTGGAGGTGGTGGGTTCAAACCCAGCTGCGGCCAAAAACTGCAAAAAAACCCCGACTCCATGGTAAGTGTGAACTAAAATAAAATCTGAGGGTTCCCCCTAAGTGACTGACTGACTGGACCTCCCTTGACCATGAGGATCCCTGAAACTGAGTTGCTAGCCATGAGAAAAGAGACAAGACAGGCCAATCGTGCTTCCCTCTCCTTAAGATGTCCTTTGTGACTCACTATCAGGCCTCAGGCTATGCAAGACCTACCTGCAGGTCCTCAATAGACACAACAAACCACCTGAGTCTATCTTAACAGACCCTTTATCTTAAGCATTCCTTTTCACTGACTCCTGGTCTTTTATTAGACAAAGCCTAACTCTTTCAGCTAGAGGTCAGCTAAACAATTTTTAAACCTCCTATCATCTGTAAGCTCCCCGCCCCCACTTCCAGATGTCCCACCATTGATTTAAGACCTTACTTTCGGTTCTGTCTCCCTAAAAGATATAAAAACAAACTGTGACCCCACTACCAAATCTACTTGCTCAAAGCTCCTTGAATGTGGCTCTGGGTCCTCAAATTTGGCTTAGAATAAACCTCCTTAAATTATTTTACAAAGTATGGCTTCTTTTCCAGTGATATAAGCAAAGATCTCTGAGTACTTCCATATAAGTGAGAGATCTTTTATCCTACCCTCAAACCAATTCACAGGACTAACTGAAGTTTTGAGCCAGAAATACATTCCATGAATATGCTATGGACTGAATTGTATCCCCCCAAATTCAAATGTTGAGCCCTAACCCCTAATGTGATATTTGGCAGACTTTGAAAGATAATTAGGTCTAGATGAAGTCATGAGAGTGGGGCCCTCATGTAGGAATCAGTGCCCTTATTAGAAGAGACACCAGAGAATGATCCTTCTCTCTCTCTCTCTCTCTCTGTCTCTCCAGCTGCCATGTGAAGGTGAGGACAGAGTGAGAGGGTAGCTATCTACAAGCTAAGAAGACAGCCCTCTTCAGAAAATGACCATGTTGGCACCCTCATCTCAGCTCCCAGAATTGGGAGAAAATAATTTATGCTGCTTAAGCTTTTCAACCTGTGGCATTCTGTTTTGCAGCCCAAGCTTACTAATTCAGTATATAAACTCTACTATCACCAGTTGGATATGTAGAGAACTCAAATATTCTCCTTGGCGCTCCCTTGGAGGCTTATAATTTAACTTATGATTTTCCACTAACCATAAAATCAAACATACAATGACCACAGGACAGAAGGAAAGGGTTTTGGTTATTTCCCTTCTTTTTGTATGTGTTTGTTAAATATACAATACGTTGTTATCTCTCTGTAGACCTAAAAAGTGTTAATTTTGCTGTGTATAATTTATAGTTCAATAAATCTGGATAAAAAAAGATTAGTGCTCAGGAAACAGGTTTCTATGAGGAAAACCTGAAATAATTGGATTTAACTTAGACAAATTTAGGAGTAACTTAATAATATTTGAAATCTAAGTGTCAGTTTTCCCTTCCACCTTAAGAATCACTTTGCACCAGTACAGGGGGTAAAATGCAAAAAAATAAGACTCAACCATAAATGATTTTCTTGGTTGTAGGATGGTGTACAGTGGGTTATGGCACACCACTCCAGAAACCCCACGTAGGGTGATTGTTGGTCTGCCCAAGTCTAATCCTTTTTAAGAAGTCCTTGCCAGGGTGAATTCTGCAGAAGTATCATACTTGTTTATTTTTCCAAGAGTCCAGGAGGTACCTGCTGGGAGATAAATACACACATGTATGCACACATACTCATACGTATCTTCCAAGGAACAATATAAATTCGTGGAAGTAATACAGACTAAACAAATAAAAAAGAAGGGAATTATTTCACTAACTGACTCATAATTTATGAAGTTTACTCTGCCCGTGATAAAATTGAACAATAGTACTGCTGATTCTCAACTGTTCTATTACTGAGTCACAGCAGCTCCCTTTGATATACAAACACGCCTCATGCTTCAAGTTTTTAACCCAATGTTTCTCAACATATGGTCCTTGGACCACCTGTATGAGAATGATCTGAGATGATTGTTAAAAATCATTGGATCGTTGGAAATTAATTTCTAAGGATGGGCTTCAGAACTCTGCATGTTAAAAAAAAAAATCCCCAGGTGATTCTTATAGCAAAAATTGTGAACACTCTTTTTATTATTTATTTATTTATTTATTTGTTTGTTTGAGACCGAACCTCAAGCTGTCACCCCGGTAGAATGCTGTGGCATCATAGCTCACAGCAACCTCCAACTCCTGGGCTCAAGCGATTCTCTTGCCTCAGTCTCCCAAGTAGCTGGGACTACAGGCACCCACCACAATGCCCGGCCATTTTTTGCTTGTAGCTGTCCTTGATTGGCAGGCCTGGGTGGGATTCGAACCTGGCAGCTCTGGTGTATGTGGCTGGTGCCTTAGCCACTTGAGCTATAGGCGCCGAGGATGAACATGCTCTTTAACTGCTGTTACAAAAAGATTTCTTTTCCCCTCTTTCTACTGGATATAAAATAAGAGTCAACTCTTTCTGCCACATTCCTATTTTGGAAGTTATGTGGTCCTGAAATTGTGTAACTCGTGTGTTCTATAGAGTTTGAATGAAGATTGATGCCCCATATTTTTGAAATGGCATAAAGAGGGAAAGTGATGAAAGAAGTGAAGAAGTGGATGCCCCTTATGACCACCCAGCCAACCTGACCAACCTCTCTACAGGTACAGCTCTAAGGATTCCATGGCTTCTGTGTCAAGTCCTTAACGTTAGTGGTTTCCTCCTGTAATCTTTCATCTTTTCTTTCTACTTTCCTTCCTTCTCCCATTCCATTGTTTATTTGTTTGTGTACATGTACAGAATAGAATTCATCCAAATCCTGGGTCATAATGCAGCTGCATCACTGGTTCATATATTGTCTTTTATTTTATTCAGTTATTTAATTAGATATTTTAACTAATGCAATAAATACCTGAGAATTAAATACCTAATCAAAAGATAGTACTTTGATGATAACTGTGAGCAGGACACCAAAATCACTCAGCTCTTCTAGAAGTCTCAGTCAAGGAAAGCCTGGACCTGCCAACTTGGCAAGAAAGTAAGAAACTCTTTGTTGCTGCTGTTATTTTTTGGTTATTTCTTTTTTTAAGATGAGAAACTCAGCCAGGCATGGTGGCTCATGCTTGTAGTCCTAGCGCTGAGGGAGGCTGAGGTGGGTGAATTGCCTCAGCCTCCCAAGTAGCTGGTGACCACCACAATGCCTGGCTATTTTTTTTGTTGCAGTTGTTTAGCTGGCCTGGGCCGGGTTCCAACCCACCACCCTTGGTGTATGTGGCTGGCACTGTGCTATGGGTACTGAGCCTTCATTGTTTTTCTTATTGATAACCTCCCTCCACCAGCTCTATTTAACAAACAATATCTTCTTTCCCACTGATCTGACATCTAACATATAGACATGGATCTGTTTCTGGGCTCTCTATTCTATTCCACTGGTGAATCAGTCTATCTTTTTGACAGTATATCACTGGGGTTTTTTTTGTTGTTGTTGTTGTTTGTTTGTTTTTGTTTTTTTTTAGAGACGGAGTTTCACTTTATTGTCCTTGGTAGAGTGCTGTGACATCACAGCTCACAGCAACCTCCAGCTCTTGAGCTTAGGTGATTCTCTTGCCTCAGCCTCCTGAGTAGTTGGGACTACAGGCCCCCCACCACAATGCCCAGCTATTTTTTTTGTTGCAGTTTTGCTGGGGCCAGGTTCAAACCCACCACCCTTGGTATATGGAGCCAACACCCTACTCACTCACGAGCCACAGGTGCCACCCTACATCATTGTTTTAATTACTAGAATTCTGTTATCTGTTCACTTTAGAAATGCTTGGGTGTTCTTGGGTCTTCATACTTCCACATAAAAATTTTAAATATTCTTGGTGGTGCCTGTAGCTCAGTGGGTGGGGCGCTGGCCACATACACTGAGGCTGGTGCGTTCAAACCCTGCCCAGTCCAGCTAGAACAATAATGACAAGTGCAACAGAAGAAATGGCCAGGTGTTGTGGCAGGCACCTATAGTCCTAGCTACTTAGGAGGTTGAGGCAAGAGAATCACTTAAGCCCAAGAGTTTGAGGTTGCTGTGAACTGTGACACCCTGGCACTCTACCCAGGATGACAGCTTGAGACTCTGTCTCAAAAAAGAAAAAAAAAAAGGTTTAAACATTCTTACCAGGTTCCTTGAAAACCTTTTTGGAGATTTGATTGATTTCTTGGAATATATTGATTGTTTGGGGGATATACTTGTTATCATTAATATTAATTTTTTCTATTATGAACATTTAATTTCACTTTTTTAAATACCTCTTAGTAAATTCATAATTTTGAGTATAGAGATATTGAGCCAATTTTGTTAGATTTAACCATAGATACTTCATTCTATCTGATAATGTTATAAATAGTGCTTTCTCTTTAAGTTCTTCAGTTGTATGAAAATTCAACTGATTTTTGTATATTAATCTTACATCCAGCCACTTTGCCAAATTACCTCTAGAAATTTATCTATAGATTCTATTGTGTTTTCCACACAAATAATTTTACATCTGAAAATAATGACAGTGTTACCAAAAATTACATGCGTATCCCTGAGGCTGCATCAGAACAATGAGGACAAGTGGTTTGAGGAAAAGGAAAGAGAAGTTTATACATTTGCTGGCAAATGAGGAGGTAGGTAGACTCTCATCTTAAAGTACCAAATGTCCTGCCTCTGAGCAGAAATATGGAGATTGTAAGGGGGAGGTTTTCAGCTTCAGGCTACTGGTGTTTAACTACAGCTGATGGTTCTGATTTATCACATCTTTGGCTAAGACAATCTTGTGATCTCTACCTGCTGTCATTCCCTTGAGCCATCTCCTATTGTACAAAGAACAAAGGGGCATGCACCTGGCCCTTCCAACCACTGACCTGAGGCAGAAAATGCAGATTTTAATTTCTAAAAAGAGTGAAAGGTTTTAGAGAGAGAGAAAACATTTTTACCCTTTCTTAGGCCTTTCTCTCACCACATTTGGATTTTTTTTTTCCCCCATTTGCTGTCCTTTACACTGGGAAAGATTCTCCTTGACCAAACTTCATCAGGTTTTTCTGAATCCTCTTCTTAGCTAGGCTTCAACCTTGTGCTCTATCCCTAGCCTGCCTAGTCTAGTTTTAGCAAGAATCCAGCTGAGTCAACTTAACAAAAATCCTCCCTTTTCCCCCACATAGTCTAGCAGTGAAGAAGAAGAAGAAGAAGAAGAAGA
>NW_003852498.1:7163344-7164844 GCF_000181295.1 Otolemur garnettii
GAAGAAGAAGAAGAAGAAGAAGAAATAAAGAAAGAAAGAGAAAGAGTCCCCCCATTTTGGTTATCTAATCTCCCTTGATATTTGTTTGTCTCTTCAAATTCCTCATCACAATCCTCAATATCCTATCACTCTGGTCTACCTTCACTAAGGTAGACCTTCTACCTTCACTCAATAGGATTCTATTGAGTTTATCTAATAAGAATCTTCCTAACCTTATACTACCTCTTAATAATTTTTCATTCACTGATCTCACCCTATACCTTTGCTATGAATGTGAAAGAAATTAGAAACATTTTTACTCCAAAATATGGCATTTTGATATGTTAGACTGACTGAAGAAGACTCAAGCTCTCTCTAACTTTCCCCACCACCACTATTATTGACTATCCCCAAACTGTTTAATTTTTTTAAAAATCTATCAGAGATCCAGACCCACTAAGAAAACAATCATTCTGTAGCTAAGGAGACAACAACAAAAGCAATAGACAACCTACCAATGGGAAAGGATATTTGCATATTTTGAATCAAAAATATGCAAAAGCATATTGACAAAAACTTAATAACTATTATCTATAGAGAACTTAATTTAATCAACATGAAAAAAGCCAACACTCCCATACATCAATGGGGAAGAGAGATGAACAGAACCTTCTCTAAAGAAGACAGATGAATGGTTAGCAAACATATGAAAAACTTTTCATCATCCCTAATTATTAGAGAAATGCAAATTAAAACCACCCTGAGATATCATCTAACCCCAGCAAGAATGGTCCATATCACAAAATCTCAAAACTGCAGATGCTGGAGAAGATATGGAGAGAATGGAATACTTTTACACTGCTGGTGGGACAGCAAACTAATACAACCTTTTTAGACAGAAGTATGGAGAAACCTCAAAGAACTCAATGTAGACCTCCCATTTGTTCCTGCAATCTTATTATGGTGCATCTATCCAGAAGGAAAATAAAACTTTTATTATAAAGACACTTGTACTAGACTGTTTATCACAGCTCAATTTATAATCACTAAAATGTGGAAACAGCCTAAATGCCCCTCAATCCAGGAATGAATTGGCAAGCTGTAGTATATGTATACCATAGAATACTATTCAGCCATTGAAAAAATGGAGATTTTGTATTAACCTGGATGGAGGTGGAACACATTACTCTTAGTGAATCATCTGAGGAATGGAGAAGTATGAATCCTATGTATTCAATGTTTATATGAGGACAATTAATGACATGGTAGGGTCTGGGGGAAGGGGAGAGCAGAGAGAGAGAGAAGGAGGGAGGGGCTGAGGGAAAGGACAAGAAAAAAAAAAGAGAAAAGAAAATAGTGACTAATTCTCACATAAATTGGATTTAATTTTGACCAAAGTACATTATTTGAACAATAATTTTTTTTTTTTTTGAGATGGAGCCTCAAGCTATCCCCCTGGGTAGAGTGCCATGGCATCACGCTCACAGCAACCTCCAACTCCTGGGCTCAAGCGAGTCTCCT
>NW_003852498.1:7164958-7169420 GCF_000181295.1 Otolemur garnettii
GATTCGAACCCGCCACCTCAGGTGTATGTGGCTGGCGCCTTAGCTGCTTGAGCCACAGGCGCCGAGCCTGAACAATAATTTTTAATTCAACTTGTTAATATGTTGTTTAGGATATTGCATCCTCATTTATAAGTGGAGTATGTATGTAATTTCCCTTTATAATAATAATATATTTTTTCCAGTTTTAATATCAGGTATATCCAGGTAAAGTAGAATGATTTTGAAATATTTCTTCTTTTTTTATTGTCTATAAGATTTGGCATGATCTGTTTTTTGAAATTATCTTCTATTTTTATTTATAAATAGTGTCTATTTTTTTAGACTTTGGAAAAAAAAAAGTTAACAGATGACTCCATACTGAACCTCAGAATCAAAGCATTCTATAATAGACATACTTTTATCTGACAATGTGAATGTTACTTTTTTGCATCATTATTATTATTGCTCACTATTTCATTGCAGCAATCATCTGATTTCTTTTCTGAATGTATTTATCTTCGTTCGTTCCTTATGAGGTTTTTGTTTCTAGTCCTTATCTTAAACATTGTTACTGTTATTAAATTTTAAGCCTCTTTAATTTTGTGAAGGCAAAAAGTGGAAACCATTTAAATAAACACATGTACATGTATAGAGAAAATAAAAAAAGAAAAGAAAGCATTCTTTTCTTCTTCCTGTAAGACCAGAAATGTGACTGTATCTGAACAGACTCTTTAAGAAGATAATGTGCCATCTCAGAGACTCATAACATTCCAAAGGGAACTATTTATCAGCTGATCTTTGCCCATTCATCCACCCCAATAATTCTTCAATTCCTTATTTCTCCTCAACAGAATTTCTGTTTTTCCCACTCCCATAACCTATTTTGTTGGAAAGGCACATAAAGCTTCTGAACCCTGTTGAGGAGTTGAGTCTTAATTTTCTGAAGGTTCCTGTGGATATATACTAAATTAAACATGATAACCTTTCTCTGATTACTCTGCTTTATTGTGAGTTGATTTTTACAGCCAGCTTTTCAAGGAAAAGTTTTCCCTTTACCCCAACAAATCCCCACTAGTCTTTGTTGCATTTGAAATTGAGCCCATCTCTCTCTCTCATGCAAAACCTCCATTTTAGTAGTAGTATCTCTTGAATTTCTTATCATCTTTCACAAGGTATTTAACAATACCTCTATTTTATTTTATTCTATTTTTTGAGACAAAGTCTTACTCTGTTGCCCCAGGCTAAGTGCCATGGCATTACCCTAACTCACAGCAACCTCAAACTCCTGGGCTCAAGCAGTCCTCCTGCCTCAGCCTCCCAGAGTGCTAGAATTACAGGTGTAATTTTTCTATTTTTCATAGAGAAGGGGGTCTCACTCTTGCTCAGGCTGGTCTTGAACTTCTGAGCTCAAGCAGTTTTCCTGCCTTGGCCTTCCAGAGTGCTAGGAATATAGGTGTGAGCCACTGTGCCTCGTGTTCATTTCTTGATCTTACGTTTTGAAAATTTACCTCCTTTATTTCCATGAGGAGGTTAGTAGTTAGACTTGAGCAGGGTGATGATGGCTGCAGTTAGGCCACTGTAGACTGGTTTGAGGCTGATGTCAAGGTAGTGAGTTATCTCACTTGATTGTTAACAGTCAGTTACAGATTGAACTCCTTGCTCTATTCTTTCCTCTCTTCTCACTACTGCACTTGATGAACCTTAAAAAGAAAAGAATAAAAAAAAATAGACTGGTTTTGGTCAGGCTGACGTGAACTATTATAGGACTGGGGCTAGTTAAGAGCTTGCAGGTGGGTTGTTTTGAAATAGAGGCTGATTAATGTCCTAGAGATTTTCTGATACAGTCAGACAGATGTGGTCATGTTGACCTAGGCTGTTTTAGAAACAGAGTTGATTAAGACTCTGGGAGATTTCCAAAAAGCAGCTAGTACCTCTCAAAATTGTTTATAAAACCCAAAACCGTGCTTTCCATGGAGTCTGCAGTCACTAGGACGGGCCTGGCTTGCTGCACAAGCTGTTAGCAGTTAATAAACCTTCCCTTTCTTGCTCTTTTCAACTACTTCAGTGACTACCTCAAGCCACCACCATGCTGCTCTAACATTTTTTCAAATACTATTTGAGTTTCTCTTTAGGACTTCTATTATCTGGTATACAACTTTGCCTATCCTCCGTATCACTTATGCTTGCTTATTATATGTTAGTGGTTCTCAAAGCATGGTCCTCAAACTAGCAGCCTTGGCGCTACCTGTGGGCTTTTCAAAATGAAAACTCACATTCTTTCCCACAATCTAGTGAATCACAATCTCTGAGGTTGAGGGCCAAAGTATGGTTAACAAGTTCTCCAAGTGATCCTTTTATTAATTAAAGCTTACAAACCATTGTTTTATATTTTTATTTTCTTTTTTTTCCTCATGTTTTGCATTTATTTTATTAAATCACCACTGTATACATTAATGCAGTCATGGGGTACAATGTGCTGGTTCTACATACAATTTCAAATATTTTTATCAAACTGGCTAACATAGCCTTCATGGCGTTTTCTTAGTTATTGTGTTAAGACATTTCTATTCTACATTTAGTAAGTTTCACATGTACCCTTGTAAGACGCACCATAGGTGTGGTCCCACCAATTACCTTCCCTCCACCCATCCTCCTCCCTCCCCTCCCTTCCCTTTCCCCTGTCCCCATATTCTTGGGGTATAATTGGGTATAATTGATTACTTTATTTTCTTTTTTGTTATGGGAAAGTCTGTCAATCTTATCTTCTAATTTACTGATTTATTTCTCAGTTGTATACATTATCTCAATTCCAATTATCTCAATTATTTATCCCACTATTCTTTAAGTCAGAGCGTCTTAAAGTGGAATCAGCAGTCTCAGTATCACCAGGGAACTTGTTAGAAATGCAAATTCCAGGACTCCCACTTAAGGCCAACTGCATCAGAAACTCTAAAGGCAGGGCCCAACAATTTACTTTAACAAACTTTCCATGTTATTCTGATCCATGTTTAAATTTGAGAACCATTGCTTTATTCAGCTCTTATATTTTCTTTTCTTTTCTTTTTTTGTGTGTGGGGGGACAGAGTCTCACTTTGTCATCATGGGTAGAGTGTTGTGCCATGTTGTTAACAGTCAGTTACAGATTGTTGCTCACAGCAACTCTTGCCTCAGTCTCCTGAGGAGCTGAGACTACAGGTGCTCACCACAACACCTAGTTATTTTTAAGAGATGGGGTCTTGCTCTTGTTCAGGCTGATCTTGAACTCCTGAGCTCAGGCAATCCACCCACCTCAGCCTCCCAGAGTGCTAGGATTGCAGACATAAGCCATTGTGCCCAGCCTCAGCTCTCATATTTTGAAACTTCCTACTGTTTCATGTTTTTATGACCTTGTTTTATATATTTTTTTGTGTGTATGACATAGGGTCTTACTCTGTCACCTAGACTAGATGGAGTGGCATCATCATAGTTCACAGCAACCGCAAACTCCTGGGCTCAATCCATCCTCCCGCCTCAGCTTCCCGAGGCATCTGTCACCAGGCCCAGCTAACTTTTCTATTTTACTGTAGAGACAGGTTTTGCTTGTGCTCAGACCAGTCTCAAATTCCAGGCCTCAAACAACCTCCCATTGAAACTGCCCTGACAAATTAATGAAGGGGTACAAGGTGAGAACTAGAGTAAAGGCCCAAGGAACACCTGGAAGGAGAAGGCTTTGCTAGATAATGATGATAATCAGCAATTGTCCCCTCACTCCATTGATAATAATCCCTGTTCCCTCTGTTTGCTTCTTTACCCTGGAGCTGTGCATATACTAATATCATCTGTTTGGAACCCCAGGTAGTTTTTGTACTATCTTCCAGGTCCTGCTTTCTAGTGACAGACAACCAGGCAGACAGCAGAACTGACTCAATTGGTCTTGGAGGCTCCACCCTAAATCCTGCATTCCAGCACCTGCCCATCCAGACAGTGGTGCGTACCAAAGGACTAAGGGCTCCACCCTGAATCAGCCAAGCAGGAGACTCTGATTGTCTAAACTTCTGCCCACCAAACTATCTTTAAAAGCTCAGTCCCTCAATTATTGGGAAGGTGGATTTGAGAAATTTCTCCTGTCTCCTCACTTAGTGCTATGCAGAATAAATTCTTTCTCTGCTATGAACCCTGTTGTCTCTGGATATTGGCTTTCTCCTGGGCAGTGGGAAGATGGGTCTGGCTGGGCAGCAGCTCTACCTCAGCCTCCCAAAGTGCTGGGATTACAGGCACAAGCCACCATCCCCAGCCCTTTGTTTTAATATGTTTATTAAGCTAATTATAAACTCTTGATCCATTTATTTTAATATTTTGGCCTATTTGCAATCTATTGTGTTTTTTTCATCTTTGAAATGCTTGTGTTGGGTGGCGCCTATGGCTCAGTGGGTAGGGCGCTGGCCCCATATACCAAGGGTGGCAGGTTGAAAGCCGGCCTTTGCCAAACTGTAACAAAAAATAG
>NW_003852498.1:7170122-7173773 GCF_000181295.1 Otolemur garnettii
GCTCAAAAGCCCCCAACCCGAGGATGTCCTCTGTGTTCCCTTGGTGGTTTCTGGGACTTTAGTCTTTGGGAAAGGAATCTAGGTTGGATTTGTTGGGTTTTCAAAGTCAGTACTACAAGCTTGCATTGTCAGGGCTCAGGTTTCAAAGTGCTCTCTTATCTCATTTTATTCTCACACTCACCTAGGGGGTAACTAGGCAGGAGCTATTTTTATTTTACAGATGGAGAAATGGATTCTGAGAAGCAAATGACTCACCAAGGTCACATTGTGGTTGAGTGGCAGAGCTGGAATGTACAGAGGGAAGGCCTGTTTAAAAAAAAAAAAAAAAAAAACAGCAAAGATGTTTTTCATCTCTTTGAAACTTCCCTCACCCTTTTAGAAACTGAGGACTGCATCCATGTCTTTGGTGCCTCCAGAATATGGCCAAAGAATATTTGTGTTCTTTGTGTGATAGGAAATGGGTCAGCTGAACTGTGGAGATGGAGATGGAGGCGCAGAGCCTGGCTGGCAGGAGCCAGAGGGCCACCCAGATGCGTGGAGGTCCTGGCTTTGTCTTCAGCAGTGATGGGACGATTAGAATCCTTAACTGTAGTGGAATGACAAGAGGCCCCCCTTATTTTACTTTCATCACACAGAAGAGTCCAGAGACATCAATTTGAATTCATTTTTCTCATGATAACATTCAGGTCAACCATTTTTGGCAGGAAATTTCATAGGTGATGTTTACTGATTGATTTTCAAATGCTAAACTAACCAGAAATTAACCCAATTCGGTCATGATATATTGTTTTTAAGATATACACACTTATGCTCATTAATATACACACATTAAGCACATGAGTGATATTAGCAAGTAATAATTTTTTTTTCCCCTGAGGGTACTTTTCAGGTTTTAGTATCACGGTTAAGCTGACCTCATAAAACAAATTCTATTTTTCGGTCAGGCAGGTGGCTCATGCCTGTAATCCTAGCACTCTGGGAAGCTGAGGCGGGTCAGATTGCTTGAGCTCAGGAGTTTCAGACCAGCCTGAGCAAAAGTGAGACCTCATCTCTACTAAAAATAGAAAAATTATCTGGGCCTTATAGTGCCTACCTGCAGTCCCAGCTACTCAGGAGGCTGAGGCAGGAGGATCGCTTGAACCCAGGAGTTTGGGGTTGCTGTGAGTTCAGCTTATACCATAGCCTGGCAACAGAGTGAGACTCTTAAAAAAAAAAAAAACAAAAACAGAAAAAACCACCAAACAGTATGTTTTCTACCATATCCTTTTTGGAGTTTGTGGACCTATTTTATGGTTCTATTTTGATCAAGTATTTTCAAACCTTTCTTATTTACTTTTTTTTTTTTGAGACAGAGTCTCACTATGTCGCCCTCTGAAGAGTACCTGGTGTCACAGCTCATGGCAACCTCAAATTCTTGGGCTTGAGACATTCTCTTGCCTCAGCCTTCCAAGTAGCTGGGACTACAGATGCCTGCCACAACACCTGGCTATTTTTTGGTTGCAGTTGTCATTGTTTAGCAGCCCTGGTGTATGTGTCCAGTGCCCTACCCACTGAGCTATGGGTACTCTCTATTTACTTTTTTTTGTTTGAGACAGGATCTCACTCCGTTGCCCGAGGCTAGAGTGCCATGGCATCAGCCTAGCTCACAGCAACCTTAAACTCCTGGGCTCAAGTGATCCTCCTGTCTCAGCTTCCTGAGTACTGGGACTATAGGTACCTGCCATGATGCTTGACTAGTTTTTCTATTTTTAGTAGAGACAGGTCTTGCTCTTGCTCAGGCTGGTCTCAAATTTCTGAGCCCAAGCGATCCTACCCACCTAGGCCTCTCAGAGTTCTAGGATTATAGGTGTGAGCCACCTTGCCTGGCCCACATTCTATTTTTGTTAATTTTTCTTTTCTCTGAAAGTTTTCATGAAGATTAGCATAATTTAGTCCTTAAATATTAGGTAGACTTTACTGTGTGGTCATGAGCCTGCTATTTTTATTTTGTGGGAAAGTCTTAAATTACAAATTCAATTGATTTCTTACTGCATTTTGTAAGAGAGTATACTTTGTATGCTTATCATTCCTTTAACATTTGGCTCAGCATATAGTCAATTTTGTTGTGTGTGTCACATGTTCTTGAAAAGAATAAGAATTCAGCTGTGTTGGGGCAGTGCCTGTGGCTCAGTGGGTAGGGTACCAGCCCCATATATGGAGGGTGGCAGGTTCGAACCTAGCCCCAGCCAAACTGCAACAAAAAAATAGCCAGGTGTTGTAGTGGGTGCCTGTAGTCCTGGCTATTTGGGAGGCTCAGGCAAGAGAATCGTCTGAGCCCAGAAGTTGGAGATTGCTGTGAGCTGTGGTGCCACAGCACTCTATTGAGGTTGACAAAGTGAGACTCTGTCTCAAAAAAAAAAAAAAAAAGAATTCAACTGTGTTTTAAGTATGTTGTTAAGTCAAGTTTTTGATCATGTTCAAATCTATGTGATATTGAAATTTTGTTCTATTTCTATGTAATTCTATCAACTTTTGCTTTAAATAATTCATAATATATTATAACATGCATACAAATGTATAATTGTTAAATATTCCTGGGGAAGAATCTTTTCCTCCTACTTTTTTATCTTCAACTTTTTTGTATCCATAAGTTTCAAATGTCCCTCTTGTAAATGGCATATAGTTAGAGGGGTATTTGCTGTTCAGTCTGACAATCAGCTTTTTAATTTGAGTGTTTCTACTTATTGTAATTCTGACATATATGGATTTAAGTATATCATGTTATTGGGGAGCACCTGTGGCTCAAGGAGTAGGGTGCTGGCCCCATATACCAGAGTTGGTGGGTTCAAACCTGGCTCTGCCCCAAAACTGCAAAAAATAAATAAAATAAAATAAATATATCATGTTATCAATAATCATATGTTCTTCTTGTTCCCTTATTTCTCCTTTCTTGCTTTCTATGGAATTTATTTGAGTATTTTTTTTCTTTTTTAAAAACATATCCAGGGCGGCACCCATAGGTAGCCCAATGGGTAGGGGGCTGGCCACATACACCAGGGCTGGTGGGTTCGAACTCGGCCTGGGCCTACTAAAACAACAATGACAACTACAACAAAAAATAGCCAGGTATTGTGGTGAGCACCTGTAGTCCCAGCTACTTGTGAGGTTAAGGTAAGAGAATTGTTTAAGTCCAAGAGTCTGAGGTTGCTGTGAGCTGTGACTCCAGTACCCAGGGTGACAGCTTGAGACTCTGTCTCAAAAACAAACAAACAAAACCTATCTAGTTTGCCTGGAAACATTGAGTATTTTTTATTCTATTTGCTACTTACCCTACCATGAACTTAGAAATCATATACCGTTTTCTCATTTTTTGGTGATTACATAATATAGCACATATCCTAGATTCCTTAAAATCCAACATTGACTGGGATTTTTGTCCTCTTTCTCATCAGTACAAGGACTTTAGAATACTTTGACTTCATTTGTCACACCCTGACTGAAATGTTACTGCTGTGTATTGTGAATTTGTAATTTTAGGCCTAACTTATCTATAAATATATATCTATATCTAGATTAATGTGTTGATATGATTAATGTTAAATTAGATTTACATATATCATAATTGTTTTCCATTTTTCTTTGCTTTTCTTTCTTTTTTTTTTTTTTTTGAGA
>NW_003852498.1:7174013-7176720 GCF_000181295.1 Otolemur garnettii
GCTTGAGCCACAGGCACTGAGCGTTTCTTTGCTTTTCATTGCTTTTTATTTCTTCCTTCCCTATGGAATTGTCTTTTTCTTGAAGCATGCCCTTTCGGTGTTTTCTTTTATTTCCTGATTCAGCAACTTTGTTTGACTGAGGATAAACTGGAGGCCACAGGTGCTGAGTGTCCCACGATGAGGTTTCCAGTGTTCTCAGAGGCAAAACTGGGAGAGCTCAGATGGCTCTGACTCTTCAGCCAGTCACATCTTTTTAAACTGTGAAAGAGTAATCAATTGACATGGATGGTTGAAGCTACTAATTAAATGTTGTAAAACCAGCAGATGGATTGGCTTTCAACTATTGGCAGGCACAAGCAAAACACTGTTTATCAATCAGTGACAGTCATGAAAATGTTCATTAGGAAAACTCACCCAAGTGACACAATAACAAACACACAATAATTCTACTAGGTAATGTTAACTTGAACATAATGAAATGTTGGCCACCAAATGCTGACTTGTGCATCCTTGCTACTTTTTATATCAATCCCAGTGTCATCTGTGAACTGAAATAGCTCCCCTAAGCAATTAGGAATCCAGAGCTCATTTTGCAACCCCTGGAGAGAAGAAAAGCCAACAGTAGCGTAGAATTGGAAGTGGAACTGAGACCGTGGGAGCGAGCAGAGATTACAGATAATGGAAGAAAGAGGGTTTGCAGAGAGCCTGGTCCTCTAACATTGCTCCCTAGAATACAGAGACAAGCCCCCTGATAGGAATCATGCCCCATCATGCCTCACACCTATGGGGCCTGACAATTAAGTTTGTGAACTCACCCTAGAAAAAGTGCTACTACCTCATTGCTGAATATCACTATAGTCACCTTCAAAGTACACCCCTTGGCCATCTGGTGACCATAGTGATATTCAGTGATGAGATATATAGTATTGACAGCTCTGTTAGCAATTTCACAAGGGAAGTTCCAAAATTGCTTTGAAGGGTTGACTAGGTGCTGGCATTGGCGCCCAGCTTCCCAAGGGGAGTGGAAATCTGCTCAATCTGCCAACAGCAGAGTCCCGTACTGCACTCTCAAGATAGCATCAGTTCCCGGGAGTAGTAGGTTGATTACATTGTACTGCTTCAATCATAGCAAAGGGAGCGCTTTGTCCTTACCGGAGGTGACAATTACTCTGGCTATGAATTTTCCTTCCCTCCCTGCAATGCTTCTTCCAAAACTATTATTCATGGGCTTACAGGATAGCTCATCCACTGTCGTGGTTTCCCACACCGCATCATTTCTGACCAAGGAACTCATTTCACAGCAAATGAAGTGTGGAAAAAGGGTGAGGCTCATTAAATTCACTGCTCTTCTCATGTTCTCCAACATCCTGATAAACTAGCTTGCAAGAGTGAAGACTCACGTATGGTCCCGACTAGAAGGCATCGACCTGAGAGGCTGCAGAAATGCCCTGCAGACGTGGTGTTTGCTATAAACCACAGACCATGGTGCTTTATCACGGCATCTTTGCCCAGAAAGCAAGACGAAGAAATAAAAGAGGCAGAGATTACAAAGACATAAATAAAACTGCCCCTTTTCTCAGATGGTGTGATTGAATATTTACAAGTCCAAAATAATTGACTTAGTTTTGGAATTTGCCAGTGAGTTTAGCCAGTTGGCTGAAATCAAAGTCAAAATACAAAAATCAACTGAATTTCTAAACATGCAGAACAGTTAGACAATGAAAAATTTAAGAGGATACTATTTACAATGGCACCAAAATGTATCAAGTACTTCTGAATAAACCTAACAAAATGTTGAAACCTCAAGGCATAGACGCTTTGTTTCAGAACAATCTTGGAAAAGATCTTGGAGTTTCCTTGCTTCTACTTGGAGTTCCTTTGATATTCTATTTTGAAAATTGACAGTTTCTTCTTGCTGTCTCTGAAAAATAGCCCCCCCCACAAAGTGCTTAGTTTACGGCTTTATATACTTGCTTGTCCTGCCCACAGTCTTCCTGGCTCAGGCAGGTGGATACCATGCCTTCTCAGAGGACCAGAGCACCTGAGGACTCAGGGGACTCTCTATTTCCTTGAGGCTTCACCAGTAAAGACCACCTGGGGTCATTTCCCCAGTCCCTGAATGCATGATTGGGATGGATATACAGGCAGTTCCTGTTCGATTTAAGATTTTTTCAATTTGGGAGGTGCCTGTGGCTCAGTGGGTAGGACACCAGCGCCATATACCAAGGGTGGCAGGTTTGAACTCGGCCTCAGCCGACTGCAACAACAACAAAAAAATAGCCGGGCATTGTGGTGGGCACCTATAGTCCCAGCTACTCAGGAATCTGAGGCAAGAATATCATTTAAGCCCGGAGTTGGAGGTTGCTGTGAGCTGTGATGCCACAGCTCTCTACTGAGGGTTATACAGTGAGACTCTGTCTCTACCAAAAAAAAGAAAAAATTTTTTTTCAATTTGGGCTGGGAGCCCATAGCTCAGTGGTTAGGGCACCAGTCACATGCTTTGGGGCTGGTGGGTTCAAACCTGGCCTAGGCCTGCTAAAACAAACAAACAAAAAACCCAAAGATTTTTCAATTTAGCTGGGCGCAGTGGCTCACGCATATCATGCTAGCACTATGGGATCTCTACTAAAAGTCGAAAAATTAGCCAGGTGTTGTGGTGGGCGCCTGTAGTCCCAGCTACTCTGGAGGCTGAGGCAAGAGGATTGAT
>NW_003852498.1:7176800-7213190 GCF_000181295.1 Otolemur garnettii
AAAAAAAAAAAAAAAAAGATTTTTTGACTTTACAAAGGTGCAAAAGCAATGCACATTCAGTAGAAACCGTATTTTGAATTTTGGATTTTGCTCTTCTGCTGGGCTAAAGATCTGTGGTAGGACACTCCCTCGTGAGGCTGGGCAGTGAGGTGGGGAGCTGGAGCTCCCAGTCAGCTGTTGTCTGGAAGATAAACATTTAAGACTCTACAGCGTACTGTGTTGCCAGAGGCCTTTCACAGCTCTGGGCTAATGGAAGTGTTCTTAGCCCATTTGGGGTAGGTTAGACTAAGCTATGATGTTGAAGTAGGTTAAGTGTATTAAACGTATTTTTGACTTATTTTATTTTCAATTTGTGATGGTTATCTGAATATATTCCTATTCTAAGTTGAGGAGCATTGGGACGTGGCAGCTGGAGCAACCCCCAAGCCCTTGGCCTAAAAGCAAGAACTATTATAGTAGAAGCCATTTGGGAGCCCATGACACTACTCCTTCTCACACCATCCCCCAAACAAGATGATACATTGGAGACGATATCACATTCTGGAAGGCGATGGTGAATAGTGGTGCCGCTCTTAAAAATCTAAGGGATACAGCGATGGCAGTTCCTATCCAGCATGTCTCCTCTTGTTATATGCCAGTCTGGCACAGAGGCCGGATGATGACTGGGGAATGGCTGCACATTACTGTAAAGCCAGCCAAGCAGCAGTCCCGATGGCAGGTGCAGAGCAGAGGTGGTATTGGTGCTGGGGCAGATTGCTAAGGCCTCAGCTACACGATATGTGCCTGTTAATTTGAGAGGTTATGCTTATTTTTAAGCAAATCGGAAAAGGAAATCAAAAGCAGTTTGTCTTTCTATGAAATGGATAGCGGTATTCTTTACTCTTCTTCTAGAGCTATGTTAACTCTCTTAGCCTCTATCATAACTCAGTCTGCAGAGATCTGGACCCTCTGGGCACCTGCAGGATATCATAGTGATCCGTGAGGTCCATGGCACCATGGAGACTTGGCAGGAGAAGCTAGTGTGCTGGGGGCCTCATAAGACACATGTTCTTGAGAGGGTGGGAAACAAACTCTCTGAAGATTCAGAGACCTGCCATTTCAATAGAATGGATGCTGGCTCCTGTATAGTCCTTAAGGGTGGCCTGGAAAGAGCAGCAACAGAAAATCTTCGCAGGGACAGAACTCAGAATGGTCATCCACGTTGTGTGGAAGGAGAGAGGTGGGTATATACAAGGTGACCATAGAGTTCGTGTGCAATTCAAAATAGTTTGCAATTTTAAATTGCACATGAACTTTATGCCCACTCTGTATATGGAGTCAAGAGTAGTGGTGGGCTTGGTGCCCATGCTTAGTGGTTAGGGTGCCAGCCACATATACTGGGGCTAGTGAGTTTGAACCCGGCATGGGCCTGCTAAACAACAATGGCAACCATAACAAAAATATAGCTGGGCTTGTGGTGGGCGCCTATAGTCCCAGCTACTTGGGAGGCTGAGACAAGAGAATCACTTAAGTCCAAGAGTTTGAGGTTGCTGTGAGCTGTGACGCCATGGCACTCTACCAAGGGTGACGTAGTGAAACTCTATCTCAAAAAAAAAAAAAAAGAGTAGTGGTGAAAGGCCTGGTTGCCTGGTGGAGAGCCTGAAAATACTAGAATATCTGAGACAAATGAGAGATGAGGTAGGGCCAAATGAATTGTTATATGGAGTAAATGGCACATGTTAAGATTTTTGCATCACATTTTAATGTCCACCAAGAAGCATATACCACAGAAGAGGCACAGAACAACCAAGTCGACAAAATGAGTTGGCTGGTTGACATTGGCCACCTTTTGTCATCAGCTGTCCCATAATATGCATAGTGAGCTTGTGAACAGAGTGGACACAGCAGCAGAGACGGAAGCAATGCATGGGCCAACAACAGGGACTCCCAAATTACCAAGACAGTTGTAACCAATGGGCCCTGGACTCCCTCATCTACAAGAGAGAACACTGGGCACCAGAGGAGACCAGTCACGTGGTCAGTTGACTACCGTGGGCCTCTTTTATCCTGGGAGGACCAGTGATTTGTTTCCACGGGAACAGAGTGCCTGATCCAAGTGATGGGATCCCATAAAACATATTATCCAAGAGGGGAGCTAAGCACAGGGAAGATGTGCACGGGTGGCCCGTGACCAGGAGACTGACTGGCTGCATTACACTCCCACCGTCCAGAAGCAGTCAGCCCGTCAGAGTCGGAGCACCTGCTGAAGGTGCAGGTGAGATGCCAGCCCAGACAGCGTGTCTGCACGAGGGGCGCCATCCCTCAGGACGCTATATGTGCTCTGAAGCAGAGAGTTCTGTATGGCACTGTGTCTCCATTCGACTTCTGGAGCAGCCAAGAGGTGAAAATAGGCATGGCTCAATTTGCCTACAATGACTCTTTGGAGAATTTTGTTCTTTTCATTTCTGCAACTTTGAGTTCTGCAGGGATGAGGGCACTGGTCTAGTAATGGGGTACTTTGCCAAGGGACGAAGCAAGGGTCCTGTTAAATTATTAGCTATGATTGACACCTGAGCACCTTGGATTACTTGTGAGTGACAGGTGAGGAGTCTCCATGCTGACAGGGCTAGTAGACCTTAATCAGCAAGGCTCAGTAGGGCTGTAGGGCTGCCCACAGTGAGGGTGGGGAGGGCTTGTGTGGAACTTTGATATCCCTCCCTGTTCCTTGCCTAGTACTAAGTGTGACAAGTGTAGCAGCCTTAGGCCAAGAGGGTCATGGTTACCACAGGCTCAGAGGAGCAATACAATACTCGGTTATGCAGAAGTGTTAAATGAAGGGCAGTGGAATTTCTTCTCCTTTTCTTTTTCTTTTTGAGACAGAGTCTTGTTCTGTTGCCCAGGTTACAGTGAAGCGATTTGTTAATAGCTCACAGCAGCCTTCAACTCCTGAGCTCAAGTGATCCTCCTACCTCTGTTGTCTGAATAGCTAGGACCACAATCTTGTGCCACCATGCCTTGCTAATATTTTCTTTCTTTTGTTTTTGAGACAGAGTCTCACTCTGTCACCCTTGGTAGAATGCTGGGTGTCATAGCTCACAGCAAATTCTTGGGCTTGAGTGATCCTCCTGCCTTAGCCTCCTGAGTAATTGGGACTATAGACATGTGGCACCATGGCCAGCTACTTTTTTCTATTTTTAGTAGAGATGGGCCTTCACTCTTACTCAGGCTGGTCTTGAACTCCTGAGCTCAAGCAATGCATCTGCCTCTGCCTCTCACAGTGCTAGGATTATAGGCATGAGCCACCGTGCCCTGCCTATTTTCATTTTTTGTAGAAATGGAGTCTTGCAATGTTGTCCAGGCTGGTCTCAAACTCCTGGTTCTAGTAATCCTCCCACTTCAGCCTCCCAAAGTGCTGGGATTACAAGTATGAGCCAGCACGCTCAGCCTGAGTGTAATCTCAGTAGTGGAGAAGAGACATGATGAGGGCGGTGCCTGGGGCTCAGTGAGTAGAGGGTTGGCCCCATATACTGAGGGTGGCGGGTTCGAACTCCGGCCCTGGCCAAACTGCAACAAAAAGATAGCCAGGCGCTGTGGCAGGTGCCTATAGTCCCAGCTACTCAGGAGGCTGAGGCAAAAGAATTGCTTAAGCCTGAGAGCTGGAGATTGCTGTGAGCTGTGACACCACAGATCTCTACCAAGGGTGACAAAGTGAGACTCTGTCTCTAAAAAAAAAAGAAGAGAAACAATGAGTCCAGCTGTGGCCCTGACAGGAGTTGTGGTTTGCCCTGGTAATCTCACTCTTCCAAGTCTCACCTCTGGAAGAGAGACCCATGGAATCTAAGATGGACAGGTAAGTGGACCCGCATAGCTCAATGGGTGGACTGCAGCAGCCTTGGGGTTGTGCTGCTCAGCTGTCCCTTCAGAACGTGGTGAGGAGGGCAGTCATCAGCTGACAGCCTCCAGCTACAGTGTCTTCAAGATCCAGCACCCTGTTTAAGGGGACATTGTATCCTTGGCACCTCCCAGCCAATGACTGAAGTTGGCAGTGGTATGAGGACCTGGTCCTTTCTGGCTAACACAGGTCTCCATTACGGGTGATCTTGCCCTAGAGCTCCCTGAGATGCTGGCAAGGCTTTCTCAGAGCTGCATCTCAGCCGAAGGCTCTTCCGACTCTATCCTCCTTCCTGGCTCTTCCCTTTTCCCAGGGGTGTGGCCTGAAGGTTTTCCTGCTCACGGCTCCTTTATCCTCCACAGGTGTCAGTTCTCACCGACATCCTGCACGTCTAACTCTATCTTGGTGTTAGATGTCTATCTATTTGGGACTCTGTCTTGGGTCCACGAGGACCCAAACTGTCACAGCCTCTACTTGACAGCACAGAAATGAGGCAGCTACCTGGAACCCCACCAACAGGAGAGCCATTGCGTTCAGGAAGGAGCCACTTCTTTCTCTCCCTTATTGATTAAACCCCAATTTAAGGCCAGGTACTATGGTTCATACCTGTAATCCCAGCTGTCTGGGAAACTGAGGCTGGAGGATCACTCAAGCTCAGGAGTTTGAGACCAGCTTGAGCAAGAGAGAGAGCTGGTCTCTACCAAAAACAGAAAAACCAGGCTGGTGTTGTGACAGGCCACTGTAGCCACAGCTACTCAGGAGGCTGAGACAGGAGGATTGCTTCAACCCAGGAGTTTGAGGTTGCTGTGAGCTAGTTTGATGCCAGGGCACTATAGCCTGGGCAACTGAGTGAGACATTGTTTAAAAAAATAAAACAACCCCCCCAAAAAACACCCCTCCCCAATTTATAGGTAATGAAGAAGAGTAGAGTATGTCAAAGAGTAATGTCTTTGTTTTCTGTCAGCTTAGACTGGGAAACTCATCACAAAGGTGTGGGTCTTTCTGCTTCCCCCACAAGGGGCAGCTCCAGCAGGGAAGGAGACCAGCCCTCCCTGAGGGCGGTAACCAGAGGCGCTCACCGGAGGCTCCCTCTGGGCTGCAGAGGGCCACACAGACTGCTCTGCCCTCTCTTCCTCACAGCTCCCAAGAACATCCTCAGCACCATCCAGCTGGATCCACTTTTAGGAATAAAAGGTATTTTTATGATGAATTCAGAAAGGAAGCTTTTTGCAATTGATTTTTCTTTCAACATCCCTCTTGTTTATCATGAAACAGGCATAGCAAAATGATCCTTTTTTCTGGAACAAAACCCAAAACACTAAGTTTAATAGCTCTTAGGAAGGCAATAGACAGATAACAGGGAAAGTCAACACTAAAATCTAAGTCATTTCTTCCAGCTCAGCACTTCAGCCTCCACGTGATCCTCTCGTGGTGCTAACACCTGACACAGAGGCCCCTTCACGCTCTGGGCTTCCTCATTTCCTGGGCCAGGGTCTGGCTAGAGGTGCGTGTGTGTGTGTGTGTGTGCATGCATGTGTGTGTGTATGTGTGTGCGTGTATGTGTGTGCATGCATGTGTGTGCGTGTGTGCATGCATGTGTGTGCTTGTGTGCGTGCATGTGTGTGCGTGTGTGCATGTATGTGTGTGCGTGTATGTGTGTGCGTGCATGTGTGTGCGTGCATGTGTGCACACATGGACCACTCACATGTATGAACCGGTATGTGCAAGTGATGAAACTTGAGGATAAGGGGAAGATGGTTGGTTTTAAGACAATTTCTTCCCTGACAGGTACATGCCTTGGCTAAGGGGCTACAATTTGTGAGAAGGCAGCGCTGAAGTCTCCTGACTCCACGGCTGTGCTCTGGCTACAGCTCCTGCTGCAGAAACATTTATTTTTATTTTTTATTTTTGATGGGGGTAGGGACAGAGACCAGCCAGAAGCCGGGCACATGTGCTTCCCCAGATACCTTTGATGAGAGTGTTTCTGTGTATACTTCTTGTTCCCCTCTAAGTCTCCGTGGAATGATGACTTGGTTTTCCACCAGAGGTCTGAATTATTCATTCATTTTTAAAATATTTGTTGCATGTGAGTTTTCCTGAATGCCTTTGATTTTACCACCCTAACCCTTCATAGTCTCTGCAAAAGAAAGGAAAACATTTTCTAGTAAAAATTTCATTTACATCATATTTCTTTATTATAGTCAATAAATATACTTTTATACATGAAATCATCATGGAATTCATAGTTTAAGGCGCTAAGTCTCCAAAGGTAAGAAATCTATTACACGTTGCTCTTTAATTTCAAACACTAGAACATAAGAAGTGAAACTATCATTTTAATTTTGAATCTGCAGGCTTAAATTTAGTAGAATTAATTAAGTACCTTCAGAACTCTCAAGTAAGAAATTAACAGGCTAGAGGCTGAACTAATAAACAATCTTGACATGGTTTGATTATCACTTGGTGTATTCTTATATTAATTTACTCTTTTATTTACAAATCTGTACTGAGTGACAATTCTACCTGTAGAGAGCACAAGAGAGCTGTCAACAGCTGAGACACATCAACCCATTCTCTGTAATTCTGGACGTTTATCTTGCTTTAAAATGAGAGTCGTTCATGTCTTGACCCTCTTACTGAGCACTGAACGTTTATCTGTGCACGCTCCATTTCTCTTCCTGCTGGAATTTTCTTTGGAGTCAGTGGTGTTGTTGCTGTGCAAGTCCAAGTGTCCCTCCTTAGACATCTGCAAGACAGGCACACAAAACTCCAGTGTGTGTCACCTTTAAGCCAGCAGCATCCATGGGACTGATTTAATAGACTAACCCACAAATGAAAAACACAGCAAAGCAATACTAATTGTTCCTGTCTAACCTTCTTATTAATATTTTCAATAGACATCTGAAATGTGATGTCAACATAAAATCTAGGACTCCAAGTCAAATTTTTTTTTTTTACCTGCTCACTAAACCACAGAACCACTGTCAAAATTTCATACATATGAAAATGTATGCCAACTTTGCTAACTCCAAAGTTTCCTGCAATAAGGTGTTTTGTTTTTTTTTGTGGAAGATCCTTTTCAATGTCAGGTGGTCTAGTTTTTATAGTTGTGATTCTGTCTCAGACTTGATGAGCTACTTTTGAACATCTTGATTCCTATAAGTGGTTTGTACTGTTGGAAAAGACAGAAGCTGTCCTGTTACCAGATCATTTGTTCTCTCTCAAGCAACCCAATGTTTTTCAATCATGAAACAGACTGTGCTGACTGCCCTAGATGGGCAGGCGGCCTCTAGGCACTGAATGTTCCTTTATGCATTTAAGTCATAAACAAATAACAAATTATGCAACAAAGCCTCTCAAGTTTTTGCCTTTCTGTTTCCTAACCCAGGGCGCTCTTTCTCACACCATGGGCAGTGCAGGCAGAGAATGGAAAAGCCCTCTGCTGGAAGCACATCAAATGCAGAAACTAGGCCACTCAGTGGCAGATGGTTCCCAGGCCCTGGTGGCCATTCGAAGGGAGCACTGAAGTCCATTTCGGGAGTTTGGAACCGCACTGCTAATGCTTCTGCTAGCTGGAGAGAGCAATGTGTGGGAATGGGAGGCAGTGTCAGGTGGTCCTCCCAGTAAACAGGAGGAAGCTCAGGCCGTTTATTATCATCTCTCTCTCTATTTTGAAGGCCCTCTCTGTAGGTCTCAGGGTTGGTTTTTCGTTTCTGTTTTTCATACGGGAATGATTGTATAAGAATGGTTCTATGGAAGGCAGCGCCTGTGGCTCAAGGAGTAGGGCGCTGGCTTCATATACCAGAGGCGGTGGGTTCAAACCCAGCCCTGGCCAAAAAATCTGCAAAAGAATGGTTCTATGGCTTTATTCCTATGAAATGGTATGACACATGCTTTGGAAATTTAATCGTGCACTCAAAATCACAAGAATAAGCAAATCCTAGCATAAAGCAGTTTTGTTCCAACGATCACTGTACAATTTTTTTAAAAAAATTACATTCTTTTTTCTTAAATTCCCTCCATAAATAAAGTAGCCAAAACTTACCTGTGTTTTGCATGGAGTACTCTCAGAAATCACACTTTCAGTTTTGGCTCCGAGGGCTCCTTCTAAAACTAAGTCAAGAAAGATATAATGGAGAAGACAGAATAACATCAATATCTCTTTTTTTGAGACAGAGTCTCACTTTGTCACCCTCAGTAGAGTGCCATGGTGTCATAGCTCACAGCAACCTCAAACACTTGGGCTCAAGTGATCATCTTGCCTCAGCCTCCCAAATAGCTGGGACTACAGGTGTACACCACCATGTCTGGGTAGTTTTTCTATTTTGAGTAGAGACAGGGTCTTGCTCTTGCTCAGACTGGTCTCCAACTCCTGAGCTCAAGCAATCCACTTGCCTTGGCCTCTCAGAGTGCTAAGATTACAGGTGTGAACCACTGTGCCTGGTCTAATAGAAATGTCTTTAAAAAAAAACTTTTTGATATTTATACGAATACCTTTAATGAAGAATAGATAGGTAAATGGCATCAAAAATGTATCACTATTAAAATTGCTTTTAAAATTTTATTATATTCTTTCATCATTATCATTTATAAGTGGCACTGAGCCCCACATCTATGTCTTGCTCACTTTCTTCAGAGGAAATGCTTCTGGCTCACTACCAACAAGGTGCGAGGTCGGAGTTGACTCAGACTCAAGTGACAGATTTCCCCAACCTGCACTCTCTCTTCCACCAGGCCCCATGGACCAGAGGACACACAGCCTGTGAGGAATGCTTAGCAGGTTGGGGGTGAGTCCAACACAGTGAGCTATGAATAACTTACATTGACACTTAAGTCTCCTAACATTAATTATCCATTTTGTATGCCATATTGATTCTTGGCTTCTTAGTCTTATCCACAAAAGGCTGAGAAGCAAGCAGAAAAGTTGAATCTTAAAAATTTACAGAAATGGGATGGCACCTGTGGCTCAGTGAATAGGGTGCTGGCCCCATATACCTAGGATGGAGGGTTTGAACCCAGCCCTGGCCAAACTGCAACAAAAAAATAGCCCAGTGTTCTGGCGGGCACCTGTAGTCCCAGCTACTTGGGAGGCTGAGGCAAGAGAATCACTTAAGCCCAGGTGTTGGAGATTGCTGTGAGCTATGACATTGCAGCACACTACCGAGGGAAATAAAGTGAGACTCTGTCTCTTAAAAAAAAAAAAAAAATTTACAGAAATGATCTATTTTCACTCTGGGAGGCCAAGGCAGGTAAATTGCTTGAGCTCATGAGTTTAAGACCAGGCTGAGCAGGAGTAAGATCCTGTGTCTAAAAAATAGCTAGCATGTGTTGGGCACTTGTAGTCCCAGCTACATGGGAGGCTGAGGCAAGAGGATCACTTGAGCCCAAGAGTATGAGGTTGCTGTGAGCTCTAATACCACGGGACCACAGTACTCTACCCAGGGTGACAAAGTGAGACTGTCTCAAAAAAAAAAAATCTCTTATTTTGATAGTACTTTTTACTTTCTAATCAAATTTATGTTTAGAATTGAAAAAGAAATTAATTTAATTACATGAAAGAAGGAACCAAAAGGTATATTTTTATGATAAGCTATAATCTGAATGACAAACAAAAGTCTTCAAAAATTAAATTGTAATAAATTTTTTTTTTTTTTTTTTTTGGCCAGGGCTGGGTTTGAACCCACCACAACTTGCATATGGGCCGGCACCCTACTCCTTGAGCCACAGGAGCCATCCTTTTTTTTGCAGTTTTTGGCTGTGGCTGGGTTTGAACCCACCACTTCCAGCATATGGGGCTGGCACCCTATTCCTTTGAACCACACGCACCACATGTAATAAAACTTTTAATAATATTTTTGAGTACCAGTGCCCAGAATATTTTAATAATATCTGAAATATTCTTTTAAAAATAAAAAAGTGAAGGAAAAAAGAAAGAAATTCAAAATTAAAAACCAAGGGAAGCAACTCAGCATATTGCAAAAAATTATGAATCCTTGGCTTGGCACCCATAGCACAGTAGTTATGGCGCCAGCCACATACGGAGGCTGGCAGGTTTGAACCTGGCCCGGGCCAGCTAAATAGCAATGGCAACTGCAACAACAACAAAAAATTGTGGATCTATAGTTCAGAATGTTTATTACAAATGTTTCTTGTATTTTAAAGGTACAATGTTGTGATACTACATACTGCAGTAATCGTGGGGTATAGTAGAACACAGACATGCAGGTTTTAAATACACTAGCTAGGTTCAGCGCCTGTAGCTCAGTGGGCAGGGCCCTGGCCACATACACAGAGGATGACAGGTTTGAGCCCTGCCTGGGCTTGCTAAACAACAATGACAACTGCAACCAAAAAAAAAAAAAAAAAAAAAAAAAATAGCCGGGTGTTGTGGCAAGTGCCTGTAGTCCCAAGAGTTTGAGGTTGCTATGAGCTGTGACATTACGGCACTCTACTGAGGGTGACATAGTGAGACTCTGTCTCAATAAATAAATAAATAAATAAGTACACTAGCTATTCTAAAGTAAAAATAAATTACACAAATTAAACAGTATACTATTTCAGTAAAAACTTAGATTAGGAGTTGTATGAGTATAAACTGAAAATCTCAGTTTAACTAAGAGTCTACATAGTTATTTTTCAGATATCCTATAGCTCTAGATTCCCTAGCTCTAAAGGGAAAGTTATACATTTCTTTCTGTCCTGCTTCACTTCCATCTTGCGAACGGTAGAGTGCTCTGGCATGGTAGCTCACGGCAACCTCAAGCTCTTTTGGGCTTAGGTGATCCTCTTGCTACAGCTCTTGCGAACGGTAGAGTGCTCTGGCATGGTAGCTCACGGCAACCTCAAGCTCTTTTGGGCTTAAGTGATCCTCTTGCTTCAGCCTCCAGAGTAGCCGGGACTACAGGCATGTACCACCATGTCCAGCTAGTTTTTTCTATTTTTAGTAGAGACGGGGTCTTGCTGTGGCTCAGATTGGTCTTGAACTCCTGAGCTCAAGTAATCTACCTGCCTCAGCCTCCCAGGTTGCTAGGATTACAGGCATGAGCCACCATGCCAGCCCATTCCATCTTGAATGGCAAGCATGTACAGGGTTATAAATGACCAGGCTGGTGTTGGGGGAGTTTGAGGGAGGGAGCAGGAGACTTCTTAAACATCCCTGGACTGACCTGTCAGAATCTCATCAAGTTGGTCCACCATAAACTTTGCATCTTCTTCCGTGAAGCACATAGGTGGTTTTATTTTAAGCACATTTCTATGAGGTCCGTCGGCACTGAGAAGCACCCGTTTTTCTTTCATCCTAATTAGTGCAGAAAATACACGTGAGTGGATATAAATGGTCACTAAGATGATTTCGGAATAATGTGAACACAGAGCAGGTAAGCATTCTGCAATCGGGAAGCCCACATTTGTACACTGCATGGGTCTTAAATTCCCCTTTTTCAGAGAGATGGGGGAAGTAAAGCAAGCTTGCAAGTGGGTGGGCATTTGGAGCCAAGACACGGAACAGGTGGGTGTGGGGGACTTACTTGTAGATGACGTGCTGAGCTTCCGCTGTGGCAGGGGTCCTTTTCTGAGGGTCCTTCACTAAGTCGATTCCGATAAAAAGGCCAACGCCCCTGAGGGAAGTGAAGAAAGAAGCCTTGACACACTATTGGCTGCTGAATTACCACAAAAAGTTAGCACTGTCTGCAAACTTTCAGTTTAATTTGAAACTTTAAGCCAACATGACATGCCAATCTAGCTTTCACAGTTGTTTCTAGATCTTATTTTTTTTTTTTTTAGACAGAGTCTCACTATGTCGCCCTTGGTAGAGTGCTGTGATATCACAGCTCACAGCAACCTAAAACTCTTGAACTTAAGCAATTCTCTTGCCTCTGCCTCCCAGGTAGCTGGGACTACAGGCACCTGCCACAACACTTGGCTGTTTTTTGTTGCAGTTGTCATTGTCATTTAGCTGGCCTGGGCCGGGTTTGAACCTGGCTCCCTTGGGGTATGTGGCTGGCGCTGTAACCACTGTGCTACGGGTGCTGGGCCTGTTTCTGGTTTTTGTCATCCAAGCTTTTTCTTATTTGTGAAAAGGCTTAAAAAACAACCCTTTTATGCTATTTAGTTTCTTAGGATGATAGTAACGGTAAATGTTTATGTATCTATGAAAAATATCCAGTTTTTCAGGATAGCATTTTAAATTATTTTCAGTGGATCATTTAGTGTTAAATTCCCTCATTTCATCTTTTGGGTGCTGAAATTATCCCAGCTTTACTAACAAAGAAAAAGCATAAAAGTTGGGAAAGATACACACACATATGTTAAAAGTGGTGATACCTGGTTTCTGGATTAAAAAAGGACTTTTTGATATCTGTTTTTTGTGTCTGTGTTTTCTGTTTTTTACTTATAGACTAAAACATAAGCTATTTTCATTTTGAAAAAGGGAATAACTGCATGACAACTTCCTGATAAACATACCTGATATCACCTATCAGAGTGTGTTTGGCCTTCTGTTCTTTGAGTAACTCAGTGAGATAATGCCCTACTCTCACGGCATTTCCTTGAAGGTCTTCACTTTCAATTATATCCAGGACAGCCAAACCAATAGCACAAGACACTGGATTTCCTCCATACTGTAGAAAAGAGATAAAGGAAAAGATATAACAGTTGAATTCATGGTATTCCTTCATCTATGAGAAATCATACGTTGAAGATACAATTTCAATATAATTTTATCTTACACTAGCTTCTCAGATTTAGAATATAGCACAATTCTATTCATTTGGGATTGAGTGAAAATTCATTCCAAATTATATTCTTCTATGTAACTTCTGCTACATAACTTGTATGAAGAAGTATCAGGGAATTTATTGGCTTATCTGAACAAAAACCAGACATTTGGTTGGGATTGAAGAATCTCAGAGAGGGGCAGCACCTGTGTCTCAGTGGGTAGGGAGCTGGCCCCCTATACTGAGGGTGGTGGATTCAAACTCAGCCCTTGCCAACTGCAACAAAAAATAGCTGGGCATTGTTGCAGGCACCTGTAGTCCCAGCTACTCGGGAGGCTGAGGCAAGAGAATTGCCTAAGCCCAAGAGCTGGAGGTTGCTGTGAGCTGTGATGCCACAGCTCTCTACTGAGGGCGATAAAGTGAGATTCTGTCTCTTAAAAAAAAAAAAATCTCAGAGTAGAGGAAAAGTTGGAATTTTGAGATGAATCAAATGAGTTGCCATTTTTCCTTCTTTCCTGGAAAAGTAATAAATTGTCCTTCACTTGTTCTCAAAAACCACTTCTTATATTTTTCTGATGTGACCTGAGAACAAGTACTGAACATTCTGTACAGATTTTGGCGTTCCTGGGGTGGGCTCCTTGGCTTCCCCATGGAAGGTCACCTGCTGAAGAAGCAGGGAGCAGCAGGCCAGAGCCGGAGTCCTCCCTGGAAGGAGCGGCTTTTTTTCGGGGTGGGAGGGTATGGGACAGCCCCAGCAGCTGCTGGAGCCTCTTTACTCTGGGTAACTCGCATCTCTGTCTCCCCTAAGTAGACACAGCTCCCTGCAACCTGAGCTGAGCTGATAAGGAAATGGATTTGGATAGGGTCCGGACCGAGGCTTTTTGTTGGACAAGTTCCCCAGGGCGCACCCTGAGACTGGCATTTCACCCATTTCAGACCTTCCTGAGCTGTGGCAGGATATTTTGTCTGAATTTGATTGGAGCTACCTTCTGGGGTGGAAGTCCTGGGTCCAGAGGAACCAGAGAACCTGGCTTAAATTTGGAACTCACTTGCGGTTCCCAGGGAACACAGGTTCTAGGCCACCATTGGGAACAGTTTATCTTCCAGCCCTACAGGCCATTTGGGGCTACAGGGCATTGGGGGCGCACAGTCTGAGGTGCCAGCTTTTCCTCTTTGCATTCCCATTTGTTTGAAAGGCCCTGGCATTTTATGTTGAGAATTCTCTGTACTGTCTGCTTTTGTTATTTGGGGTTCCTGTTGCACCACAGAAAAGCTCCACCTAAAAGTTTCTTGAGAAGAACTTTGTCTGAAAGGTCAGCTTAGGACTGTGAACCTGTGTCTCAGGAGAATGGTTTTACTGTAAACCAATATCCGCGCTGGAGGGCGAAAAGTGGCTGTTACGTGAAACCCTGAAAGGCAACTTGAACTTGTAGACTGTCCCACAGCTAAGAGTGCTAAAGTAAAATCTATTGAAATTTTGTGGGAGTGTGAATGTTTAGGTATGTCTTATATATTATGTGTTTGTGTCTACACAGTTCTGGGCTGGCTTGTAAATAAGAAAGTACTCATAAATTAATTAAACAAACCCAAATGCTTTTTTTTTGTTGTTCACGTGAATTTGAATTGAGTAATATTTGGTACACTGGGTTGTCAAAAAAATTTCAGGGTATAGTTCAGTGAGGGAAATGCAGGTTTCTTCCATTGAAGAGCTGAGTGAAAACAGCTAAGCAGTGACATTGTCTCCAGATAATTCCTGTCTTTAGATTAGAATCTTACTTTTAGCCATAACAAGTCTTGTCATACATACTGTACAAACTACAGTAATTTTTACAGGTGTATAGCTTATGACTTTGGGATGTAAAACCAAGGAAATAAATTTCCCCAAAAAGAAAAATTTAGTATCTCTTATGTCAGCCATACAACATTTATAGTTCTGAGTCATCTAAACATTTGAAAAGTGTTTTTGAAATTTAAAGATGTGTCGGGCGGTGCCTGTGGCTCAGTGAGAAGGGCACCAGCCCCCTATACCGAGGGTAGGGGGTTCAAACCTGGCCCCGGCCAAACTGCAACAAAAAAATAGCCAGCTACTGTGGTGGGTGCCTGTAGTCCCAGCTACTTGGGAGGCTGAGGCAAGAGAATCTCCTAAGCCCAAGAGCTGGAGGTTGCTGTGAGCTGTGATGCCACAGCACTCTACCGAGGGCAACAAAGTGAGACTGTCTCAAAAAAAAAAAAATTTAAAGATGTGATACAAAACAAAGATGATATCACCCATTAATGAAAGTACTATAACCTCTATCTATAGTTTGGCAGGGCCACCATTAGCGTTAGAAAAATTAATAAGCCCATTTCAGGAAGGGGAAAGATACACAAGGAAAAATATAAGGAGCATTTTGCTAGATAGAATGAAATCTGGTTAGATCAAAGTTTGGCTGGGGTCCTGAAGTGATTAGCGGGCAAGACTGAGCTTTAATCTTTACCAAATTTTCAAAAAGCATAAGAACATGCATTATTCTTCTTAGTATTAAAACTAGAGACCAGAATTTACCGTATTGAAATACTCCATCCCAGAGCTGCTGAAGGCTTCTGCAATTTCTTTGGTTGTTACCACACATGCCACTGGGTGGCCATTGCCCATTGGTTTTCCCATAGTCACGATATCTGGAACAAAGTCTTCGCCATGCATTTGGAAGCTCCAGAAGTGTTTCCCAACTCGGCCGAAGCCTACCTGAACTTCATCGGCTATAAACACACCCCCTGCTCTGTGTACATATCTGAAAAGCAAAGAGTCAGTCTAATGACTTCAGGTCAATGAGAGTCCCCAAACCCACCCTCAAAGATATAGACCATTGAAGACAAAAAACCATGGTTAACCTGAAGCCTTAATCATTGTTAAAAATTTTTCAGTTCTCCAAACCCCACACAGATGTCATTGACCTTACAATAGAACCATGTAATTTCTAGATTAGGTATATTCCATATTGTCTGGGTGCTGCTTAAGTAAGCTATATGGCAGTATTTTAAGTAGGAAGAGAAAGACTTGAATGAGGAATTTTTAGCAGGGTTCTTCTTCAAATGTTTCCAAATTGGTGAGTCTTGTGCACCAGCCAATTGGACAGAATGCCAGGCTGGGAGTTGGAGCCAAGGCCTGAAATGCCCCTGCTGGACCATGAGTAAACTCTTTCCTTGCTGGATCTTGGAAAAGGTTGGGGGAGCATCCAGGAGTCCTGAGAGAGTAGGCACTCAGGTGTGGCTATTTACCAGCTAATCTGGAAGAACTTCAGTATATTAGCAACCAGTATGGCCCTGCAGAATTCTCACAGTGCCCTTAGTTTGACCAAGGATGCCCACATCAAGTACATACTCTGCCACTTTCTGGAAGTAGCCTGCTGGAGGAATTATTTGTCCGCCACAACTCTGCATGGATTCAGCAATAAAGGCAGCAATCTATACAAGAGAAGATGGGGTCAAAGTCCATTAGGCCCCTCTCCTACTCCCTGAAAAAGAGGATTTCTTATAGAGCAGGTTATTTTTTAAATGGCTTAGGAATAGACCTGTTACAAGTGGCAAATAGGCCATTTGATTTAAAAGAAAGGAAAAGATGTCTATGTTGGCAAAGCAGCTGATTTAAAGCACTAGTTTCTGAAGTTTGAGGGTGCTGGTACAGCTGCCATGAGACACAGGAGATGAGAGGGTGACGTCCATCTTTTCATTGTTAATTTAAGGGCAGGGATTCCATTGGGATGAGCTGAATAAGACTGATGTTTTGGTCAGTCTTTAAAATGAACCCCTAAAAATTTACCTAGGTTCCACAGTCATTGCTATGGGGCCTCTTTCCTCAGCTTGGTGAAATATTGCTGGAGGGTAGGATTCGCACCAAGGAAATGGGAGGGTGACGTGTGGCCAGGCAGTGTAATTACTGCGCTACATTTCTAGGTCTCGCCTTAAATCAGGCTTAGCTCAACAGCGGAAAACTAACAAAAGGAACTATAGATGAAGTGTCCTGTTCTAGAGGATAAGAAAGTAGGAAATAGAACTGAATTGAAGTAAGCACTGAGTAGTAAGTACTTACTGAAGTACTGGACTGTAGTAAGAAGAGAAAGAGAAAAAAACAAAAAAACAAAAGCGTAGGCTGGGCGCTGTGGCTCACACCTGTAATCCCACCACTTGGGAGGCCGAGGGGGGTGGATTGCTGGAGCTCACAGGTTCGAGACCAGCCTGACCCAGAGTAAGACTTGTCTTTAAGAATAGCCCAGGTGTTGGCTTGGTGTCTGTAGCTCAAGGGGCTAAGGCACCAGCCACATATATCAGAGCTAGAGGGTTCGAATCCAGCCCAGGCCTGCCAATCAACAATGACAACTACAACCAAAAAATAGCCAGGCATGGGTGCCTGTAGTCCCGGCTACTTGGAGGCCGAAGCAAGAGAATTGCTTAAGCCCAAGAGTTGGAGGTTGCTGTGAGCTGTAATGGCACAGCACTTTACTTGAGGCTCTGTCTCAAAGAAAAAAAAAATAGCCAGGCGTGGGCAGCACCTGTGGCTCAGTAAGTAGGCCATTGGCCCCATATACTGAGAGTGGAGGGTTCAAACCTGGCCCGAGCCAAACTGCAACAAAAAAACAGCCAGGTGTTGTGGCAGGCTCCTGTAGTCCCAGCTACCCAGCTACTGAGAGGCTGAGGCAAGAGAATTGCCTAAGGCAAGGGCTGGAGGTTGCTGTGAGCTGTATTGCTATGGCACTCTACTGAGGGCAACAAAGTGAGACTCTGTCTCAAAAAAAAAAAAAAGTATTAGATGATCAAGAGAATCAAGGCTCTAGAGTTCAGGTTCTTAGTAACTGTATTTACCTTGAGTTAAATGCATCACTTTTTCATTATATGTTCTTAGTAGTAAAATGAGGCTGTTGGGCTCAAGAGATGTCTCATTTACAATTCCACAACTTTGGCTGGGTGTCTATGCTCAGTGGTTAGAGTGCTGGCCATATACACTGGCGCTGGTGGGTTCGAACCCAGCCCCAGCCTGCTAAAAACAACAATGACAACGACAACAAAAAATAGCTGGGCGTTGTGGTGGGAGCCTGTAATCTTAGCTACTTGGAAGGCTGAGGCAAAGAATCACTTAAGCCCAAGAGTTTGAGGTTGTTGTACCTACAATACCATGGTACTCTATTGAGGGTAAAATAGTGAGACTCTGTCTCAAAATAAATACAATTCCACAACTTTCCAAGCACATCTAATATTTAGAAGTACTCGTTTTATATTTGCTCATTGCTTTCTTTTCTTTTCTTCTTTTTTTTTTTTTTAGAGACAGTCTTATTTTGTTGTCCTTGGTAGAGTGCCGTGGCATCACAGCTCAACCTCTAGCTCTTAGGCTTAGGTGATTCTCTTGCCTCAGCCTCCCGAGTAGCTGGGGGTACAGGCGCCCGTCACAACAACCGGCTATTTTTGTTGTTGTTATTGCAATTTGGCCAGGGTTGGTTTCGAACTCGCCACCCCTGGTATATAGGGCCAGTGCCCTACTCACTGAGACACAGGTGCTGCCCCTGCTCATTGCTTTCAACACTGTTCAAATCACAGTATTAATCCAATAACTACTGAATGCTAATGTTCTCAAAAAACTATCCACACCCTCTTTTAGCAGCAGGGAGTCCATATGATGGTGTTAATGTAAATTTTCTGTTCTGAAAACATTGTTTACCATTTGTGTAGAGCGGTCTGGGCTATGTTTGGAAGGCAGCTAAGCTCACCACTGTACCACCAAGGCAGGGCTTGCCACACATCAGGTAGAACTTTAGTTCTACCTTTGTGGATATGTCCCATAAGGAGATATGAAAAAACAAATGGGTTGGGAAGAAAAGAAGAAACAATTGAGAAATGTGAATGGTGTTCCAGTAATAGAGCAAAAATATTTGAATTAATTGAAAAAGTAAAGGCTTCATTTTCCTTTCTGTTATGGTTGCTTTTATCACCACATCTATGCCATGAATCGGTTTAAAGCAAAGTATTGTCAAGTTGCACTAAAAATTCACCTAAGTAACCCCCAGACGGACTGCGAATTGAACATTAAAGCTGAAGACAGTAGAGTGAAGACTGAGAAAATGAAAAGCCATTTTTCCAGCTCTCCAGGATTCTGGCTGTGTCTTAGAAGTCCAGGCCTAGATTGGAAGAGTATTTTTTTGCCTTGGCTTGCCAGGGGCAGAACAGCCTCAGACTCTCCGGGTTCAGGAAGTTTGAGCCAGTTCCTGAGAAGCACCAAGGCTTCCTTGTAGGGTCTGGAAGCCTGCCTTGGTCTTGGGCCCCAAGGCCAGCCTGTCCTTTCTCCTCCCGTCACCATATTTTGACCCTGGAGGCTATTCTCAGTTGGAATAGAATGTCCTTGGGCTGTCACCTTTCTTAATTCTCTCTTCTTCTATCCCTATGGACTAGACCTTGCACACCACTGAAAGGGTCAGAGTTAGGCCAGTAGATCTAGAATGGCATAGTGATTATATTTCCAGGGTAAACAGACATAGACAGTCTTAGAGGCATGACTGTAATAAAGCACTTTTTGAAATATGAACCAAGTAACCAGAGAAAACAGAAGGGAAGTTAGAGCTAATCCTCTTCCATCTCTCCAGTGAATTACAGCCATTTCAATCCATTTTGTCAGTGACGTTAAAAATGTTTCCAAAGCTGTAAATACAAACCTTTCTTCCACTGCTATGAGCTTCTTCAATAATTTTCTTCACTTCATCTGCATAAGCACCAGCTGGATCTGCATGGTCTTCTCTGTATTTTCCCCTGTAAGTATCTGGAACTGGTGCCTGAAAATATCAAATAATGCAGTTCCTCATTATTTTCTCTGTGACAAACTTTTTTTTTTAGAGACAGAGTCTCACTTTATCACCCTTAGTGGAGTGCCACGGCGTCACAGCTCACAGCAACCTCCAACTCCTAGGCTTAGGTGATTCTCTTCCCTCAGCCTCCCAAGTAGCTGGGACTACAGGTGCCTGCCACAATGCCAGCTATTTTTTGTTGTTGTTGTTGCGGTTGTCATTGATGTTTAGCTGGCCCAGGCTGGGTTTGAACCCGCCACCCTCCATGCATGTGGTCGGCGCCATAATCACTGTGCTACAGGCACTGCCCCGTGACAAACTTTTTTGATAAAAAGCATATCCCAGCCAGGCTAGGTGGCTAGTGCTGGTAATCCTAGCACTCTGGGAGTCCTGAGGTCAGAGGACTGGTTGAGCTCAAGAATTTAAGACCAGCGTAACCTGAAGAGTGAGATCCCATCTCTCCTAAAAATAGAGACTTTAGCTAGTTTTGGTGGTTGGTATACACCAGTAGTCCCAGCTACTCAGGAGGCTGAGGCAGGAGGATTGTTTGTGTCCAGGAGTTTGTGGTTGCTGTAGGTAGGCTGAGCCCATGGCACTTCAGCCCAGGTGACAGAGCAAGATTCTGTCTAAAAAAAAGAAACAGGCCTTTCCCCACAAGGGCATGTCAAACAGAGGTGATTTAAGGTAATTTAAATGATTCTAGATGCTTTTGTCCTTTTTTCTTTAACATTTCCAAATTCAGTGAAGAACTGACATCTTTGAATTGTGAACAGGAGCTTGGATTTTCTCACAGATTGTTATAAATCAAGACTGTGTCCCTATGAACATAAATAGCTAATTCAATCAAAGTGTGATTATGCTACTTGCAAATGTCGATGAATGAAAATGAACCAGCACTTATCAACTAACTGTATCACAAATTGTAATCATTCAGAAAACTAAAAAGTGCCTTAGAGTGACTCCAGATCTTAACATCCTGAAGGAAGATACTGATCATTCTCTTAAGGAAGTCTACTATTCCTACAAATACATCAAGCAAATTTCCCTGTTTGACGACTTGTTTAGTTTATTTTACCTAGTAAATAAAACTGTATAATAATTCATCACAAAGAAATTTAATTTTAAACATCATACACACTCATTTCAAAGTCTGAATTTCAAGTTGGCAGAAGGAATAGAAAAAGTAACAACTTGGCACCACAGCTGGCACTCTGGGAGGCCAAGGCTGGTGGATTGCTTGTGCTGAGGAGTTTGAGACCAGCCTGAAGAAGAGCGAGATCCTGTCTCTACTAAAAATAGAAAAACTAGGGTGGCACCCGTAGCTCAGTAGGTAGGGTGCTGGCCACATACACTGAAGCTGGTGGGTTCAAACCTGGCCCGGGCCAGCTAAAACAACAATGACAACTGCAACAATACCAAGAAAAAATAGCCTAGGCATTGTGGCGGGTGCCTGTAGGCCCAGCTACTTGGGAGGTTGAGGCAAGAGAATCACTTAAGCCCAAGAGTTTGAGGTTGCTGTGAGCTGTGATGCCATAGCACTCTACCAAGGGCAACATAGTGAGACTCTGTCTCAAAAAATCAGTAAGTAAAGAAATAGATAAATAAACCAGTTGGGCATGGTGGTGCTTCCCTATAGTCCTACTTAGTCAAGAGACTGACACAAGAGAATCACTTGAACCTAAAAGTTTGAGGTTGCTGTGAGCTATGATGCCATGACAGTCTATCAAGGATAACAGAGTGAGACTCTGTCTCAGAAAAAGAAAGTAACTGATAATCCAAAGCTAAGAAAATTAAGATGATGGCTCTGAATACCTACTGTATTGCTAAACTAATTTATCTATTGTAATGTTCATCAACGGACTATGAACGATATTCTCTCCTTATCTAGCTCTTTGACTTTAGTAATCACATAACTGCTCCAGATCTTAGTTTATTTTTCAAAATGAAAGTATTGGGCTGGATTATCCCTAGGCATTCTTCCAGCACTAACACGCAGATATTAAGATTCAAAGATACTTACCACATGTACAAATTCTTTCTTGACATCTTTGCCTTTCTGAAATTTGTATGGACTGATCTCAATTAAGGATGATAGGTGACCATGATAAGCACTGAAAAGATAAAGAAGAGTAACCAAAATCACTCCAAGAGGGATATTTTTCTAATGTATGAAATACAGTGTTGTCTTTCCTCCACACTCATCCACTGAGAATGAATCTCAACATTGGTGTCAGATTTAACCATTCAGGATCTAATTTTTTATGGCAAGACTGGCCTTTTAATTTGTCCAATTTTTCTTATATATGCAAGAAAACATACAAAATGCCAAGTATGTGTCCTTATTGCCAGTTTCTTTTTAGTAGGGAAAACCCTGACTTCTTTGAATTATATTGCTAAATTAGATTCTCTAAATATGAAAAATGACTTTCTATATCTTCGTGCAAAACTTCACATGTACATAGTCTTTAAATGTATTTGATAGTTACATTCTAGTAAGTTTTAAGAACATCTTCGGGTGAGCACAGTGGTTCATACCTATAATCCTAGAACTCCTGGGAGGCCAACTTGGGGGTACTCCTTGAGCTCAGGAGTTCAAGGCAAGCCTGAGCAAGAGTGAGACAGCCTCATCATATCTACTAAAAATAGAAAAGTTAGCCAGGCATTGTGGCAGGTACCTGCAGTCCCAGCTACCTGGGAAGCTGAGGCAGGAGGATTGCTTGAGCCCAGGAGTTTGAGGTTGCTATGAGCTTGGCTGACACCATAGCATCCAAACCTGGGACAGAGTGAAACTCTGTCTCAAAAACAAGACAAAACAAAACCAAAAAACAAACAACCCAGCAAAAACAACAACAACAAAAAAAACCAAACCAAAACCCCACAACTTTATATATCATAGAATGGGCACATGTTTTTATTTGATATGATTTCTGAAGGATGTTCAATTGCGAATATTGGGCAGGCCAGGTGTAATAGCTGACATCTGTAATCCTAGCATTTTAGATGGCCAGGGTGGGACAATTGCTTGAGCCCAGGAGTTGGAGACCAGTCTGAGAAAGAGCAAGACCCCATCATTACTAAAAAATAGGAGTTGGAGGTTGCAGTGAGCTATGATGATGATACTGTACTTACTCCAGCCTAGGCAACAGAGGGAGACAGAAGAAAGAAAAAAGGAAGGAAAGAAGGAAGGAAGGAAGGAAAGAGCTATCAAAGCAAGGAGCAAAGAAAAAAAGTTGTTGGGCAAATACTAGTTGGGAAGAAATAGGAGGTCTCTTCAAGAAGGCAGATTGAGGCTCAGTGCCTGTAGCTCAGCAGCTAAGGTACCAGCCACATACACTGGAACTGGGGGGTTTGAACCCTGCCAAACAACAATGACAACTACAACCAAAAAATAGCTGGGTGTTGTGGTGGGCACCTGTAGTCCCAGCTACTTGGGAGGCTGAAGAAAGAGACTCGCTTAAGCCCAAGAGTTGGAGTTGCTGTGAGCAGTCTACCCAGGGTGACAGTTTGAGACTCTGTCTCAAAGAAACAAAAAAAAAAAATTCAGATTAAGACCAGGTGAGGTGGCTCACATCTGTAGTAGTCCCAGCGCTCTGGGAGGCCAAGAAGGATAGATTGCTTGAGCTCATAGGTTCGAGACTGGCCTGCACAAGAATGAGACCCCTGTCTCTAAAAAACAGCTGGGCAGCTTGGCACCTGTAACTCAAGCAGCTAAGGCACCAGCCATATACACCATAGCTGGCGGGTTCAAATGCAGCCCAGGCCTGCCAAACAACAACGACAACTACAACCAAAAAATAGCCAGGTGCTGTGACAGGTGCCTGTAGTCCCAGCTACTTGGGAAGCTGAGGCAAGAAAATTGCTTAAGCCCAGGAGTTGGAGGTTGCCGTGAGCTGCGATGCCACAGCACTCTAGCCAGAGAGACAGCTTGAGGCTCAGTCTCAAAAAAATAAAAAAAATAAAAAAATAAAAAAAATGGTGGGTGCCTGTAGTTTCAGCTACTCACAAGGCTGAGGCAAGAGGATCACTTGAGCCCAAGATTTTGAGGTTACTGTGAGCTATGACACCATGGCACTCTACAAGTGGCAACAAAGTGAGACTCTGTCTCAAAAACAACAACAACAAAAAGCAACAGAAGTCAGATTGAGAGGTGATTAAGAGGCTATGAAGTTCCTTTCTCTCACTTAAAATTCAAGTGACTATGGTATTCCTTTTTCTGTTTCTTGCCTCATGAATTGATAAGGTAAACTGTAAAAACTTGCCCTAACATAGATTAAGACATGCTACAGCTATTGAAATAAAATTAGTATGGTATTGAAACAAGAACAAAGAGACTGCTGGAAAAGAAATAGCTCAGAGACACTTCCATACATATATGGCAACCACGTGGACTCCAAATAGATTCAATATAAGGAGTAATTTCAAAGGAAGTAGAAGAAAATGCAGGGCAGCATCCATGGCTCAATGAGTACGGCGCAGGCCCCATATACCAAGGGTGGTGGGGTCAAACCTGTCCCCAGCCAAACTGCAACAAAAAATAGCCAGGTGTTGTGGCGGGTGCTTGTAGTCCCAGCTACCTGGAAGGCTGAGGCAAGAGTATCACCTAAGCCCAAGAGTGGAGGTTGCTGTGAGCTGTGATGCCATAGCACTCTATTGAGGGTGAGAAAGTGAGACTCCGTCTCTAAAAAAAAAAAAAAAAAAGAGAAAATGCAGAACATCTTTGTGATCTGGGGGGTGGGACAGGAGTGAAAGAGAGCTATTAACAAAACTTAGAAAATACAAATGATTTGATTTAGTCACAATTAAAAATTTTTGTTGATAGACACTGAACACAAAATTAAAAGACAGATGGCTGGGAAAAGATATTTAGAATATCTCAGAAGGGATGAACGCCCTATATGGGTGATTTTCAATTGTGCCTGCATGGTAGGATCCCTTGGAGAATCCAAAAGAAAATTATGATCTCCTGTAATCCACCTCTAACAATTCTCTTAATTGATCTGAGGTTGGGCGGTGGCATTGGCATTTAAATCATTTAAATAATACTTCCCCAGATGATTCTAAATTGTAGTCAAGGTTGAGATCCTCTGATGGAGAATATACAAAAAACAAAAAAATAAACAAGAAAATGAGAAAAGATCATGAACAGGCAATCCTAAAGAAGACAAATCACAAAAGCATAAAAAGTATGGAGATACCCAAACTCATAATTAGAAAACACGAATTAAAGCAATACTGAGGTGTTGTTTTGTACCTGTTAAACTGTCAAAAATTAGGAAAAAATTAGAAAGCTGGATAATACTAAGTTTTTTGGGAGGATATACACTGTGTAGAGTGTTGCAACCATTGTGCACACCCAGGTGGCAGTGTTTAGTCAAATTAACGAGGTTTATAGTTCCCCATAAAGTACACCTAGCAATCCTGTTTCTGAGTATTTATTCTCAAGAACTTCTCAGAAAAACCTAAGGGCACATCACATGTACAAACATTTTCCTTGCAGCGCTGCTCATGGTAGCTGGGAGTGGAAGGTAGTCGCGGTATCTCCTGAGGCAGCGCTGTCATACAACCGCGCTGTGATCCCCTCGGGTAGCCATTCCCATATGCAGCTATTGAGTGCTTGAAATGCAGCTAGTCTGATTTGAGATGAGCTGTAGGTATGAAATACTCATTGGAATTTGAAGACCTAGTACAATGAAAAGTAAAATATCTCCGTATCTTTTATATTGATTACCTTTCAAAATGATAATCTCAGATATAACATCTTCTAGAATATTTTTAATTGCTTATGTGGCTCACATTATATTTGGACAGCACTGAGCTGAATAGGATAGACATATGCCCAGCAACTTAGAGTTCTTGATACATAGTGCTGAGGAAAAGGCAGAAACAGAAAGTGATCATAGCAATTTTTGTAAAATTAAAACAAATGCACATAAAATGATGTAAATTTTACATGAATTAAAAAAATACACATTAAACATACCATAATAGTTGTCTATGGGTGAGAGAGGATGAGAATAAATGAGAAAAAATGACCTCTCAAGGAGTCAATCTCCTAACACTCAGAGCCTAAGATATGGTAGATACTCAGAACCAAAGTCACCAGGACAAAGGGGACTTGGCAGATCTGATTAAATTAAGCATTGACACAGGTAGGGCAGCCTGGATCATCCAGGTGGTGCCAATGCAATCACAGGGGTCCTATAGATGAAAGGAGGCAGGGAAGCCAGAGACAGAAGGACATGAAAGGATGGAAGCTGAGGCCGAAGGGATGTGAGCCCTGACTGTGTAGATGTCAGAGGAACCCTGAGCCAAGAAATGCAGGTGGCTAGATCGCAAAGGCAAGGAACCCTGGAGAGCCTCTAGTGGTACAGCCCTGTTGGTACCATAATTTCAGCTCAGCAAGATTGATTTTGGATTTCTGACCTACAGAAATGTATGAGAATAAACTCATATTGTTTAAGGCCCTACGTTTATAATAACAAATATGGCAACAATAGAAAACCAATACTCTAACCATCACATAGAGAGGGGCCTACAGAAGGTCACAAAATGAGGCATATGTTCAGGTCACACTCTGCACCTGAGGTCAGTGGTGTGAAGGGGGATGCAAAAAATTACAAAAAAGTCTCTCTAGTAAACATGGCAGTGGTCAGATTTCTGTTTAAATGTAATAAATTCATGTTTGAGAAGATTAAATATTGGCTATTAATAGTCCAAGCTAATGAGAAAGTTTTTTTTTTTTTTTTGAGACAGAGCCTCAAGCTGTCCCCCTGGGTAGAGTGCCCTGGCATTACAGCTCACAGCAACCTCCAACTCCTGGGCTCAAGCGAGTCTCTTGCCTCTGCCTCCCAAGTAGCTGGGACCACAGGCGCCCGCCACAACGCCCGGCTATTTTTTGGTTGCAGCCGTCATTGTTGTTTGGCGGGTCCAGGCTGGGGATTCGAACCCGCCACCTTAGGTGTACGTGGCTGGCGCCTTAGCCGGTTGAGCTATAGGCGCCGAGCCGAGAAAGTTTTAAATTTGACTTGGCTGCTTGTTTTCTTTGAAGTCGTCTCAAAATTGTTATCTTTAAAATTAAGGGTAGTGCCTGTAGCTCAGTGGGTAGGGCGCCAGCCACATGCACTGAGGCTGCCGGGTTTAAACCCAGCCCCTGCCAGCTAAAGCAACAATGACAACTACAACAACAATAGCAACAACAACAGCAACAACAACAACAACAAAATAGCCGGGCGTTGTAGTGGGCGCCTGTAGTCCCAGCTACTTGGGAAGCTGAGGCAAGAGAATCGCTTGAGCCCAAGAGTTTGAGGTTGCTGTGAGCTGTGACATCAAAGCACTCTACCCAGGTCTCTACCCACACCTTGAGACTCTGTCTCAAAAAAACCCAAATGAATAAATAATAAAATTAAATTAAATTAAGAATTAAAGATAACTGCAATAGTGAAGTAAATTCTTGGATTTTTCAGAAATTGTATTTCTATTTTGAAAAAGATTCAGTGGGAAAGGGGAGGGAGAGAGAGGAGGAGGGAGAGGGTAGGGGAAAGGAGAGCAGAGAGAGGGAAGGAGGGAGGTGGTGTGTCTCAGTGTGTTACACACCTTTTAGGGGCAAGACACAGTTGTAAGAGGGACTTTACCAAACAAATGCAATCAGTGTAACCTGCTTGTATCCTCAATGAATCCCCAACAATTTAAAAAACAAAAAAGATTTCAGTTACATGTCAACTAGGGCTCAATAAGGAGCTCATGCGTGAAAGTAACCTTATAAGGTTTCAGCCACCACGCTACCCAAGAAAGCCTCATCTCAGGTGCGTACATAGAATTAAATATCCCTGTGGACTTAAGCTGGCCTTGCTATCTTAACACATAATTTCTAAAATACTGTTTCATTGGCTCAGAGCCTATAGCACAGTGGTTACAGCACCAGCCACATGCACCAAGGCTGATAGGTTCAAACCCAGCCCGGGTCAGCTAAACAACAATGACAACTGAAACAAAGAAAATAGCTGGGCGTTGTGGCAGGTGCCTGTAGTCCCAGCTACTTGGAGGCTGAGGCAAGAGAATCGCTTAAGCCCAGGAGTTTGAGGTTGTTGTGAGTTTGAGGTTGCTGTGACATCACAGCACTCTACCGAGGGCGACATAGTGAGATTCTGTCTCAAAAACAACAACAACAACAACAACAACAAAAAAGGGTGGCTCCTGTGGCTCAGTGAGTAGGGGGCTGACTCTACATATGGAAGGTGGCGGGTTTGAACCTGGCCCAAACTGCAACAAAAAAATAGCCCGGTGTTGTGGTGGGCACCTAGAGTGCCAGCTACTTGGGAGGCTAAGGCAAGAGAATCACCTAAGCCCAAGAGCTGGAGGTTGCTGTGAGCTGTGACACCATAGCACTCTACCGAGGGTGACAAAGTAAAACTCTGTCTCTAAAAAAAGTTAACTAATTAATTAAAAAAAAAAAACCACTGTTCCATTGTATCTGCCCTCCTCCACATGTACTTATGATACTAATATGGATAGGATCAATGAAATTTTGTCTCTGAAGGAGTGTCTTGCTTAGCAATCTCGTGTCTAAGACTTACTGGTCAAGAGTGATCACATCTTGATGGCCTCTGAATTGCCAAGCCAGGCGCAAGGCTAAGTCATTGGCTTCAGATCTATTAAGATAAACATAGAAGGGACAATGTGACCACAACCTTCTTTCTAAAACCTTTAAGATGTTAACTACAAATGTTGTAAGATTGCATTTATTGAGAAATTTATAGCAGAATATGTTGAAGTCTCTCCTCCCCCTTTAATCAGGCCTGCTCTATGATCCTACTTTGCCTTCTAATACAAGTTCCCCAGGTGTTTTCAAATAAAGAATGAGCTTCGCGGAAGAAACCCAAGAAAGGTGAAGGATACATTGTCCCTTTCAAATTTCAGTCCAGTTCAGTTACATCAGTAGACATCTAGCTTTGAGGACACGAAGGAGCCCACACTCAGCCTGATCTCAGCAGAAGGCATGGGTGTCTGAGGGCCCATTAGGTTGGCGACCTAACTAGGCTGTGTTTACTCAACATTTGATTAGTTTCCTTATTTCTAAAACAAGGGTCATATTTTTTCTTTCTGGTTCAGAGAGTCTAAATATACTAACCGGACACAAAGGAATAAAATAATCATTAGTGTAACTTCATTATCTGCTAGGCATTATGCTCATTATTTTACTTATATTTATTCTCATAACAATTCTCTAAGACAAGTATTGCCTCCTTTGCGCCCATATCGGTTAGGGCACCGGCCACATACACCAAGGCTGGTGGGTTCCAACCAGCCCAGGACTGCTAAACAACAATGACAACTGCAACAAAAAAATAGCTGGGCATTTTGGTGGGCGACTGTGGTCCCAGCTACTTGGGAGGCTGAGGCAAAAAAATTGTGTAAGCCCAAGAGTTTGAAGTTTTGAGCTGTGACACCACAGCACTGTACTGAGGGTGACATAGTGAGACTCTGTCTCAAAAAAAAAAAAAAAAAGACAAGTATTGCCACCTCCTTTTTATGGATGAGTTTAAGTAACCAAAATGAGGTCACATAGCTCATAAGAGGTAGAGCCAGGATTCAGACTGAGGCCTCTGTCATATCCAGTCTTTGGAGAGAGCACTGTTCAGAATTAATCCCTCTTCAACAGTGTAGAATCCCTTGGAAATGGAAGTCAAATATTATATTTCATTTATAAAAAGGCAATAATGCATTATAACATGTTAGATTCTAAAATATCTTCTTAATTCTTTACAAAGAAAAAAGAGCAATCTTCTGACTATAAATTTGGTTTTAAAATACCTTCTTGAAAAGTGACTCACAGAAAACCATATAATGGACATTCACAGAATCTCTAATATGTGTTAATTTTAACACATATGTATCACTTTTAAAAATAGGAGTTTTTGCTTTGTAGACACTTTCCTCTGGTATATAGCATTGCAGTTAGAGCATGTATTTAGACACACATTTTCAAAAACATATTTTTTAAATACCTGCATAACATTTTATGGAATGGATATTATAATTTGAATTCAGAATTTTAAAGTTGGAATGTATTCACTTAAATTTCTTTCTTTTTTCCTTCATTTTTGTTGGGAAAATAAGCTCAATTTCCTTAAGAAAACAAATCAATCAAAAATCTTAAAAATAAGGCCAGACATGGTGGCTCACACCTGTAATCCTAGCACTCTGGGAGGCCGAGGAGGGTGGATTGCTTTAGCTCACCAGTTTGAGACCAGCCTGAGGAAAAAGTGAGACTCCCATCTCTACTAAAAATAGAACAATTGAGGCAAGAGGATTGCTTGAGCCCAGGAATTAGAGGTTGCTATGAGCTATGACACCATAATACCATCCAGGGCAACAGTTTAAGACTCTGTCTCAAAAAAAAAAAAATCTTAAAAATATTTCAGCTTGTTTAGAAGAATTATTTCTTTGCTAAAATTTCTCATGCATGCTTTGAAAGAACTGCCTTGGTCAGTGGATTCTTTGGCTACTTACTCTACACCCCAAAGAGGTGAACATCATTTGACCAGTTAGGTTCAGAGTTGTGCTGCAAAGAGGAAGAACCAGAGAGGCCAGGCCCTTAAAGTGTGGTCACTTCATGAATGCCTAGAGTCTCAGCAAACCTTTTTAGACATCTATGCTCCACCACAAATCAAAAGGGGACACTTTAGTAGAAATGGGGATGGGTGGGAAACCTCAAAACATACCCTGAATTTGTAAAATAACAAACAGACAGTTTCTCTGGCAGGGTGGCTGAAAGGCGCTTGGCATACTCGACAATGTTGTCGTGGAGGAATCGAGAATTTGTGTTTAGCAGCTCCATCTGTTTCAGGGCAGCACCGACCACGTCTGGGTGACAATGTCCCACTAAAATTTGAGACAAAAGCCCAAGAAATAAGTTACAATTCTAAGTGCCTGGGAATTCTGAGGTGAATTCTTCTTCTCTCTCACATGTTTTGCTGCAGTTTTTACCTGCTGAGACTACTGGGCCACCCAGCCAAGGAACTGCAGCTGTAGCAATTCCTGAGACAAACATTAACTGTTCTAGTCTGCCTTATTTCATAAACATTTTCTTCAATTCACTACAAAGACAGGACATTTACCGTGGGCAACGTTGTTGATGCAATCCAAATACCGTTCACCTTTCTCATCAAACATGTACTGCCTCTGGGCTCGCACTATTTTGATGGGATCCGCAGCAAAGAAAACTTTGCATGAGGGTCTAGAAATAATCAAAGGAAACACTTTGGTCTGGTAGGATCTCAGTATTTTTCCTTCTCAAGGAAGGTCACCATCAGTGGAAAATTACAATTACATAGAAAAAAGGGGAAAACACAATCTGAATGACATACATTTCTTTTCATTTCATTTCCTATCAGTCTGGAACCTTTTTACCTTAATCCCTCATTCATGGCATGGCTCACGCTTCTTATGCTTGTTACTAAATTCACCCGGATCTGACAACTTATTTGGAGGCACACAAATCAGGTCTCCCAAAGGTCTAATCACACAGACCAATAACTATCTTCCTTTGGGAAATTTTGTTCCACCAGAAAAACAAAGTAGCCAAACATTTCGGGGGGGGGGGCAGGTGGTGGTGGTGTGTGTCTTACTATGTGCCAGGAAATGTTATCTATTTCATAACTATTATCTCATTTAATTATTTCAATAATCCTTTGCTTACTATATTCTCATTTTTTATAGGGAAGGAGACCAAAGCACGGAGAAATTAAGAAACTTGCTCAAAGTTACATAGCCAGTAAGAGAGAAAATCAGAATTTGAAAGCAGGCTGTGCTGTCTTAGCCCAGGATATCTCCCTCTCTCTCTCCTTCTAATCTAATTTATAAAGAAATAAATGGCACTAAAAGCTAACTGCAAATAACTTAGAGGTAAATACTATAGAGATTTTATAGATCATTTCCATTTTCATGTATTTTGATTGTTCCTGGTCTTGGATCAAATACATTTTCCATTCTTAAACAATGAAATTCAATTATTCTTCTAACCCTTGAACACACTCCTTTATTCTTTTTCTTTTTTCTTTCTTAGTCTTGTTACATTCTTGCCCGTGTAAGAAAAAGTCACCCATATTTTCAGTTGTTTGGATGAATGGAGTATAAATTTTAGTAACAGAAACATCTTGGTCTTATGGACATTTAAGAACTAAAGTTGAATATACAAGGTAGACATGAATTTTGTTTAAAATAGTTTAAGTATATTTAGTTTATTATATTTAAAATAGTTTAAGTATAATAGTTTATTATATTTAAACTAATAATAGTTTAATTATTTAATAGTTTAAATAATACTTTAAACTATTTTAAGCAGTTTAAAATAGTTTAACACAGTCAATTGCACACGAACTTTATGAATACCCTGTATATATGGTGTGTGTCCTTTGGTGATTTTGCGTGCACAAAACCACACACACATTGGCGGTAGTTCCGGCAGTAGATACTTACACATATCTTTTTAACATACTTTCTCCCTTGCCGGTCAATCTATAGTTATATTCTTTCTTTCACTGCATTTGTTCAGCTCTTGTCAGAAACCATTAGGTTTTCACTGAGGTGTAACTACATAGGATTGCAAGCGGACAGAATAAGTGATTAGAAAAAGTAGGGTGGTGACCCGCGCATGTGGGAGGAATCTGACCATTTTGACCCCACTTTGGCTTAGAAGAGATCTGACAAGGCTTCTAAAGGTCTAGAAATCTCACTGGTTGAGGTCAGGAGCCCCAAGGTGAGAAACTGTCCTGCTGTTATCCCAAGAGAATATCGGCTCTTTCCTGCGTCCCCGTCCTCACTCCCAGCGGAGGCTGCGGCAGGTAACCGCACATTAACGCTGCAGACCCTGGACTTCCCAGCGTGTGCGGTCGCCCACAGCCACAGCCATCATTTATTTATATTTACACATCTTTTAAAAAACCAGAACACGCGAACATGCGTACGTGAAGTAGAGTGTTAGTCCTACAGTCACAGATGAGGAAATTAATTTGACAGAGGTCACATAGGTAATGTGACACCCAAGGAGGTCCAGCGCCCGGGTCAGTTTTGTTTGCTTACCATGCCGTTTATAACAGGGGCGAAACCAAAGCAGCCTGGGGAGAACACCGCATTTTAAAACAGAAGTGAGAGGACCCAGCTTGGGGACCAATGTAAGGGTTAGTGGCATCTAAAAGAGGTTTTGGCTTTTCTAACGGAAGGTTTCAAGTTTTTCTCCAGGCCAGAATAACCCTTCCCAGCTTAGCCCTGCATGCAGGAAGAAGTTCGCTTTAAACAAAAATTGTCAGCATTAGTTTGTTTTCATGGCCATCATGAAAACTATTTCTAATTCAGAGTTTTCAAAAATTTTCGAGGACAACCTTGGACAAGGTTGGCGAAGAGCCATCCGTCTGAGTCCCCATTGCCCTTGGTCACCAACGCGGTGGACGGCGGCGGCGCCCATTCACCTGCGGCCGCAGCGCGCTGGCGCCGCGGGGGCGCGCTCCCGGGAGCCCGGAGCGCGGGTTCCAGGCGCGCTCCCCGAGCCCGGCCGGGCGCGCGTGCGCGGGCAGCGGCGGCCTGGAGCGCGCGGCTGGCGGACGCGGTGGCCGAGCCGGCTCCAGCTCCTTTACTCCCTGCCCGGCTTCGCTGCCCGCCCTCTGCCCCGGCTGTGGTCCCCTCTCGGCGCGTTTCCTCCGGGCTGGGGGACCCCTTACCCAATGTGCTTCCCCCTCAGCGCCAGAGTGTCCTGCTTGCTGTACAGCTCGCACATGGTGGCAGGGTGCCGGGCGTCGGAGGTGACCCCCCTTGCTAGTCAGTGCGTCTCCCTCGCGAACGCCTGGGACTGCCGGGCGGCCAACTTGCTCCCGTTATCCCTCGTGGAGTTTCCTCGCCCTGGGCGGCGGTGGCCAGGGCCATCTCCCTTTTAAATCTCGCCCTGCCTTTGCCCTGCGCCAAGCCCCTCCCCCACCCTCCTGCCGCCTGCTCGGCCACTCGCCGGGCTAGCCACCCAGTCGCCACCCTCCCGCTGGCGTCCGTCCTGCTCTGCTGCTGCCTGCTGCCTCTCCTTGTCCCTGTCATTCCTTTAAACGCGCCTTTTATTTTTCTGAGTTTGCCTTTGCCTTTCTTCTCTTTCTCCCTGTGAATTCTCTCCTTCCCTCATTCTGTCTGGTTTCTTGTTGGCATCTTCCTTTATTTTCTTGTAAAAATTCAGAGGTGGGTGCTCCCTGGAGGTATCAAGACTACAGTTTTCTCCTTTCGCGCACTGCACGTAGCCTTTAATCTGTCATTACTCAGCGCAAGTGTGGGCCCTATCGATAAGTAACCGAGACTCAGCGTGTTAGCTCCCTTGGCAGTGATCGTGCGTGCAGTGTCTCAAACATCTACGCGAGCAATCATCACATTTCTGATTTCTCTAACCATACAAATTACGAAAGACATTCACATTCATAACTTAACCTCATTCAGTCTTAAAATTCAAAACAACCCTGAGAGATGAGTAGAAGAGTTGTCTCATTTAATAAATGGAGAAACCAAAGTTACTCTCTGTTCAATGATTACATGTTTACCTGGTGGTGAATACGGGGCTCATTTCTAGGTTTCTTGACTTCCTTTAATATGATCTTACAGGATCAGACTTGAGATTAAATATGTGGACAGATCAGATGCTAATTAGTATAATATCAAATCATAAATTATCCTAACAACTAGAGGTCATCTGGTTTAGCCCCTCTGTCTTTTGATATGAATAGTGTTGCACAGGAAAGATGAGGGTTTATTCAAGGTCACATAGCTGTTACAGGAGGAAGAGGGTCCTGTGGCCTGTCACTATCAGCCAACTGGGACAGGTCCACCAAACTTTGCTGAAGGCCAGCAATTCTGGAGAACAGTGAAGGTAGCCTCTCCAAAACTTCTGTTCTTCCATTTCCAAAATCAAGTTTTATATATGAAATTTCAAAGCAGTCTGGGTGTGGTGGCTCATGCCTATAATCCCAGCACTCTGGGAGGTTGAGGCAGGTGAATTGCTTGAGCTCAGGAATTCAAGACCAGCCTGAGTAAGAGCGAGACCCTATCCCTCAAAAAAAAAAAAAAAAAAAAAAAGCTGGGTATTGTGGTGGCCACCTGTAGTTCCAGCTACTCCATAGGCTGAGGCAAGAGGATCACTTGAGCCCAAGAGTTTGAGGTTGCTGTGAGCTATGACATCATAGCACTCGATAGGGGCAACAAAGTGAGACTCTCTTAACCCTTATCTTAAACAACAATAATGGAGAAAACTCTTGACCTATAATAAACAATAATCAGCATAACCTGACCCCAAACAACATTTCTAATTCAAAAGTTAATCTTCTAAATCAGTAGTCCCAAATTACTTCAGATACATACTTTTAGATTATACCTGAATTTACAAAACAAGAAAGGGAAACATGAGGTGAAGGTCATGTAGGACCTACACCGGCCAGCCCAGCTGTGTGTCTCAGCCCCAGCCTACCTGACTCCATCTTACTCTTCTACATGTGCTCTCACAGCTGCTTAGCCACTGAGTTAAGACTAGATCATTTTGTTTTCTCTGTTTTGAAAGAGGAACAGAGAAAGCCTAATCACTGCCTCAACATATTTGACAAATATTTGCAACTGAACTTTCTCTTGAAGAAAGTTTTTGTTAATTTACATTAATGTACTATAAGAGGAATAGAATTGCATTGCCCAGAACAGGAGACATGGAGTTCCATGAGGAGCAGTGTGCTAAAAAGTCTAGGTTTTATAAATGAAGGGGAGAAGGCACTTGGGAGATTTGCAAGAAATCCCAATCGTGTAATCTTGATCTAGTTGTATATTTGAAAGATGCTGCAAATTAGGTATCAGCTCTCAAACTACCTCGACCTGTTCAAGTCGTAGGCAGTCACCGTCCCTCTGAAGAACTTCACAGTTCCTGGTTATTTCTAAGTGTCTTAATTTTCTTTAAATAACCCTGTACTGAGTCTTGGGTTATATTAATAGATCTGGTTCTTCCCTAAATAGATTGGGCTTCTTGACCTTTCTGAGATCAGATTTCTTTGTGTTGAAAAACAATCTCTTTTTGCCTCAGAGCATTACAAGTAGGGCTTAAATGAGAGCATGATTTGATGTCTTTGTGGGTAGAGTCCTGGACCCTTTTCTTTTGTCTGTACTCTGTCCCAAGGAAATCCAGCAATTCCCTTGAATTTACAACACACCAACGTGCCAAATTTACATTCCAACAAGCCCTTTCTTCTCAGTCCTAGACTTTCACATTCACTTTCTTTCTTGACATCTCTACTTAAATGTCTCATTAGATATCTCAGACTTGACAAGCCCAAAATAGAAGGTTTGATTCCTGACCCCAAATATTGCATTCAGTGAGCCCCCATCACCATTTATTCACTCCCTTGAAATATATCAAATGTGCCCTGTATGCACAATGAATGTTCTAATTGCTAGAGATACAACAGTGGATGGGACTGAATAGCCCCAGCCCTAGTGGTACCCGCTGCAGATCTGCATTGTCCAGAGTGGAGCCCTAGGCAGAGGTGCTTAATAAGGACTTGACATTGGCTGGTTTGACTGGAGCTGTCCTATCAGTATAGAATGTGTACTAGATCTCAAAGACTTAGTAAAAAAAAAAAAAAAAAGGAGGCTGGGCGAGGTGGCTCATGCCTGTAATCCTAACACTCTGGGAGGCCGAGTAGATTGCTTGAGCTCATGAGTCCAAGACCAGCCTGAGCAAAAAGCAAGACCAACTCTCTTCTAAAAATAGAAAAACTGAGACAACAGGATTGCTCAAGTGCAAGAGTTGGAAGTTGCTGTGAGCTATGATACCATGACACTCTACCCAGGGCAACAGCTTGAGACTGTCTAAAAAAAAAGATACAATATCTGAACTTTTTATATTGATTACTCGAGTAATATTTTAGATATACTAATATATGATTAAAATTAACTTCACCTTTTAAAAAACGTGGCTACTATTAAGTTAAAGTTAGTC